>NC_140168.1:208457686-209046023 GCF_963971535.1 Notolepis coatsorum | reverse complement strand
CACTCCTCTCTCTCTCTGCTCCCCACTCCTCTCTCTCTCTGCTCCCCACTCCTCTCTCTCTCTCTGCTCCCCACTCCTCTCTCTCTCTGCTCCCCATTCCTCTCTCTCTCTGCTCCCCACTCCTCTCTCTCTGCTCCCCACTCCTCTCTCTCTCTGCTCCCCACTCCTCTCTCTCTCCCTGCTCCCCACTCCTCTCTCTCTCTGCTCCCCACTCCTCTCTCTCTCCCTGCTCCCCACTCATCTCTCTCTCTGCTCCCCACTTCTCTCTCTCTGCTCCCCACTCCTCTCTCTCTCCCTGCTCCCCACTCCTCTCTATGCTCCCACTCCTCTCTCTCTGCTCCCACTCCTCTCTCTCTGCTCCCCACTCCTCTCTCTCTGCTCCCCACTCCTCTCTCTCTCTGCTCCCCACTCTCACTCTCTCTGCTCCCACTCCGCTCTCTCTCTGCTCCCCACTCCTCTCTCTCTCCCTGCTCCCCACTCCTCTCTATGCTCCCCACTCCTCTCTCTCTGCTCCCACTCCTCTCTCTCTGCTCCCCACTCCTCTCTCTCTGCTCCCCACTCCTCTCTCTCTCTGCTCCCCACTCCTCTCACTCTCTCTGCTCCCCACTCCTCTCTCTCTGCTCCCACTCCTCTCTCTCTCTGCTCCCCACTTGTCACTCTCTCTGCTCCCCACTCCTCTCTCTCTGCTCCCCACTCCTCTCTCTCTCTGCTCCCCACTTGTCTCTCTCTCTGCTCCCCACTCCTCTCTCTCTGCTCCCCACTCCTCTCTCTCTCTGCTCCCCACTTGTCTCTCTCTCTGCTCCCCACACCTCTCTCTCTCTACTCCCCACTCCTCACTATCTCTGCTCCCCACTCCTCTCTCTCTCTCTGCTCCCCACTTGTCTCTCTCTCTGCTCCCCACTCCTCTCTCTCTCTGCTCCCCACTCCTCTCTCCCTCTGCTCCCCACTCCTCTATCTCTCTGCTCCCCACTCCTCTCTCTCCCTGCTCCCCACTCCTCTCTCTCTGCTCCCCACTCCTCTATCTCTCTGCTCCCCACTCCTCTCTCTCCCTGCTCCCCACTCCTCTCTCTCTGCTCCCCACTCCTCTCTCTCCCTCTGCTCCCCACTCCTCTCTCTCCCTGCTCCCCACTCCTCTCTCTCTCTGCTCCCCACTCCTCTCTCCCTGCTCCCCACTCCTCTCTCTCTCTGCTCCCCACTCCTCTCTCTCTCTGCTCCCCACTCCTCTCTCTCTCCCTGCTCCCCACTCCTCTCTCTCTCTGATCCCCACTCCTCTCTCTCCCTCTGCTCCCCACTCCTCTCTCTCTCTGCTCCCCACTCCTCCCTCTCTCTCTGCTCCCCACTCCTCTCGCTCTCTCTGCTCCCCACTCCTCTCTTTCTCTCTCTGCTCCCCACTCTCTCTCTCTGCTCCCCACTCCTCTCTCTCTCTGCTCCCCACTCCTCTCTCTCTCTCTGCTCCCCACTCCTCTCTCTCTCTTTGCTCCCCACTCCTCTCTTTCTCTCTCTGCTCCCCACTCCTCTCTCACTCTCTCTGCTCCCCACTCCTCACTATCTCTGCTCCCCACTCCTCTCTCTCTCTCTGCTCCCCACTCCTCTCTCTCTCTGCTCCCCACTCCTCTCTCTTTCTCTGCCACCCACTCCTCTCTCTCTCCCTGCTCCCCACTCCTCTCTCTCTGCTCCACACTCCTCTCTCTCTGCTCCCCACTCCTCTCTCTCTCCCTGCTCCCCACTCCAGCTCCCCACTCCACTCTCTCTGCTCCCCACTCCTCTCTCTCTGCTCCCCACTCCTCTCTCTCTCTCTCTGCTCCCCACTCCTCTCTCTCTCCCTCTGCTCCCTACTCCTCTCTCTCCCTGCTCCCCACTCCTCTCTCTCTCTCTGCTCCCCACTCCTCTCTCCTGCTCCCCACTCCTCTCTCTCTCTCTGCTCCCCCACTCCTCTCTCTCCCTGCTCCCCACTCCTCTCTCTCTCTGCTCCCCACTCCTCTCTCTCTGCTCCCCCACTCCTCTCTCTCTCTGCTCCCCACTCCTCTCTCTCCCTGCTCCCCACTCCCTCTCTCTCTCTGCTCCCCACTCCTCTCTCTCTGCTCCCCACTCCTCTCTCTCTCTGCTCCCCACTCCTCTCTCTCTGCTCCCACTCCTCTCACTCTCTCTGCTCCCCACTCCTCTCTCTCTGCTCCCCACTCTCTCTCTCTCTGCTCCCCACTCCCTCTCTCTCTCTGCTCCCCACTCCTCTCTCTCTGCTCCCCACTCCTCTCTCTCTCTCTGCTCCCCACTCCTCTCTCTCTGCTCCCCACTCCTCTCTCTCTCTCTGCTCCCACTCCTCTCTCTCTCTGCTCCCCACTCCTCTCTCTCTCTGCTCCCCACCTCTCTCTCTCTGCTCCCCACTCCTCTCTCTCTGCTCCCCACTCCTCTCTCTCTCTGCTCCCCACTCCTCTCTCCTGCTCCCCACTCCTCTCTCTCTCTGCTCCCCACTCATCTCTCTCTGCTCCCCACTCTCTCTCTCTGCTCCCCACTCCTCTCCCTGCTCCCACTCCTCTCTCTCTCTGCTCCCCACTCATCTCTCTCTGCTCCCCACTCCTCTCTCTCTGCTCCCCACTCCTCTCTCTGCTCCCCACTCCTCTCTCTCTCTGCTCCCACTCCTCTCTCTCTCTGCTCCCCACTCCTCTCTCTCCCTGCTCCCCACTCCTCTCTCTCTCCTGCTCCCACTCCTCTCTCTCTGCTCCCCACTCCTCTCTCTCTCTCTGCTCCCCACTCCTCTCTCTCTCTGCTCCCCACTCCTCTCTCTCTCTGCTCCCCACTCCTCTCTCTCTCTGCTCCCCACTCCTCTCTCTCTCCTGCTCCCCACTCCTCTCTCTCTCTGCTCCCCACTCCTCTCTCTCTCTGCTCCCCACTCCTCTCTCTCTCCTGCTCCCCACTCCTCTCTCTCTCTGCTCCCCACTCCTCTCTCTCTCTGCTCCCCACTCCTCTCTCTCTCTGCTCCCCACTCCTCTCTCTCTCTGCTCCCCACTCCTCTCTCTCTCTGCTCCCCACTCCTCTCTCTCTGCTCCCCACTCCTCTCTCTCCTCTGCTCCCCACTCCTCTCTCTCTCTGCTCCCCACTCCTCTCTCTCTCTCTGCTCCCCACTCCTCTCTCTCTCTGCTCCCCACTCCTCTCTCTCTCTGCTCCCCACTCCTCTCTCTCTCTGCTCCCCACTCCTCTCTCTCTCTGCTCCCCACTCCTCTCTCTCTCTGCTCCCCACTCCTCTCTCTCTGCTCCCCACTCCTCTCTCTCTCCTGCTCCCCACTCCTCTCCTCTCTGCTCCCCACTCCTCTCTCTCTCTGCTCCCCACTCCTCTCTCTCTCTGCTCCCCACTCCTCTCTCTCTCTGCTCCCCACTCCTCTCTCTCTCTGCTCCCCACTCCTCTCTCTCTCTCTGCTCCCCACTCCTCTCTCTCTCCTGCTCCCCACTCTCTCTCTCTGCTCCCCACTCCTCTCTCTCCTGCTCCCACTCCTCTCTCTCTCTGCTCCCCACTCCTCTCTCTCCCTGCTCCCCACTCCTCTCTCTCTCTCTGCTCCCCACTCCTCTCTCTCTCCTGCTCCCCACTCCTCTCTCTCTCTGCTCCCCACTCCTCTCTCTCTGCTCCCCACTCCTCTCTCTCTCTGCTCCCCACTCCTCTCTCTCTCTGCTCCCCACTCCTCTCTCTCTCTGCTCCCCACTCCCTCTCTCTCTGCTCCCCACTCCTCTCTCTCTCCTGCTCCCCACTCCTCTCTCTCTCTGCTCCCCACTCCTCTCTCTCTCCTGCTCCCCACTCATCTCTCTCTGCTCCCCACTCTCTCTCTGCTCCCCACTCCTCTCTCTCTGCTCCCCACTCCTCTCTCTCTCCCTGCTCCCCACTCCTCTCTCTCTCTGCTCCCCACTCCTCTCTCTCTGCTCCCCACTCCTCTCTATGCTCCCCACTCCTCTCTCTCTCTGCTCCCCACTCCTCTCTCTCTCTGCCCCACTCCTCTCTCTGCTCCCCACTCCTCTCTCTCTCTGCTCCCCACTCCTCTCACTCTCTCTGCTCCCCACTCCGCTCTCTCTCTGCTCCCCACTCCTCTCTCTCTCTGCTCCCCACTCCTCTCACTCTCTCTGCTCCCCACTCCTCTCTCTCTCTGCTCCCCACTCCTCTCTCTCTCTACTCCCCACTCCTCACTCTCTCTGCTCCCCACTCCTCTCTCTCCCTCTGCTCCCCACTCCTCTCTCTCTCTGCTCCCCACTCCTCTCTCTCTCTGCTCCCCACTCCTCTCTCTCTCTGCTCCCCACTCCTCTCTCTCTGCTCCCCACTCCTCTCTCTCTCTGCTCCACACTCCACTCTCTCTGCTCCCCACTCCTCTCTCTCTCTCTGCTCCCCACTCCTCTCTCTCTCTCTCTGCTCCCCACTCCTCTCTCTCTCTGCTCCCCACTCCCCTCTCTCTCTGCTCCCCACTCCTCTCTCTCTGCTCCCCACTCCTCTCTCTCTCTGCTCCCCACTCCTCTCTCTCTCTCTGCTCCCCACTCCTCTCACTCTCTCTGCTCCCCACTCCTCTCTCTCTCTGCTCCCCACCCCTCTCTCTCTGCTCCCCACTCCTCTCTCTCTCTCTGCTCCCCACTCCTCTCTCTCTCTGCTCCCCACTCATCTCTCTCTCTGCTCCCCACTTCTCTCTCTCTGCTCCCCACTCCTCTCTCTCTCCCTGCTCCCCACTCCTCTCTATGCTCCCCACTCCTCTCTCTCTCTGCTCCCCACTCATCTCTCTCCCTGCTCCCCACTCCTCTCTCTCTCTCTGCTCCCCACTCCTCTCTCTCTCTCTGCTCCCCACTCCTCTCTCTCTCTGCTCCCCACTCCTCTCTCTCTGCTCCCCACTCCTCTCTCTCCCTCTGCTCCCCACTCCTCTCTCTCCCTGCTCCCCACTCCTCTCTCTCTCTCTGCTCCCCACTCCTCTCTCTCTCCCTGCTCCCCACTCCTCTGTCCTTGCTCCCCACTCCTCTCTCTCTCTGCTCCCCACTCCTCTCTCTCTCTGCTCCCCACTCCTCTCTCTCTCTCTGCTCCCCACTCCTCTCTCTCTCTGCTCCCCATTCCTCTCTCTCTCTGCTCCCCACTCCTCTCTCTCTGCTCCCCACTCCTCTCTCTCTCTGCTCCCCACTCCTCTCTCTCTCCCTGCTCCCCACTCCTCTCTCTCTCTGCTCCCCACTCCTCTCTCTCTCCCTGCTCCCCACTCATCTCTCTCTCTGCTCCCCACTTCTCTCTCTCTGCTCCCCACTCCTCTCTCTCTCCCTGCTCCCCACTCCTCTCTATGCTCCCCACTCCTCTCTCTCTCTGCTCCCCACTCCTCTCTCTCTGCTCCCCACTCCTCTCTCTCTGCTCCCCACTCCTCTCTCTCTCTGCTCCCCACTCCTCTCACTCTCTCTGCTCCCCACTCCGCTCTCTCTCTGCTCCCCACTCCTCTCTCTCTCCCTGCTCCCCACTCCTCTCTATGCTCCCCACTCCTCTCTCTCTCTGCTCCCCACTCATCTCTCTCCCTGCTCCCCACTCCTCTCTCTCTCTCTGCTCCCCACTCCTCTCTCTCTCTCTGCTCCCCACTCCTCTCTCTCTCTGCTCCCCACTCCTCTCTCTCTGCTCCCCACTCCTCTCTCTCCCTCTGCTCCCCACTCCTCTCTCTCCCTGCTCCCCACTCCTCTCTCTCTCTCTGCTCCCCACTCCTCTCTCTCTCCCTGCTCCCCACTCCTCTGTCCTTGCTCCCCACTCCTCTCTCTCTCTGCTCCCCACTCCTCTCTCTCTCTGCTCCCCACTCCTCTCTCTCTCTCTGCTCCCCACTCCTCTCTCTCTCTGCTCCCCATTCCTCTCTCTCTCTGCTCCCCACTCCTCTCTCTCTGCTCCCCACTCCTCTCTCTCTCTGCTCCCCACTCCTCTCTCTCTCCCTGCTCCCCACTCCTCTCTCTCTCTGCTCCCCACTCCTCTCTCTCTCCCTGCTCCCCACTCATCTCTCTCTCTGCTCCCCACTTCTCTCTCTCTGCTCCCCACTCCTCTCTCTCTCCCTGCTCCCCACTCCTCTCTATGCTCCCCACTCCTCTCTCTCTCTGCTCCCCACTCCTCTCTCTCTGCTCCCCACTCCTCTCTCTCTGCTCCCCACTCATCTCTCTCTCTGCTCCCCACTCCTCTCACTCTCTCTGCTCCCCACTCCGCTCTCTCTCTGCTCCCCACTCCTCTCTCTCTCCCTGCTCCCCACTCCTCTCTATGCTCCCCACTCCTCTCTCTCTCTGCTCCCCACTCCTCTCTCTCTGCTCCCCACTCCTCTCTCTCTGCTCCCCACTCCTCTCTCTCTCTGCTCCCCACTCCTCTCACTCTCTCTGCTCCCCACTCCTCTCTCTCTGCTCCCCACTCCTCTCTCTCTCTGCTCCCCACTTGTCACTCTCTCTGCTCCCCACTCCTCTCTCTCTGCTCCCCACTCCTCTCTCTCTCTGCTCCCCACTTGTCTCTCTCTCTGCTCCCCACTCCTCTCTCTCTGCTCCCCACTCCTCTCTCTCTCTGCTCCCCACTTGTCTCTCTCTCTGCTCCCCACACCTCTCTCTCTCTACTCCCCACTCCTCACTATCTCTGCTCCCCACTCCTCTCTCTCTCTCTGCTCCCCACTTGTCTCTCTCTCTGCTCCCCACTCCTCTCTCTCTCTGCTCCCCACTCCTCTCTCCCTCTGCTCCCCACTCCTCTATCTCTCTGCTCCCCACTCCTCTCTCTCCCTGCTCCCCACTCCTCTCTCTCTGCTCCCCACTCCTCTATCTCTCTGCTCCCCACTCCTCTCTCTCCCTGCTCCCCACTCCTCTCTCTCTGCTCCCCACTCCTCTCTCTCCCTCTGCTCCCCACTCCTCTCTCTCCCTGCTCCCCACTCCTCTCTCTCTCTCTGCTCCCCACTCCTCTCTCCCTGCTCCCCACTCCTCTCTCTCTCTGCTCCCCACTCCTCTCTCTCTCTGCTCCCCACTCCTCTCTCTCTCCCTGCTCCCCACTCCTCTCTCTCTCTGATCCCCACTCCTCTCTCTCCCTCTGCTCCCCACTCCTCTCTCTCTCTGCTCCCCACTCCTCCCTCTCTCTCTGCTCCCCACTCCTCTCGCTCTCTCTGCTCCCCACTCCTCTCTTTCTCTCTCTGCTCCCCACTCTCTCTCTCTGCTCCCCACTCCTCTCTCTCTCTGCTCCCCACTCCTCTCTCTCTCTCTGCTCCCCACTCCTCTCTCTCTCTTTGCTCCCCACTCCTCTCTTTCTCTCTCTGCTCCCCACTCCTCTCTCACTCTCTCTGCTCCCCACTCCTCACTATCTCTGCTCCCCACTCCTCTCTCTCTCTCTGCTCCCCACTCCTCTCTCTCTCTGCTCCCCACTCCTCTCTCTTTCTCTGCCACCCACTCCTCTCTCTCTCCCTGCTCCCCACTCCTCTCTCTCTGCTCCACACTCCTCTCTCTCTGCTCCCCACTCCTCTCTCTCTCCCTGCTCCCCACTCCACTCTCTCTGCTCCCCACTCCTCTCTCTCTGCTCCCCACTCCTCTCTCTCTCTCTCTGCTCCCCACTCCTCTCTCTCCCTCTGCTCCCTACTCCTCTCTCTCCCTGCTCCCCACTCCTCTCTCTCTCTCTGCTCCCCACTCCTCTCTCCTTGCTCCCCACTCCTCTCTCTCTCTGCTCCCCACTCCTCTCTCCCTGCTCCCCACTCCTCTCTCTCTCTGCTCCCCACTCCTCTCTCCTTGCTCCCCACTCCTCTCTCTCTCTGCTCCCCACTCCTCTCTCTCTCCCTGCTCCCCACTCCTCTCTCTCTCTGATCCCCACTCCTCTCTCTCCCTCTGCTCCCCACTCCTCTCTCTCTCTGCTCCCCACTCCTCCCTCTCTCTCTGCTCCCCACTCCTCTCGCTCTCTCTGCTCCCCACTCCTCTCTTTCTCTCTCTGCTCCCCACTCTCTCTCTCTGCTCCCCACTCCTCTCTCTCTCTGCTCCCCACTCCTCTCTCTCTCTCTGCTCCCCACTCCTCTCTCTCTCTTTGCTCCCCACTCCTCTCTTTCTCTCTCTGCTCCCCACTCCCCTCTCTCTCTTCTCCCCACTCCTCTCCCTCTGCTCACCACTCCTCTCTCACTCTCTCTGCTCCCCACTCCTCTCTCTCTCTCTGCTCCCCACTCCTCTCTTTCTCTGCCACCCACTCCTCTCTCTCTCCCTGCTCCCCACTCCTCTCTCTCTCTGCTCCCCACTCCTCTCTCTCTCTCTGCTCCCCACTCCTCTCTTTCTCTGCTCCCCACTCCTCTCTCTCTGCTCCACACTCCACTCTCTCTGCTCCCCACTCCTCTCTCTCTGCTCCCCACTCCTCTCTCTCTCTCTCTGCTCCCCACTCCTCTCTCTCTCTCTCTGCTCCCCACTCCTCTCTCTCTCTGCTCCCCACTCCTCTCTCTCTGCTCCCCACTCCTCTCTCTCTCTGCTCCCCACTCCTCTCTCTCTCTGCTCCCCACTCCTCTCTCTCTGCTCCCCACTCCGCTCTCTTTCTGCTCCCCACTCCTCTCTCTCTCCCTGCTCCCCACTCCTCTCTCTCTGCTCCCCACTCCTCTCTCTCCCTGCTCCCCACTCCACTCTCTCTGCTCCCCACTCCTCTCTCTCTCTCTGCTCCCCACTCCTCTCTCTCTCTCTCTGCTCCCCACTCCGCTCTCTCTCTGCTCCCCACTCCTCTCTCTCTCTGCTCCCCACTCCTCTCTCTCTCTGCTCCCCACTCCTCTCACTCTCTCTGCTCCCCACTCCTCTCTCTCTGCTCCCCACTCCTCTCTCTCTCTGCTCCCCACTCCTCTCACTCTCTCTGCTCCCCACTCCTCTCTCTCTCTGCTCCCCACTCATCTCTCTCTCTCTGCTCCCCACTCCTCTCTCTCTATGCTCCCCACCCCTCACTCTCTGCTCCCCACTCCTCTCTCTCTGCTCCCCATTCCTCTCTCTCTGCTCCCCACTCCTCTCTCTCTCTCTGCTCCCCACTCCTCACTCTCTCTGCTCCCCACTCCTCTCTCTCTCTGATCCCCACTCCTCTCTCTCTCTGCTCCCCACTCATCTCTCTCTGCTCCCCACTCCTCTCTCTCTGCTCCCCACTCCTCTCCCTGCTCCCCACTCCTCTCTCTCTCTGCTCCCCACTCATCTCTCTCTGCTCCCCACTCATCTCTCTCTGCTCCCCACTCCTCTCCCTGCTCCCCACTCCTCTCTCTCTCTGCTCCCCACTCATCTCTCTCTGCTCCCCACTCCTCTCTCTCTGCTCCCCACTCCTCTCCCTGCTCCCCACTCCTCTCTCTCTCTGCTCCCCACTCCTCTCTCTCTCTGCTCCCCACTCCTCTCTCTCCCTGCTCCCCACTCCTCTCTCTCTCCCTTCTCCCCACTCCTCACTATCTCTGCTCCCCACTCCTCTCTCTCTCTCTGCTCCCCACTCCTCTCTCCCACTCCTCTCTCTCTCTCTGCTCCCCACTCCTCTCTCTCTCTGCTCCCCACTCCTCTCTCTCTGCTCCCCACTCCTCTCTCTCCCTCTGCTCCCCACTCCTCTCTCTCCCTGCTCCCCACTCCTCTCTCTCTCTCTGCTCCCCACTCCTCTCTCTCTCCCTGCTCCCCACTCCTCTCTCCTTGCTCCCCACTCCTCTCTCTCTCTGCTCCCCACTCCTCTCTCTCTCTGCTCCCCATTCCTCTCTCTCTCTGCTCCCCACCCCTCTCTCTCTGCTCCCCACTCCTCTCTCTCTCTGCTCCCCACTCCTCTCTCTCTCCCTGCTCCCCACTCCTCTCTCTCTCTGCTCCCCACTCCTCTCTCTCTATGCTCCCCACTCCTCTCTCTCTCTCTCTGCTCCCCACTCCTCTCTCTCTCTGCTCCCCACTCATCTCTCTCTCTGCTCCCCACTTCTCTCTCTCTGCTCCCCACTCCTCTCTCTCTCCCTGCTCCCCACTCCTCTCTCCCTCTGCTCCCCACTCCTCTCTCTCTCTGCTCCCCACTCCACTCTCTCCCTGCTCCCCAATCCTCTCTCTCTGCTCCCCACTCCTCTCTCTCTCCCTGCTCCCCACTCCTCTCTATGCTCCCCACTCCACTCTCTCCCTGCTCTCCACTCCTCTCTCTCTCTGCTCCCCACTCCTCTCTCTCCCTGCTCCCCACTCCTCTCTCTCTCTCTGCTCCCCACTCCTCTCTCTCTCCCTGCTCCCCACTCCTCTCTCTGCTCCCCACTCCACTCTCTCCCTGCTCTCCACTCCTCTCTCTCTCTGCTCCCCACTCCTCTCTCTCCCTGCTCCCCACTCCTCTCTCTCTCTCTGCTCCCCACTCCTCTCTCTCTCCCTGCTCCCCACTCCTCTCTCTCTCTGCTCCCCACTCCTCTCTCCTTGCTCCCCACTCCTCTCTCTCTCTGCTCCCCACTCCTCTCTCTCTCTGCTCCCCATTCCTCTCTCTCTCTGCTCCCCACCCCTCTCTCTCTGCTCCCCACTCCTCTCTCTCTCCCTGCTCCCCACTCCTCTCTCTCTCTGCTCCCCACTCCTCTCTCTCTCCCTGCTCCCCACTCATCTCTCTCTGCTCCCCACTTCTCTCTCTCTGCTCCCCACTCCTCTCTCTCTGCTCCCCACTCCTCTCTCTCTCCTGCTCCCCACTCATCTCTCTCTCTGCTCCCCACTCCTCTCTCTCTGCTCCCCACTCCTCTCTATGCTCCCCACTCCTCTCTCTCTCTGCTCCCCACTCCTCTCTCTCTGCTCCCCACTCCTCTCTCTCTGCTCCCCACTCCTCTCTCTCTCTGCCCCCCACTCCTCTCACTCTCTCTGCTCCCCACTCCGCTCTCTCTCTGCTCCCCACTCCTCTCTCTCTCTGCTCCCCACTCCTCTCACTCTCTCTGCTCCCCACTCCTCTCTCTCTCTGCTCCCCACTCCTCTCTCTCTCTACTCCCCACTCCTCACTATCTCTGCTCCCCACTCCTCTCTCTCCCTCTGCTCCCCACTCCTCTCTCTCTCTCTGCTCCCCACTCCTCTCTCTCTCTGCTCCCCACTCCTCTCTCTCTCTGCTCCACACTCCACTCTCTCTGTTCCCCACTCCTCTCTCTCTCTCTGCTCCCCACTCCTCTCTCTCTCTCTGCTCCCCACTCCTCTCTCTCTCTGCTCCCCACTCCTCTCTCTCTCTGCTCCCCACTCCTCTCTCTCTGCACCCCACTCCTCTCTCTCTCTGCTCCCCACTCCTCTCTCTCTCTGCTCCCCACTCCTCTCACTCTCTCTGCTCCCCACTCCTCTCTCTCTCTGCTCCCCACCCCTCTCTCTCTGCTCCCCACTCCTCTCTCTCTCTCTGCTCCCCACTCCTCTCTCTCTCTGCTCCCCACTCATCTCTCTCTCTGCTCCCCACTTCTCTCTCTCTGCTCCCCACTCCTCTCTCTCTCCCTGCTCCCCACTCCTCTCTATGCTCCCCACTCCTCTCTCTCTCTGCTCCCCACTCATCTCTCTCCCTGCTCCCCACTCCTCTCTCTCTCTCTGCTCCCCACTCCTCTCTCTCTCTCTGCTCCCCACTCCTCTCTCTCTCTGCTCCCCACTCCTCTCTCTCTGCTCCCCACTCCTCTCTCTCCCTCTGCTCCCCACTCCTCTCTCTCCCTGCTCCCCACTCCTCTCTCTCTCTCTGCTCCCCACTCCTCTCTCTCTCCCTGCTCCCCACTCCTCTCTCCTTGCTCCCCACTCCTCTCTCTCTCTGCTCCCCACTCCTCTCTCTCTCTGCTCCCCATTCCTCTCTCTCTCTGCTCCCCACCCCTCTCTCTCTGCTCCCCACTCCTCTCTCTCTCTGCTCCCCACTCCTCTCTCTCTCCCTGCTCCCCACTCCTCTCTCTCTCTGCTCCCCACTCCTCTCTCTCTCCCTGCTCCCCACTCATCTCTCTCTCTGCTCCCCACTTCTCTCTCTCTGCTCCCCACTCCTCTCTCTCTCCCTGCTCCCCACTCCTCTCTATGCTCCCCACTCCTCTCTCTCTCTGCTCCCCACTCCTCTCTCTCTGCTCCCCACTCCTCTCTCTCTGCTCCCCACTCCTCTCTCTCTCTGCTCCCCACTCCTCTCACTCTCTCTGCTCCCCACTCCGCTCTCTCTCTGCTCCCCACTCCTCTCTCTCTCCCTGCTCCCCACTCCTCTCTATGCTCCCCACTCCTCTCTCTCTCTGCTCCCCACTCCTCTCTCTCTGCTACCCACTCCTCTCTCTCTCTGCTCCCCACTCCTCTCTCTCTCTGCTCCCCACTCCTCTCACTCTCTCTGCTCCCCACTCCTCTCTCTCTGCTCCCCACTCCTCTCTCTCTCTGCTCCCCACTTGTCACTCTCTCTGCTCCCCACTCCTCTCTCTCTGCTCCCCACTCCTCTCTCTCTCTGCTCCCCACTTGTCTCTCTCTCTGCTCCCCACTCCTCTCTCTCTGCTCCCCACTCCTCTCTCTCTCTGCTCCCCACTTGTCTCTCTCTCTGCTCCCCACACCTCTCTCTCTCTACTCCCCACTCCTCACTATCTCTGCTCCCCACTCCTCTCTCTCTCTCTGCTCCCCACTTGTCTCTCTCTCTGCTCCCCACTCCTCTCTCTCTCTGCTCCCCACTCCTCTCTCCCTCCTGCCTCCCCACTCCTCTATCTCTCTGCTCCCCACTCCTCTCTCTCCCTGCTCCCCACTCCTCTCTCTCTGCTCCCCACTCCTCTATCTCTCTGCTCCCCACTCCTCTCTCTCCCTGCTCCCCACTCCTCTCTCTCTGCTCCCCACTCCTCTCTCTCCCTCTGCTCCCCACTCCTCTCTCTCCCTGCTCCCCACTGCCTCTCTCTCTCTCTGGCTCCCCACTCCTCTCTCCCTGCTCCCCACTCCTCTCTCTCTCTGCTCCCCACTCCTCTCTCCTTGCTCCCCACTCCTCTCTCTCTCTGCTCCCCACTCCCTCTCTCTCTCCCTGCTCCCCACTCCTCTCTCTCTCTGATCCCCACTCCTCTCTCTCCCTCTGCTCCCCACTCCTCTCTCTCTCTGCTCCCCACTCCTCCCTCTCTCTCTGCTCCCCACTCCTCTCGCTCTCTCTGCTCCCCACTCCTCTCTTTCTCTCTCTGCTCCCCACTCTCTCTCTCTGCTCCCCACTCCTCTCTCTCTCTGCTCCCCACTCCTCTCTCTCTCTCTGCTCCCCACTCCTCTCTCTCTCTTTGCTCCCCACTCCTCTCTTTCTCTCTCTGCTCCCCACTCCTCTCTCACTCTCTCTGCTCCCCACTCCTCACTATCTCTGCTCCCCACTCCTCTCTCTCTCTCTGCTCCCCACTCCTCTCTCTCTCTGCTCCCCACTCCTCTCTCTTTCTCTGCCACCCACTCCTCTCTCTCTCCCTGCTCCCCACTCCTCTCTCTCTGCTCCACACTCCTCTTCTCTCTGCTCCCCACTCCTCTCTCTCTCCCTGCTCCCCACTCCACTCTCTCTGCTCCCCACTCCTCTCTCTCTGCTCCCACCTCCTCTCTCTCTCTCTCTGCTCCCCACTCCTCTCTCTCTCTCTCTGCTCCCCACTCCTCTCTCTCTCTGCTCCCCACTCCTCTCTCTCTGCTCCCCACTCCTCTATCTCTCTGCTCCCACTCCTCTCTCTCTCTGCTCCCCACTCCTCTCTCTCTGCTCCCCACTCCTCTCTCTCTCCCTGCTCCCCACTCCTCTCTCTCTGCTCCCCACTCTCTCTCTCTCTCTGCTCCCCACTCCACTCTCTCTGCTCCCCACTCTCCCTCTCTCTCTGCTCCCCACTCCACTCTCTCTGCTCCCCACTCCTCTCTCTCTCTCCTGCTCCCCACTCCTCCTCTCTCTCTCTGCTCCCCACTCCGCTCTCTCTCTGCTCCCCCACTCCTCTCTCTCTCTGCTCCCCACTCCTCTCTCTCTCTGCTCCCCACTCCTCTCTCTCTCTGCTCCCCACTCCTCTCACTCTCTCTGCTCCCCACTCCTCTCTCTCTCTGCTCCCCACTCATCTCTCTCTCTCTGCTCCCCACTCCTCTCTCTCTATGCTCCCCACTCCTCTCTCTCTCTCTGCTCCCCACTCCTCACTCTCTCTGCTCCCCACTCCTCCTCTCTCTCTGTATCCCCACTCCTCTCTCTCTCTGCTCCCCACTCATCTCTCTCTGCTCCCCACTCATCCTCTCTCTGCTCCCCACTCCCTCTCCTGCTCCCCACTCCTCTCTCTCTCTGCTCCCCACTCATCTCTCTCTGCTCCCCCACTCCTCTCTCTCTGCTCCCCACTCCTCTCCCTGCTCCCCACTCCTCTCTCTCTCTGCTCCCCACTCCTCTCTCTCCCTGCTCCCCACTCCTCTCTCTCTCTACTCCCCACTCCTCACTATCTCTGCTCCCCACTCACTCTCTCTCTCTCTGCTCCCCACTCCTCTCTCTCTGCTCCCCACTCCTCTCACTCTCTCTGCTCCCCACTCCTCTCTCTCTCTGCTCCCCACTCCTCTCACTCTCTCTGCTCCCCACTCCTCTCACTCTCTCTGCTCCCCACTCCTCTCTCTCTCTGCTCCACACTCCTCTCTCTCTGCTCCCCACTCCACTCTCTCTGTTCCCCACTCCTCTCTCTCTCTCTGCTCCCCACTCCTCTCTCTCTCTCTCTGCTCCCCACTCCTCTCTCTCTCTGCTCCCCACTCCCTCTCTCTCTGCTCCCCACTCCTCTCTCTCTGCTCCCCACTCTCTCTCTCTCTGCTCCCCACTCCTCTCACTCTCTCTGCTCCCCACTCCTCTCTCTCTCTGCTCCCCACTCCTCTCTCTCTATGCTCCCCACTCCTCTCTCTCTCTCTGCTCCCCACTCCTCTCTCTCTGCTCCCCACTCATCTCTCTCTCTGCTCCCCACTCCTCTCTCTCTCCCTGCTCCCCACTCCTCTCTATGCTCCCCACTCCTCTCTCTCTCTGCTCCCCACTCATCTCTCTCTGCTCCCCACTCCACTCTCTCCCTGCTCCCCACTCCTCTCTCTCTGCTCCCCACTCCTCTCGCTCTGCTCCCCACTCCTCTCACTCTCTCTGCTCCCCACTCCTCTCTCTCTCTGCTCCCCACTCCTCTCTCTCTATGCTCCCCACTCCTCTCTCTCTCTCTGCTCCCCACTCCTCTCTCTCTCTGCTCCCCACTCATCTCTCTCTCTGCTCCCCACTCCTCTCTCTCTCCCTGCTCCCCACTCCTCTCTATGCTCCCCACTCCTCTCTCTCTCTGCTCCCCACTCATCTCTCTCTGCTCCCCACTCCACTCTCTCCCTGCTCCCCACTCCTCTCTCTCTGCTCCCCACTCCTCTCTATGCTCCCCACTCCTCTCTCTCTCTGCTCCCCACTCCACTCTCTCCCTGCTCTCCACTCCTCTCTCTCTCTGCTCCCCACTCCTCTCTCTCCCTGCTCCCCACTCCTCTCTCTCTCTCTGCTCCCCACTCCTCTCTCTCTCCCTGCTCCCCACTCCTCTCTCCTTGCTCCCCACTCCTCTCTCTCTCTGCTCCCCACTCCTCTCTCTCTCTGCTCCCCATTCCTCTCTCTCTCTGCTCCCCACTCTTCCCTCTCTGCTCCCCACTCCTCTCTCTCTGCTCCCCACTCCTCTCTCTCTCCCTGCTCCCCACTCCTCTCTCTCTCTGCTCCCCACTCCTCTCTCTCTCCCTGCTCCCCACTCATCTCTCTCTCTGCTCCCCACTTCTCTCTCTCTGCTCCCCACTCCTCTCTCTCTGCTCCCCACTCCTCTCTCTCTCCCTGCTCCCCACTCATCTCTCTCTCTGCTCCCCACTCCTCTCTCTCTGCTCCCCACTCCTCTCTCTCTCTGCTCCCCACTCCTCTCTCTCTGCTCCCCACTCCTCTCTCTCTGCTCCCCACTCCTCTCTCTCTCTGCTCCCCACTCCTCTCTCTCTGCTCCCCACTCCTCTCTCTCTGCTCCCCACTCCTCTCTCTCTCTGCTCCCCACTCCTCTCTCTCTGCTCCCCACTCCTCTCTCTATGCTCCCCACTCCTCTCTCTCTCTGCTCCCCACTCCTCTCTCTCTGCTCCCCACTCCTCTCTCTCTGCTCCCCACTCCTCTCTCTCTCTGCTCCCCACTCCTCTCACTCTCTCTGCTCCCCACTCCGCTCTCTCTCTGCTCCCCACTCCTCTCTCTCTCTGCTCCCCACTCCTCTCACTCTCTCTGCTCCCCACTCCTCTCTCTCTCTGCTCCCCACTTGTCTCTCTCTCTCTGCTCCCCACACCTCTCTCTCTCTGCTCCCCACTCCTCACTATCTCTGCTCCCCACTCCTCTCTCTCTATCTGCTCCCCACTTGTCTCTCTCTCCCTGCTCCCCACTCCTCTCTCTCTGCTCCCCACTCCTCACTATCTCTGCTCCCCACTCCTCTCTCTCACTCTGCTCCCCACTCCTCTCTCTCTCTGCTCCCCACTCCTCTCTCTCTCTGCTCCCCACTCCTCTCTCTCTCTGCTCCCACACTCCTCTCTCTCTGCTCCCCACTCCTCTCTCTCTCTCTCTGCTCCCCACTCCTCTCTCTCTCTGCTCCCCACTCCACTCTCTCTGCTCCCCACTCCTCTCTCTCTCTGCTCCCCACTCCTCTCTCTCTCTGCTCCCCACTCCTCTCTCTCTCCCTGCTCCCCACTCATCTCTCTCTCTGCTCCCCACTTCTCTCTCTCTGCTCCCCACTCCTCTCTCTCTCCCTGCTCCCCACTCCTCTCTATGCTCCCCACTCCTCTCTCTCTCTGCTCCCCACTCCTCTCTCTCTGCTCCCCACTCCTCTCTCTCTGCTCCCCACTCCTCTCTCTCTCTGCTCCCCACTCCTCTCACTCTCTCTGCTCCCCACTCCGCTCTCTCTCTGCTCCCCACTCCTCTCTCTCTCCCTGCTCCCCACTCCTCTCTATGCTCCCCACTCCTCTCTCTCTCTGCTCCCCACTCCTCTCTCTCTGCTCCCCACTCCTCTCTCTCTCTCTGCTCCCCACTCCTCTCTCTCTGCTCCCCACTCCTCTCTCTCTCTGCTCCCCACTCCTCTCACTCTCTCTGCTCCCCACTCCTCTCTCTCTGCTCCCCACTCCTCTCTCTCTCTGCTCCCCACTTGTCACTCTCTCTGCTCCCCACTCCTCTCTCTCTGCTCCCCACTCCTCTCTCTCTCTGCTCCCCACTTGTCTCTCTCTCTGCTCCCCACTCCTCTCTCTCTGCTCCCCACTCCTCTCTCTCTCTGCTCCCCACTTGTCTCTCTCTCTGCTCCCCACTCCTCTCTCTCTGCTCCCCACTCCTCTCTCTCTGCTCCCCACACCTCTCTCTCTCTACTCCCCACTCCTCACTATATCTGCTCCCCACTCCTCTCTCTCTCTCTGCTCCCCACTTGTCTCTCTCTCTGCTCCCCACTCCTCTCTCTCTCTGCTCCCCACTCCTCTCTCCCTCTGCTCCCCACTCCTCTATCTCTCTGCTCCCCACTCCTCTCTCTCCCTGCTCCCCACTCCTCTCTCTCTGCTCCCCACTCCTCTATCTCTCTGCTCCCCACTCCTCTCTCTCCCTGCTCCCCACTCCTCTCTCTCTGCTCCCCACTCCTCTCTCTCCCTCTGCTCCCCACTCCTCTCTCTCCCTGCTCCCCACTCCTCTCTCTCTCTCTGCTCCCCACTCCTCTCTCCCTGCTCCCCACTCCTCTCTCTCTCTGCTCCCCACTCCTCTCTCCTTGCTCCCCACTCCTCTCTCTCTCTGATCCCCACTCCTCTCTCTCTCCCTGCTCCCCACTCCTCTCTCTCTCTGATCCCCACTCCTCTCTCTCCCTCTGCTCCCCACTCCTCTCTCTCTCTGCTCCCCACTCCTCCCTCTCTCTCTGCTCCCCACTCCTCTCGCTCTCTCTGCTCCCCACTCCTCTCTTTCTCTCTCTGCTCCCCACTCTCTCTCTCTGCTCCCCACTCCTCTCTCTCTCTGCTCCCCACTCCTCTCTCTCTCTCTGCTCCCCACTCCTCTCTCTCTCTTTGCTCCCCACTCCTCTCTTTCTCTCTCTGCTCCCCACTCCTCTCTCACTCTCTCTGCTCCCCACTCCTCACTATCTCTGCTCCCCACTCCTCTCTCTCTCTCTGCTCCCCACTCCTCTCTCTCTCTGCTCCCCACTCCTCTCTCTTTCTCTGCCACCCACTCCTCTCTCTCTCCCTGCTCCCCACTCCTCTCTCTCTGCTCCACACTCCTCTCTCTCTGCTCCCCACTCCTCTCTCTCTCCCTGCTCCCCACTCCACTCTCTCTGCTCCCCACTCCTCTCTCTCTGCTCCCCACTCCTCTCTCTCTCTCTCTCTGCTCCCCACTCCTCTCTCTCTCTCTCTCTGCTCCCCACTCCTCTCTCTCTCTGCTCCCCACTCCTCTCTCTCTGCTCCCCACTCCTCTCTCTCTCTGCTCCCCACTCCTCTCTCTCTCTGCTCCCCACTCCTCTCTCTCTGCTCCCCACTCCTCTCTCTCTCCCTGCTCCCCACTCCTCTCTCTCTGCTCCCCACTCCTCTCTCTCCCTGCTCCCCACTCCACTCTCTCTGCTCCCCACTCCTCTCTCTCTCTCTGCTCCCCACTCCTCTCTCTCTCTCTCTGCTCCCCACTCCGCTCTCTCTCTGCTCCCCACTCCTCTCTCTCTCTGCTCCCCACTCCTCTCTCTCTCTGCTCCCCACTCCTCTCTCTCTCTGCTCCCCACTCCTCTCACTCTCTCTGCTCCCCACTCCTCTCTCTCTCTGCTCCCCACTCATCTCTCTCTCTCTGCTCCCCACTCCTCTCTCTCTATGCTCCCCACTCCTCTCTCTCTCTCTGCTCCCCACTCCTCACTCTCTCTGCTCCCCACTCCTCTCTCTCTCTGATCCCCACTCCTCTCTCTCTCTGCTCCCCACTCATCTCTCTCTGCTCCCCACTCATCTCTCTCTGCTCCCCACTCCTCTCCCTGCTCCCCACTCCTCTCTCTCTCTGCTCCCCACTCATCTCTCTCTGCTCCCCACTCCTCTCTCTCTGCTCCCCACTCCTCTCCCTGCTCCCCACTCCTCTCTCTCTCTGCTCCCCACTCCTCTCTCTCCCTGCTCCCCACTCCTCTCTCTCTCTACTCCCCACTCCTCACTATCTCTGCTCCCCACTCCTCTCTCTCTCTCTGCTCCCCACTCCTCTCTCTCTCTGCTCCCCACTCCTCTCACTCTCTCTGCTCCCCACTCCTCTCTCTCTCCTGCTCCCCACTCCTCTCTCTCTCTGCTCCACACTCCTCTCTCTCTGCTCCCCACTCCACTCTCTCTGTTCCCCACTCCTCTCTCTCTCTCTGCTCCCCACTCCTCTCTCTCTCTCTCTGCTCCCCACTCCTCTCTCTCTCTGCTCCCCACTCCTCTCTCTCTGCTCCCCACTCCTCTCTCTCTGCTCCCCACTCCTCTCTCTCTCTGCTCCCCACTCCTCTCACTCTCTCTGCTCCCCACTCCTCTCTCTCTCTGCTCCCCACTCCTCTCTCTCTATGCTCCCCACTCCTCTCTCTCTCTCTGCTCCCCACTCCTCTCTCTCTCTGCTCCCCACTCATCTCTCTCTCTGCTCCCCACTCCTCTCTCTCTCCCTGCTCCCCACTCCTCTCTATGCTCCCCACTCCTCTCTCTCTCTGCTCCCCACTCATCTCTCTCTGCTCCCCACTCCACTCTCTCCCTGCTCCCCACTCCTCTCTCTCTGCTCCCCACTCCTCTCGCTCTGCTCCCCACTCCTCTCACTCTCTCTGCTCCCCACTCCTCTCTCTCTCTGCTCCCCACTCCTCTCTCTCTATGCTCCCCACTCCTCTCTCTCTCTCTGCTCCCCACTCCTCTCTCTCTCTGCTCCCCACTCATCTCTCTCTCTGCTCCCCACTCCTCTCTCTCTCCCTGCTCCCCACTCCTCTCTATGCTCCCCACTCCTCTCTCTCTCTGCTCCCCACTCATCTCTCTCTGCTCCCCACTCCACTCTCTCCCTGCTCCCCACTCCTCTCTCTCTGCTCCCCACTCCTCTCTCTCTCTGCTCCCCACTCCACTCTCTCCCTGCTCTCCACTCCTCTCTCTCTCTGCTCCCCACTCCTCTCTCTCCCTGCTCCCCACTCCTCTCTCTCTCTCTGCTCCCCACTCCTCTCTCTCTCCCTGCTCCCCACTCCTCTCTCCTTGCTCCCCACTCCTCTCTCTCTCTGCTCCCCACTCCTCTCTCTCTCTGCTCCCCATTCCTCTCTCTCTCTGCTCCCCACTCCTCCCTCTCTGCTCCCCACTCCTCTCTCTCTGCTCCCCACTCCTCTCTCTCTCCCTGCTCCCCACTCCTCACTCTCTCTGCTCCCCACTCCTCTCTCTCTCTGATCCCCACTCCTCTCTCTCTCTGCTCCCCACTCATCTCTCTCTGCTCCCCACTCATCTCTCTCTGCTCCCCACTCCTCTCCCTGCTCCCCACTCCTCTCTCTCTCTGCTCCCCACTCATCTCTCTCTGCTCCCCACTCCTCTCTCTCTGCTCCCCACTCCTCTCCCTGCTCCCCACTCCCTCTCTCTCTCTGCTCCCCACTCCTCTCTCTCCCTGCTCCCCACTCCTCTCTCTCTCTACTCCCCACTCCTCACTATCTCTGCTCCCCACTCCTCTCTCTCTCTCTGCTCCCCACTCCTCTCTCTCTGCTCCCCACTCCTCTCGCTCTCTCTGCTCCCCACTCCTCTCTCTCTCTGCTCCCCACTCCTCTCACTCTCTCTGCTCCCCACTCCTCTCTCTCTCCCTGCTCCCCACTCCTCTCTCTCTCTGCTCCACACTCCTCTCTCTCTGCTCCCCACTCCACTCTCTCTGTTCCCCACTCCTCTCTCTCTCTCTGCTCCCCACTCCTCTCTCTCTCTCTCTGCTCCCCACTCCTCTCTCTCTCTGCTCCCCACTCCTCTCTCTCTGCTCCCCACTCCTCTCTCTCTGCTCCCCACTCCTCTCTCTCTCTGCTCCCCACTCCTCTCACTCTCTCTGCTCCCCACTCCTCTCTCTCTCTGCTCCCCACTCCTCTCTCTCTATGCTCCCCACTCCTCTCTCTCTCTCTGCTCCCCACTCCTCTCTCTCTCTGCTCCCCACTCATCTCTCTCTCTGCTCCCCACTCCTCTCTCTCTCCCTGCTCCCCACTCCTCTCTATGCTCCCCACTCCTCTCTCTCTCTGCTCCCCACTCATCTCTCTCTGCTCCCCACTCCACTCTCTCCCTGCTCCCCACTCCTCTCTCTCTGCTCCCCACTCCTCTCGCTCTGCTCCCCACTCCTCTCACTCTCTCTGCTCCCCACTCCTCTCTCTCTCTGCTCCCCACTCCTCTCTCTCTATGCTCCCCACTCCTCTCTCTCTCTCTGCTCCCCACTCCTCTCTCTCTCTGCTCCCCACTCATCTCTCTCTCTGCTCCCCACTCCTCTCTCTCTCCCTGCTCCCCACTCCTCTCTATGCTCCCCACTCCTCTCTCTCTCTGCTCCCCACTCATCTCTCTCTGCTCCCCACTCCACTCTCTCCCTGCTCCCCACTCCTCTCTCTCTGCTCCCCACTCCTCTCTCTCTCTGCTCCCCACTCCACTCTCTCCCTGCTCTCCACTCCTCTCTCTCTCTGCTCCCCACTCCTCTCTCTCCCTGCTCCCCACTCCTCTCTCTCTCTCTGCTCCCCACTCCTCTCTCTCTCCCTGCTCCCCACTCCTCTCTCCTTGCTCCCCACTCCTCTCTCTCTCTGCTCCCCACTCCTCTCTCTCTCTGCTCCCCATTCCTCTCTCTCTCTGCTCCCCACTCCTCCCTCTCTGCTCCCCACTCCTCTCTCTCTGCTCCCCACTCCTCTCTCTCTCCCTGCTCCCCACTCCTCTCTCTCTCTGCCCCCCACTCCTCTCTCTCTCCCTGCTCCCCACTCATCTCTCTCTCTGCTCCCCACTTCTCTCTCTCTGCTCCCCACTCCTCTCTCTCTGCTCCCCACTCCTCTCTCTCTCCCTGCTCCCCACTCATCTCTCTCTCTGCTCCCCACTCCTCTCTCTCTCCCTGCTCCCCACTCATCACTATCTCTGCTCCCCACTCCTCTCTCTCTGCTCCCCACTCCTCTCTCTCTCTGCTCCCCACTCCTCTCTCTCTGCTCCCCACTCCTCTCTCTCTGCTCCCCACTCCTCTCTCTCTCTGCTCCCCACTCCTCTCTCTCTGCTCCCCACTCCTCTCTCTCTGCTCCCCACTCCTCTCTCTATGCTCCCCACTCCTCTCTCTCTCTGCTCCCCACTCCTCTCTCTCTGCTCCCCACTCCTCTCTCTCTGCTCCCCACTCCTCTCTCTCTCTGCTCCCCACTCCTCTCACTCTCTCTGCTCCCCACTCCGCTCTCTCTCTGCTCCCCACTCCTCTCTCTCTCTGCTCCCCACTCCTCTCACTCTCTCTGCTCCCCACTCCTCTCTCTCTCTGCTCCCCACTTGTCTCTCTCTCTCTGCTCCCCACACCTCTCTCTCTCTGCTCCCCACTCCTCACTATCTCTGCTCCCCACTCCTCTCTCTCTCTCTGCTCCCCACTTGTCTCTCTCTCCCTGCTCCCCACTCCTCTCTCTCTGCTCCCCACTCCTCACTATCTCTGCTCCCCACTCCTCTCTCTCCCTCTGCTCCCCACTCCTCTCTCTCTCTGCTCCCCACTCCTCTCTCTCTCTGCTCCCCACTCCTCTCTCTCTCTGCTCCACACTCCTCTCTCTCTGCTCCCCACTCCTCTCTCTCTCTCTGCTCCCCACTCCTCTCTCTCTCTCTGCTCCCCACTCCTCTCTCTCTCTCTCTGCTCCCCACTCCTCTCTCTCTCTGCTCCCCACTCCTCTCACTCTCTCTGCTCCCCACTCCTCTCACTCTCTCTGCTCCCCACTCCTCTCTCTCTCTGCTCCCCACCCCTCTCTCTCTGCTCCCCACTCCTCTCTCTCTCTCTGCTCCCCACTCCTCTCTCTCTCTGCTCCCCATTCATCTCTCTCCCTGCTCCCCACTCCTCTCTCTCTGCTCCCCACTCATCTCTCTCTCTGCTCCCCACTTCTCTCTCTCTGCTCCCCACTCCTCTCTCTCTCCCTGCTCCCCACTCCTCTCTATGCTCCCCACTCCTCTCTCTCTCTGCTCCCCACTCATCTCTCTCCCTGCTCCCCACTCATCTCTCTCTCTGCTCCCCACTTCTCTCTCTCTGCTCCCCACTCCTCTCTCTCTCCCTGCTCCCCACTCCTCTCTATGCTCCCCACTCCTCTCTCTCTCCCTGCTCCCCACTCCTCTCTCTCTGCTCCCCACTCCTCTCTCTCTCTGCTCCCCACTCCTCTCTCTCTCTGCTCCCCACTCCTCTCTCTCTGCTCCCCACTCCTCTCTCTCTGCTCCCCACTCCTCTCTCTCTCTGCTCCCCACTCCTCTCACTCTCTCTGCTCCCCACTCCGCTCTCTCTCTGCTCCCCACTCCTCTCTCTCTCCCTGCTCCCCACTCCTCTCTATGCTCCCCACTCCTCTCTCTCTCTGCTCCCCACTCCTCTCTCTCTGCTCCCCACTCCTCTCTTTCTGCTCCCCACTCCTCTCTCTCTGCTCCCCACTCCTCTCTCTCTCTGCTCCCCACTCCTCTCACTCTCTCTGCTCCCTACTCCTCTCTCTCTGCTCCCCACTCCTCTCTCTCTCTGCTCCCCACTTGTCTCTCTCTCTGCTCCCCACTCCTCTCTCTCTCTGCTCCCCACTTGTCTCTCTCTCTGCTCCCCACTCCTCTCTCTCTGCTCCCTACTCCTCTCTCTCTCTGCTCCCCACTTGTCTCTCTCTCTGCTCCCCACACCTCTCTCTCTCTACTCCCCACTCCTCACTATCTCTGCTCCCCACTCCTCTCTCTCTCTCTGCTCCCCACTTGTCTCTCTCTCTCTGCTCCCCACTCCTCTCTCTCTGCTCCCCACTCCTCACTATCTCTGCTCCCCACTCCTCTCTCTCCCTCTGCTCCCCACTCCTCTCTCTCTCTCTGCTCCCCACTCCTCTCTCTCTCTGCTCCCCACTCCTCTCTCTCTCTGCTCCCCACTCCTCTCTCTCTCTGCTCCCCACTCCTCTCTCTCTCTGCTCCCCACTCCTCTCTCTCTCTGCTCCCCACTCCTCTCTCTCTCTGCTCCCCACTCCTCTCTCTCTCTGCTCCACACTCCTCTCTCTCTGTTCCCCACTCCTCTCTCTCTCTCTGCTCCCCACTCCTCTCTCTCTCTCTCTGCTCCCCACTCCTCTCTCTCTCTGCTCCACACTCCACTCTCTCTGTTCCCCACTCCTCTCTCTCTCTCTGCTCCCCACTCCTCTCTCTGTCTCTCTGCTCCCCACTCCTCTCTCTCTCTATGCTCCCCACTCCTCTCTCTCTCTGCTCCCCACTCCTCTCTCTCTCTCTGCTCCCCACTCCTCTCTCTCTGCTCCCCACTCCTCTCTCTCTCTGCTCCCCACTCCTCTCACTCTCTCTGCTCCCCACTCCTCTCTCTCTCTGCTCCCCACCCCTCTCTCTCTGCTCCCCACTCCTCTCTCTCTCTCTGCTCCCCACTCCTCTCTCTCTCTGCTCCCCACTTCTCTCTCTCTGCTCTCCACTCCTCTCTCTCTCCCTGCTCCCCACTCCTCTCTATGCTCCCCACTCCTCTCTCTCTCTGCTCCCCACTCATCTCTCTCCCTGCTCCCCACTCCTCTCTCTCTGCTCCCCACTCCTCTCTCCCTCTGCTCCCCACTCCTCTCTCTCCCTGCTCCCCACTCCTCTCTCTCTCTCTGCTCCCCACTCCTCTCTCTCTCCCTGCTCCCCACTCCTCTCTCCTTGCTCCCCACTCCTCTCTCTCTCTGCTCCCCACTCCTCTCTCTCTCTGCTCCCCATTCCTCTCTCTCTCTGCTCCCCACCCCTCTCTCTCTGCTCCCCACTCCTCTCTCTCTCTGCTCCCCACTCCTCTCTCTCTCCCTGCTCCCCACTCCTCTCTCTCTCTGCTCCCCACTCCTCTCTCTCTCCCTGCTCCCCACTCATCTCTCTCTCTGCTCCCCACTCCTCTCTCTCTCTGCTCCCCACTCATCTCTCTCTCTCTGCTCCCCACTCCTCTCTCTCTCTGCTCCCCACTCCTCTCACTCTCTCTGCTCCCCACTCCGCTCTCTCTCTGCTCCCCACTCCTCTCTCTCTCTGCTCCCCACTCCTCTCTCTCTCTCTGCTCCCCACTCCTCTCTCTCTCTGCTCCCCACTTGTCTCTCTCTCTCTGCTCCCCACACCTCTCTCTCTCTGCTCCCCACTCCTCACTATCTCTGTTCCCCACTCCTCTCTCTCTCTCTGCTCCCCACTTGTCTCTCTCTCTCTGCTCCCCACTCCTCTCTCTCTGCTCCCCACTCCTCACTATCTCTGCTCCCCACTCCTCTCTCTCCCTCTGCTCCCCACTCCTCTCTCTCTCTGCTCCCCACTCCTCTCTCTCTCTGCTCCCCACTCCTCTCTCTCTCTGCTCCACACTCCTCTCTCTCTGCTCCCCACTCCACTCTCTCTGTTCCCCACTCCTCTCTCTCTCTCTGCTCCCCACTCCTCTCTCTCTCTCTCTGCTCCCCACTCCTCTCTCTCTCTGCTCCCCACTCCTCTCTCTCTGCTCCCCACTCCTCTCTCTCTGCTCCCCACTCCTCTCTCTCTGCACCCCACTCCTCTCTCTCTCTGCTCCCCACTCCTCTCACTCTCTCTGCTCCCCACTCCTCTCACTCTCTCTGCTCCCCACTCCTCTCTCTCTCTGCTCCCCACCCCTCTCTCTCTGCTCCCCACTCCTCTCTCTCTCTCTGCTCCCCACTCCTCTCTCTCTCTGCTCCCCACTCATCTCTCTCTCTGCTCCCCACTTCTCTCTCTCTGCTCCCCACTCCTCTCTCTCTCCCTGCTCCCCCCTCCTCTCTATGCTCCCCACTCCTCTCTCTCTCTGCTCCCCACTCATCTCTCTCTGCTCCCCACTCCTCTCTCTCCCTCTGCTCCCCACTCCTCTCTCTCCCTGCTCCCCACTCCTCTCTCTCTATCTGCTCCCCACTCCTCTCTCCTTGCTCCCCACTCCTCTCTCTCTCTGCTCCCCACTCCTCTCTCCCTGCTCCCCACTCCTCTCTCCTTGCTCCCCACTCCTCTCTCTCTCTGCTCCCCACTTCTCTCTCTCTCTGCTCCCCATTCCTCTCTCTCTCTGCTCCCCACTCCTCTCTCTCTCTGCTCCCCACTTCTCTCTCTCTGCTCCCCACTCCTCTCTCTCTCCCTGCTCCCCACTCCTCTCTATGCTCCCCACTCCTCTCTCTCTCTGCTCCCCACTCCTCTCTCTCTGCTCCCCACTCCTCTCTCTCTCTCTGCTCCCCACTCCTCTCTCTCTGCTCCCCACTCCTCTCTCTCTCTGCTCCCCACTCCTCTCACTCTCTCTGCTCCCCACTCCGCTCTCTCTCTGCTCCCCACTCCTCTCTCTCTCTGCTCCCCACTCCTCTCACTCTCTCTGCTCCCCACTCCGCTCTCTCTCTGCTCCCCACTCCGCTCTCTCTCTGCTCCCCACTCCTCTCTCTCTCTGCTCCCCACTCCTCTCACTCTCTCTGCTCCCCACTCCGCTCTCTCTCTGCTCCCCACTCCTCTCTCTCTCCCTGCTCCCCACTCCTCTCTATGCTCCCCACTCCTCTCTCTCTCTGCTCCCCACTCCTCTCTCTCTGCTCCCCACTCCTCTCTTTCTGCTCCCCACTCCTCTCTCTCTGCTCCCCACTCCTCTCTCTCTCTGCTCCCCACTCCTCTCACTCTCTCTGCTCCCTACTCCTCTCTCTCTGCTCCCCACTCCTCTCTCTCTCTGCTCCCCACTTGTCTCTCTCTCTGCTCCCCACTCCTCTCTCTCTCTGCTCCCCACTTGTCTCTCTCTGCTCCCCACTCCTCTCTCTCTGCTCCCTACTCCTCTCTCTCTCTGCTCCCCACTTGTCTCTCTCTCTGCTCCCCACACCTCTCTCTCTCTACTCCCCACTCCTCACTATCTCTGCTCCCCACTCCTCTCTCTCTCTCTGCTCCCCACTTGTCTCTCTCTCTCTGCTCCCCACTCCTCTATCTCTGCTCCCCACTCCTCTCTCTCCCTCTGCTCCCCACTCCTCTCTCTCTCTGCTCCCCACTCCTCTCTCTCTCTGCTCCCCACTCCTCTCTCTCTCTGCTCCCCACTCCTCTCTCTCTCTGCTCCCCACTCCTCTCTCTCTCTGCTCCACACTCCTCTCCCTCTGCTCCCCACTCCTCTCTCTCTCTGCTCCCCACTCCTCTCTCTCTCTGCTCCCCACTCCTCTCTCTCTCTGCTCCACACTCCTCTCTCTCTGTTCCCCACTCCTCTCTCTCTCTCTGCTCCCCACTCCTCTCTCTCTCTCTCTGCTCCCCACTCCTCTCTCTCTCTCTGCTCCCCACTCCTCTCTCTCTCTCTCTGCTCCCCACTCCTCTCTCTCTCTGCTCCCCACTCCACTCTCTCTGTTCCCCACTCCTCTCTCTCCCTCTGCTCCCCACTCCTCTCTCTGTCTCTCTGCTCCCCACTCCTCTCTCTCTCTATGCTCCCCACTCCTCTCTCTCTCTGCTCCCCACTCCTCTCTCTCTCTGCTCCCCACTCCTCTCACTCTCTCTGCTCCCCACTCCTCTCTCTCTCTGCTCCCCACTCCTCTCACTCTCTCTGCTCCCCACTCCTCTCACTCTCTCTGCTCCCCACTCCTCTCACTCTCTCTGCTCCCCACTCCTCTCTCTCTCTGCTCCCCACCCCTCTCTCTCTGCTCCCCACTCCTCTCTCTCTCTCTGCTCCCCACTCCTCTCTCTCTCTGCTCCCCACTTCTCTCTCTCTGCTCTCCACTCCTCTCTCTCTCCCTGCTCCCCACTCCTCTCTATGCTCCCCACTCCTCTCTCTCTCTGCTCCCCACTCATCTCTCTCCCTGCTCCCCACTCCTCTCTCTCTGCTCCCCACTCCTCTCTCCCTCTGCTCCCCACTCCTCTCTCTCCCTGCTCCCCACTCCTCTCTCTCTCTCTGCTCCCCACTCCTCTCTCTCTCCCTGCTCCCCACTCCTCTCTCCTTGCTCCCCACTCCTCTCTCTCTCTGCTCCCCACTCCTCTCTCTCTCTGCTCCCCATTCCTCTCTCTCTCTGCTCCCCACCCCTCTCTCTCTGCTCCCCACTCCTCTCTCTCTCTGCTCCCCACTCCTCTCTCTCTCCCTGCTCCCCACTCCTCTCTCTCTCTGCTCCCCACTCCTCTCTCTCTCCCTGCTCCCCACTCATCTCTCTCTCTGCTCCCCACTCCTCTCTCTCTCTGCTCCCCACTCATCTCTCTCTCTCTGCTCCCCACTCCTCTCTCTCTCTGCTCCCCACTCATCTCACTCTCTCTGCTCCCCACTCCGCTCTCTCTCTGCTCCCCACTCCTCTCTCTCTCTGCTCCCCACTCCTCTCACTCTCTCTGCTCCCCACTCCTCTCTCTCTCTGCTCCCCACTTGTCTCTCTCTCTCTGCTCCCCACACCTCTCTCTCTCTGCTCCCCACTCCTCTCACTCTCTCTGCTCCCCACTCCTCTCTCTCTCTGCTCCCCACTTGTCTCTCTCTCTCTGCTCCCCACTCCTCTCTCCCTCTGCTCCCCACTCCTCTCTCTCTCTGCTCCCCACTCCTCTCTCTCTCTGCTCCCCACTCCTCTCTCTCTCTGCTCCACACTCCTCTCTCTCTGCTCCCCACTCCACTCTCTCTGTTCCCCACTCCTCTCTCTCTCTCTGCTCCCCACTCCTCTCTCTCTCTCTCTGCTCCCCACTCCCCTCTCTCTCTGCTCCCCACTCCTCTCTCTCTGCTCCCCACTCCTCTCTCTCTGCACCCCACTCCTCTCACTCTCTCTGCTCCCCACTCCTCTCTCTCTCTGCTCCCCACTCCTCTCTCTCTATGCTCCCCACTCCTCTCTCTCTCTCTGCTCCCCACTCCTCTCTCTCTCTGCTCCCCACTCCTCTCTCTCTCTCTGCTCCCCACTCATCTCTCTCTCTGCTCCCCACTTCTCTCTCTCTGCTCCCCACTCCTCTCTCTCTCCCTGCTCCCCCCTCCTCTCTATGCTCCCCACTCCTCTCTCTCTCTGCTCCCCACTCATCTCTCTCTGCTCCCCACTCCTCTCTCTCTCTGCTCCCCACTCCTCTCTCTCTGCTCCCCACTCCTCTCTCTCTCTGCTCCCCACTCCTCTCTCTCCCTCTGCTCCCCACTCCTCTCTCTCCCTGCTCCCCACTCCTCTCTCTCTATCTGCTCCCCACTCCTCTCTCCTTGCTCCCCACTCCTCTCTCTCTCTCTGCTCCCCACTCCTCTCTCTCTATCTGCTCCCCACTCCTCTCTCCTTGCTCCCCACTCCTCTCTCTCTCTGCTCCCCACTCCTCTCTCCCTGCTCCCCACTCCTCTCTCCTTGCTCCCCACTCCTCTCTCTCTCTGCTCCCCACTTCTCTCTCTCTCTGCTCCCCATTCCTCTCTCTCTCTGCTCCCCACTCCTCTCTCTCTCTGCTCCCCACTTCTCTCTCTCTGCTCCCCACTCCTCTCTCTCTCCCTGCTCCCCACTCCTCTCTATGCTCCCCACTCCTCTCTCTCTCTGCTCCCCACTCCTCTCTCTCTGCTCCCCACTCCTCTCTCTCTCTCTGCTCCCCACTCCTCTCTCTCTGCTCCCCACTCCTCTCTCTCTCTGCTCCCCACTCCTCTCACTCTCTCTGCTCCCCACTCCGCTCTCTCTCTGCTCCCCACTCCTCTCTCTCTCTGCTCCCCACTCCTCTCACTCTCTCTGCTCCCCACTCAGCTCTCTCTCTGCTCCCCACTCCGCTCTCTCTCTGCTCCCCACTCCTCTCTCTCTCTGCTCCCCACTCCTCTCACTCTCTCTGCTCCCCACTCCTCTCTCTCTCTGCTCCCCACTCCTCTCTCTCTCTGCTCCCCACTCCTCTCTCTCTGCTCCCCACTCCTCTCTCTCCCTCTGCTCCCCACTCCTCTCTCTCTCTCTGCTCCCCACTCCTCTCTCTCTATCTGCTCCCCACTCCTCTCTCCTTGCTCCCCACTCCTCTCTCTCTCTGCTCCCCACTCCTCTCTCCCTGCTCCCCACTCCTCTCTCCCTGCTCCCCACTCCTCTCTCTATCTGCTCCCCACTCCTCTCTCTCTCTGCTCCCCATTCCTCTCTCTCTCTGCTCCCCACCCCTCTCTCTCTGCTCCCCACTCCTCTCTCTCTCCCTGCTCCCCACTCCTCTCTCTCTCTGATCCCCACTCCTCTCTCTCTCTCCCTCTGCTCCCCACTCCTCTCTCTCTCTGCTCCCCACTCCTCCCTCTCTCTCTGCTCCCCACTCCCCTCTCTCTCTGCTCCCCACTCCTCTCTTTCTCTCTCTGCTCCCCACTCACTCTCTCTGCTCCCCACTCCTCTCTCTCTCTCTGCTCCCCATTCCTCTCTCTCTCTCTGCTCCCCACTCCTCTCTCTCTCTCTGCTCCCCACTCCCCTCTCTCTCTTCTCCCCACTCCTCTCTCTCTCTCTCTGCTCCCCACTCCTCTCTCTCTGCTCCCCACTCCTCTCTCTATCTGCTCCCCACTCCGCTCTCTCTCTGCTCCCCACTCCTCTCTCTCTCTGCTCCCCACTCCTCTCTCTCTCTGCTCCCCACTCCTCTCACTCTCTCTGCTCCCCACTCCTCTCTCCCTCTGCTCCCCACTCCTCTCTCTCTCTGCTCCCCACTCCTCTCTCTCCCTGCTCCCCACTCCTCTCTCTGCTCCCCACTCCTCTCTCTCCCTCTGCTCCCCACTCCTCTCTCTCTATCTGCTCCCCACTCCTCTCTCCTTGCTCCCCACTCCTCTCTCTCTCTGCTCCCCACTCCTCTCTCCCTGCTCCCCACTCCTCTCTCTCTCTGCTCCCCACTCCTCTCTCTCTGCTCCCCACTCCTCTCTCTCTCTGCTCCCCACTCCTCTCTCTCTCTGCTCCCCATTCCTCTCTCTCTCTGCTCCCCACCCCTCTCTCTCTGCTCCCCACTCCTCTCTCTCTCTGCTCCCCACTCCTCTCTCTCTCTCTGCTCCCCACTCCTCTCTCTCTCTGATCCCCACTCCTCTCTCTCTCCCTCTGCTCCCCACTCCTCTCTCTCTCTGCTCCCCACTCCTCCCTCTCTCTCTGCTCCCCACTCTCTCTCTCTGCTCCCCACTCCTCTCTCTCTCTGCTCCCCACTCCTCTCTCTCTCTCTGCTCCCCACTCATCTCTCTCTCTCTGCTCCCCACTCCTCTCCCTCTGCTCCCCACTCCTCTCTCTCTCTCTCTCTCTCTGCTCCCCACTCCTCTCACTCTCTCTGCTCCCCACTCCTCACTATCTCTGCTCCCCACTCCTCTCACTCTCTCTGCTCCCCACTCCTCTCTTTCTCTGCCACCCACTCCTCTCTCTCTCCTTGCTCCCCACTCCTCTCTCTCCTTGCTCCCCACTCCTCTCTCTCTCTGCTCCCCACTCCTCTCTCCCTGCTCCCCACTCCTCTCTCCTTGCTCCCCACTCCTCTCTCTCTCTGCTCCCCACTCCTCTCTCTCGCTGCTCCCCATTCCTCTCTCTCTCTGCTCCCCACCCCTCTCTCTCTGCTCCCCACTCCTCTCTCTCTCTGCTCCTCACTCCTCTCTCTCTCTCTGCTCCCCACTCCTCTCTCTCTCTGCTCCCCACTCCTCTCTCTCTCTTTGCTCCCCACTCCTCTCTCTCTCTGTTCCCCACTCCTCTCTCTCTCTCTCCCTCTGCTCCCCACTCCTCTCTCTCTCTGCTCCCCACTCCTCCCTCTCTCTCTGCTCCCCACTCCTCTCTCTCTCTCTGCTCCCCACTCCTCTCTTTCTCTCTCTGCTCCCCACTCTCTCTCTCTGCTCCCCACTCCTCTCTCTCTCTGCTCCCCACTCCTCTCTCTCTCTGCTCCCCACTCCTCTCTCTCTCTGCTCCCCACTCCTCTCTCTCTGCTCCCCACTCCTCTCCCTCTGCTCCCCACTCCTCTCTCTCTCTCTGCTCCCCACTCCTCTCACTCTCTCTGCTCCCCACTCCTCTCACTCTCTCTGCTCCCCACTCCTCTCTCTCTCTGCTCCCCACTCCTCTCTCTCTCTGCTCCCCACTCCTCTCTCGCTCTGCTCCCCACTCCTCTCACTCTCTCTGCTCCCCACTCCTCTCTCCCTCTGCTCCCCACTCCTCTCTCTCTCTGCTCCCCACTCCTCTCTCTCCCTGCTCCCCACTCCTCTCTCTCTGCTCCCCACTCCTCTCTCTCCCTCTGCTCCCCACTCCTCTCTCTCCCTGCTCCCCACTCCTCTCTCTCTCTCTGCTCCCCACTCCTCTCTCTCTATCTGCTCCCCACTCCTCTCTCCTTGCTCCCCACTCCTCTCTCTCTCTGCTCCCCACTCCTCTCTCCCTGCTCCCCACTCCTCTCTCTCTCTGCTCCCCACTCCTCTCTCCTTGCTCCCCACTCCTCTCTCTCTCTGCTCCCCACTCCTCTCTCTCTCTGCTCCCCATTCCTCTCTCTCTCTGCTCCCCACCCCTCTCTCTCTGCTCCCCACTCCTCTCTCTATCTGCTCCTCACTCCTCTCTCTCTCTGATCCCCACTCCTCTCTTTATCTCTCTGCTCCCCACTCTCTCTCTCTGCTCCCCACTCCTCTCTCTCTCTGCTCCCCACTCCTCTCTCTCTCTCTGCTCCCCACTCCTCTCTCTCTCTGCTCCCCACTCCTCTCTCTCTCTCTGCTCCCCACTCCCCTCTCTCTCTTCTCCCCACTCCTCTCCCTCTCTGCTCCCCACTCCTCTCTCTCCCTGCTCCCCACTCCTCTCTCTCTCTCTGCTCCCCACTCCTCTCTCTCTATCTGCTCCCCACTCCTCTCTCCTTGCTCCCCACTCCTCTCTCTCTCTGCTCCCCACTCCTCTCTCCCTGCTCCCCACTCCTCTCTCCCTGCTCCCCACTCCTCTCTCTATCTGCTCCCCACTCCTCTCTCTCTCTGCTCCCCATTCCTCTCTCTCTCTGCTCCCCACCCCTCTCTCTCTGCTCCCCACTCCTCTCTCTCTCCCTGCTCCCCACTCCTCTCTCTCTCTGATCCCCACTCCTCTCTCTCTCTCCCTCTGCTCCCCACTCCTCTCTCTCTCTGCTCCCCACTCCTCCCTCTCTCTCTGCTCCCCACTCATCTCTCTCTCTGCTCCCCACTCCTCTCTTTCTCTCTCTGCTCCCCACTCACTCTCTCTGCTCCCCACTCCTCTCTCTCTCTCTGCTCCCCATTCCTCTCTCTCTCTCTGCTCCCCACTCCTCTCTCTCTCTCTGCTCCCCACTCCCCTCTCTCTCTGCTCCCCACTCCTCTCTTTCTCTCTCTGCTCCCCACTCACTCTCTCTGCTCCCCACTCCTCTCTCTCTCTCTGCTCCCCATTCCTCTCTCTCTCTCTGCTCCCCACTCCTCTCACTCTCTCTGCTCCCCACTCCCCTCTCTCTCTGCTCCCCACTCCTCTCTCTCTCTCTCTGCTCCCCACTCCTCTCTCTCTGCTCCCCACTCCCCTCTCTCTCTGCTCCCCACTCCCCTCTCTCTCTGCTCCCCACTCCTCTCTCTCTCTATCTGCTCCCCACTCCGCTCTCTCTCTGCTCCCCACTCCTCTCTCTCTCTGCTCCCCACTCCTCTCTCTCCCTGCTCCCCACTCCTCTCTCTGCTCCCCACTCCTCTCTCTCCCTCTGCTCCCCACTCCTCTCTCTCTATCTGCTCCCCACTCCTCTCTCCTTGCTCCCCACTCCTCTCTCTCTCTGCTCCCCACTCCTCTCTCCCTGCTCCCCACTCCTCTCTCTCTCTGCTCCCCACTCCTCTCTCCTTGCTCCCCACTCCTCTCTCTCTCTGCTCCCCACTCCTCTCTCTCTCTGCTCCCCATTCCTCTCTCTCTCTGCTCCCCACCCCTCTCTCTCTGCTCCCCACTCCTCTCTCTCTCTGCTCCCCACTCCTCTCTCTCTCTCTGCTCCCCACTCCTCTCTCTCTCTGATCCCCACTCCTCTCTCTCTCCCTCTGCTCCCCACTCCTCTCTCTCTCTGCTCCCCACTCCTCCCTCTCTCTCTGCTCCCCACTACTCTCTTTCTCTCTCTGCTCCCCACTCTCTCTCTCTGCTCCCCACTCCTCTCTCTCTCTGCTCCCCACTCCTCTCTCTCTCTCTGCTCCCCACTCATCTCTCTCTCTCTGCTCCCCACTCCTCTCCCTCTGCTCCCCACTCCTCTCTCTCTCTCTCTCTCTCTCTGCTCCCCACTCCTCTCACTCTCTCTGCTCCCCACTCCTCACTATCTCTGCTCCCCACTCCTCTCTATCTCTGCTCCCCACTCCTCTCTTTCTCTGCCACCCACTCCTCTCTCTCTCCTTGCTCCCCACTCCTCTCTCTCCTTGCTCCCCACTCCTCTCTCTCTCTGCTCCCCACTCCTCTCTCCTTGCTCCCCACTCCTCTCTCTCTCTGCTCCCCACTCCTCTCTCTCGCTGCTCCCCATTCCTCTCTCTCTCTGCTCCCCACCCCTCTCTCTCTGCTCCCCACTCCTCTCTCTCTCTGCTCCTCACTCCTCTCTCTCTCTCTGCTCCCCACTCCTCTCTCTCTCTGCTCCCCACTCCTCTCTCTCTCTTTGCTCCCCACTCCTCTCTCTCTCTGTTCCCCACTCCTCTCTCTCTCTCTCTCCCTCTGCTCCCCACTCCTCTCTCTCTCTGCTCCCCACTCCTCTCTCTCTCTCTGCTCCCCACTCCTCTCTTTCTCTCTCTGCTCCCCACTCTCTCTCTCTGCTCCCCACTCCTCTCTCTCTCTGCTCCCCACTCCTCTCTCTCTCTCTGCTCCCCACTCCTCTCTCTCTCTGCTCCCCACTCCCCTCTCTCTCTTCTCCCCACTCCTCTCCCTCTGCTCCCCACTCCTCTCTCTCTCTCTGCTCCCCACTCCTCTCACTCTCTCTGCTCCCCACTCCTCTCACTCTCTCTGCTCCCCACTCCTCTCTCTCTCTGCTCCCCACTCCTCTCACTCTCTCTGCTCCCCACTCCTCTCTCTCTCTGCTCCCCACTCCTCTCTCTCTCTGCTCCCCACTCCTCTCTCTCTGCTCCCCACTCCTCTCTCTCTGCTCCCCACTCCTCTCACTCTCTCTGCTCCCCACTCCTCTCTCCCTCTGCTCCCCACTCCTCTCTCTCTCTGCTCCCCACTCCTCTCTCTCCCTGCTCCCCACTCCTCTCTCTCTGCTCCCCACTCCTCTCTCTCCCTCTGCTCCCCACTCCTCTCTCTCCCTGCTCCCCACTCCTCTCTCTCTCTCTGCTCCCCACTCCTCTCTCTCTATCTGCTCCCCACTCCTCTCTCCTTGCTCCCCACTCCTCTCTCTCTCTGCTCCCCACTCCTCTCTCCCTGCTCCCCACTCCTCTCTCTCTCTGCTCCCCACTCCTCTCTCCTTGCTCCCCACTCCTCTCTCTCTCTGCTCCCCACTCCTCTCTCTCTCTGCTCCCCACTCCTCTCTCTCTCTGCTCCCCACCCCTCTCTCTCTGCTCCCCACTCCTCTCTCTATCTGCTCCTCACTCCTCTCTCTCTCTGATCCCCACTCCTCTCTCTCTCCCTCTGCTCCCCACTCCTCTCTCTCTCTGCTCCCCACTCCTCCCTCTCTCTCTGCTCCCCACTCCTCTCTTTATCTCTCTGCTCCCCACTCTCTCTCTCTGCTCCCCACTCCTCTCTCTCTCTGCTCCCCACTCCTCTCTCTCTCTCTGCTCCCCACTCCTCTCTCTCTCTCTCTGCTCCCCACTCCTCTCTCTCTGCTCCCCACTCCTCTCTCTCTCTCTGCTCCCCACTCCCCTCTCTCTCTTCTCCCCACTCCTCTCCCTCTGCTCCCCACTCATATCTTTCTCTGCTCCCCACTCCTCTCTCTCTCTGCTCCCCATTCCTCTCTCTCTCTGCTCCCCACCCCTCTCTCTCTGCTCCCCACTCCTCTCTCTCTCTGCTCCTCACTCCTCTCTCTCTGCTCCCCACTCCTCTCTCTCTCTGCTCCCCACTCCTCTCTATCTCCCTGCTCCCCACTCCTCTCTCTCTCTGATCCCCACTCCTCTCTCTCTGCTCCCCACTCCTCTCTCCCTCTGCTCCCCACTCCTCTCTCTCTCTGCTCCCCACTCCTCTCTCTCTCCCTGCTCCACTCTCCTCTCTCTCTCTTTCTCTGCTCCCCACTCTCTCTCTCTGCTCCCCACTCCTCCCTCTCTCTCTGCTCCCCACTCCTCTCTCTCTCTGCTCCCCACTCTCTCTCTCTCTCTCTCTGCTCCCCACTCCTCTCACTCCCTCTGCTCCCCACTCCTCTCTCTCTCTCTGCTCCCCACTCCTCTCTCTCTCCCTGCTCCCCACTCCTCTCTCTCTCTGATCCCCACTCCTCCCTCTCTGCTCCCCACTCCTTTCTCTCTTTCTATCTCTGCTCCCCACTCCTCTCCCTCTCCCTCTGCTCCCTACTCCTCTCTCCCTGCTCCCCACTCCTCTCTCTCTCTGCTCCCCACTCCTCTCTCTCTATCTGATCCCCACTCCTCTCTCCCTGCTCCCCACTCCTCTCTCTCTCTCTGCTCCCCACTCCTCTCTCTCTGCTCCCCACTCCTCTCTCTCTATCTGCTCCCCACTCCTCTCCCTCTGCTCCCCATTCCTCTCTCTCTGCTCCCCACTCCTTTCTCTCTCTCTGCTCCCCACTCCTCTCTCTCTGCTCCCCACTCCTCTCTCTCTCTCTGCTCCCCACTCCTCTCTCTCTGCTCCCCACTCCTCTCTCTCTGCTCCCCACTCCTCTCTCTGCTCCCCACTCCTCTCTCTCTCTGCTCCCCACTCCTCTCTCTCTCTCTGCTCGCCACTCCTCTCACTCTCTCTGCTCCCCACTCCTCTCTCTCCCTCTGCTCCCCACTCCTCTCTCTGCTCCCCACTCCTCTCTCTATCTTTGCTCCCCACTCCTTTCACTCTCTCTGCTCCCCACTCCTCTCTCTCTGCTCCCCACTCCTCTCTCTCTCTCTCTGCTCCCCACTCCTCTCTCTCTCTCTCTGCTCCCCACTCATCTCTCTCTCTCTGCTCCCCACTCCTCTCCCTGCTCCCCACTCCTCTCTCTGCTCCCCACTCCTCTCTCTCTCTGCTCCCCACTCCTCTCTTTCTCTGCTCCCAACTCCTCTCTCTCTCTGCTCCCCACTCCTCTCTCTGCTCCCCACTCCTCTCTCTCTCTGCTCCCCACTCCTCTCTCTCTGCTCTCCACTCCTCTCTCTCTCTGCTCCCCACTCTATCTCTATCTGCTCCCCACTCCTCTCTCGCTCTGCTCCCCACTCCTCTCTCTCTCTGCTCCCATTCCTCTCTCTCTCTGATCCCCACTCCTCTCTCTCTGCTCCCCACTCCTCTCTCTCTGCTCCCCACTCCTCTCTCTCTCTGCTCCCCACTCCTCTCACTCTCTCTGCTCCCCACTCCTCTCTCTCTCTGCTCCCCACTCCTCTCTCTCTCTGCTCCCCACTCCTCTCTCTCTCTCTGCTCCCCACTCCTCTCTCTCTCTCTCTGCTCCCCACTCCTCTCTCTCTCTGCTCCCCACTCCTCTCACTCTCTCTGCTCCCCACTCCTCTTTCTCTCTGCTCCCCACTCCTCTCACTCTCTCTGCTCCCCACTCCTCTCTCTCTGCTCCCCACTCCTCTCTCTCTCTGCTCCCCACTCCTCTCTCTCTCTGCTCCCCACTCATCTCTCTCTCTGCTCCCCACTCCTCTCTCTCTCTGCTCCCCACTCCTCTCTCTCTGCTCCCCACTCATCTCTCTCTGCTCCCCACTCATCTCTCTCTCTGCTCCCCACTCCTCTCTCTCTCTGCTCCCCACTCCTCTCTCTCTCCCTGCTCCCCACTCCTCTCTCTCTGCTCCCCACTCCTCTATCTCCCTCTGCTCCCCACTCCTCTCTCTCTCTGCTCCCCACTCCTCTCTCTCTCCCTGCTCCCCACTCCTCTCCCTCTGCTCCCCACTCATTTCTCTTTCTGCTCCCCACTCCTCTCTCCCTGCTCCCCACTCCTCTCTCTCTCTGCTCCCCACTCTATCTCTATCTGCTCCCCACTCCTCTCTCTCTCTGCTCCCCACTCCTCTCTCTCTCTCTCTGCTCCCCACTCCTCTCCCTCTCTCTCTGCTCCCCACTCCTCTCTCTCTGCTCCCCACTCCTCTCTCTCTCTCTCTGCTCCCCACTCCTCTCCCTCTCTCTCTGCTCCCCACTCCTCTCTCTCTGCTCCCATTCCTCTCTCTCTCTGCTCCCCACTCCTCTCTCTCTCTGCTCCCCACTCCTCTCTCTCTCTGCTCCCCACTCCTCTCTCTCTCTGCTCCCCACTCCTCTCTCTCTGCTCCCCACTCCTCTCTCCCTCTGCTCCCCACTCCTCTCTCTCCCTGCTCCCCACTCCACTTTCTCTCTCTGCTCCCCACTCCTCTCTCTCTCTCTGCTCCCCACTCCTCTCTCTCCTTGCTCCCCACTCCTCTCTCTCTATCTGCTCCCCACTCCTCTCTCTATCTGCTCCCCACTCCTCTCTCCCTGCTCCCCACTCCTCTCTCTCTGCTCCCCACTCCTCTCTCTCTGCTCCCCACTCCTCTCTCTCTGCTCCCCACTCCTCTCTCTCTCCCTGCTCCCCACTCCTCTCTCTATCTGCTCCCCACTCCTCTCTCCCTGCTCCCCACTCCTCTCTCTCTCTGCTCCCCACTCCTCTCTCTCCTTGCTCCCCACTCCTCTCTCTCTCTGCTCCCCACTCCTCTCTCCCTGCTCCCCACTCCTCTCTCTCTCTGCTCCCCACTCCTCTCTCTCTGCTCCCCATTCCTCTCTCTCTCTGCTCCCCACCCCTCTCTCTCTGCTCCCCACTCCTCTCTCTCTCTGCTCCTCACTCCTCTCTCTCTCTCTGCTCCCCACTCCTCTGTCTCTCTGCTCCCCACTCCTCTCACTCTCCCTCTGCTCCCCACTCCTCTCTCTCTCTGCTCCCCACTCCTCCCTCTCTCTCTGCTCCCCACTCCTCTCTCTCTCTCTGCTCCCCACTCCTCTCTTTCTCTCTCTGCTCCCCACTCTCTCTCTCTGCTCCCCACTCCTCTCTCTCTCTGCTCCCCACTCCTCTCTCTCTCTCTGCTCCCCACTCCTCTCTCTCTCTGCTCCCCACTCCTCTCTCTCTCCCTGCTCCCCACTCCTCTCTCTCTCTGCTCCCCACTCCTCTCTCTCTCTGCTCCCCACTCCTCTCTTTCTCTGCTCCCCACTCCTCTCTCTCTCTGCTCCACTCAATTCTCTCTCTGCTCCCCACTCCTCTCTCTCTCTGCTCCCCACTCTCTCTCTCTGCTCCCCACTCCTCTCTCTCTCTCTGCTCCCCACTCCTCTCTCTCTCTGCTCCCCACTCCTCTCTCCTTGCTCCCCACTCCTCTCTCTCTATCTGCTCCCCACTCCTCTCTCCTTGCTCCCCACTCCTCTCTCTCTCTGCTCCCCACTCCTCTCTCCCTGCTCCCCACTCCTCTCTCTCTCTGCTCCCCACTCCTCTCTCTCTGCTCCCCATTCCTCTCTCTCTCTGCTCCCCACTCCTCTCTCTCTCTGCTCCTCACTCCTCTCTCTCTCTCTGCTCCCCACTCCTCTCCCTCTGCTCCCCACTCCTCTGTCTCTCTCTGCTCCCCACTCCTCTCTCTCTCCCTCTGCTCCCCACTCCTCTCTCTCTCTGCTCCCCACTCCTCCCTCTCTCTCTGCTCCCCACTCCTCTCTCTCTCTCTGCTCCCCACTCCTCTCTTTCTCTCTCTGCTCCCCACTCTCTCTCTCTGCTCCCCAGTCCTCTCTCTCTCTGCTCCCCACTCCTCTCTCTCTCTCTGCTCCCCACTCCTCTCTCTCTCTGCTCCCCACTCCTCTCTCTCTCCCTGCTCCCCACTCCTCTCTCTCTCTGCTCCCCACTCCTCTCTCTCTCTGCTCCCCACTCCTCTCTCTCTCTGCTCCACTCTCCTCTCTCTCTGCTCCCCACTCCTCTCTCTCTCTGCTCCCCACTCCTCTCTCCCTGCTCCCCACTCCTCTCTCTCTCTGCTCCCCACTCTCCTCTCTCTCTGCTCCCCACCCCTCTCTCTCTGCTCCCCACTCCTCTCTCTCTCTGCTCCCCACTCCTCTCTCCCTGCTCCCCACTCCTCTCTCTCTCTCTGCTCCCCACTGCTCTCTCTCTCTCTCCCTGCTCCCCACTCCTCTCTCTCTGCTCCCCACTCCTCTCTCTCTCTCTGCTCCCCACTCCTTTCTCTCTCTGCTCCCCACTCCTCTCTCCCTGCTCCCCACTCCTATCTCTCTCTGCTCCCCACTCCTCTCACTCTCTGCTGCCCACTCCTCTCTCTCTGCTCCCCACTCCTCTCTCTCTCCCTCTGCTCCCCACTCCTCTCTCTCTCTGCTCCCCACTCCTCTCTCCCTCTGCTCCCCACTCCTCTCTCTCTGCTCCCCACTCCTCTCACTCTTTCTGCTCCCCACTCCTCTCTCTCTGCTCCCCACTCCTCTCACTCTTTCTGCTCCCCACTCCTCTCTCTCTATGCTCCCCACTCCTCTATCTCTCTCTGCTCCCCACTCCTCTCTCTCTCTGCTCCCCACTCCTCTCTCTCTCTGATCCCCACTCCTCTCTCTCTCTGCTCCCCACTCCTCTCTCTCTGCTCCCCACTCCTCTCTCTCTCTGCTCCCCACTCCTCTCTCTCTGCTCCCCACTCCTCTCTCTCTCCCTGCTCCCCACTCCTCTCTCTCTCTGCTCCCCACTCCTCTCTCCCTGCTCCCCACTCCTCTCTCTCTGCTCCCCACTCCTCTCTCTCTCTGCTCCCCACTCCTCTCTCTCTCCCTGCTCCCCACTCCTCTCTCTCTCTGCTCCCCACTCCTCTCTCCCTGCTCCCCACTCCTCTCTCTCTGCTCCCCACTCCTCTCTCTCTCTGCTCCCCACTCCTCACTATCTCTGCTCCCCACTCCTCTCTCTCTCTCTGCTCCCCACTTGTCTCTCTCTCTCTGCTCCCCACTCCTCTCTCTCTGCTCCCCACTCCTCACTATCTCTGCTCCCCACTCCTCTCTCTCCCTCTGCTCCCCACTCCTCTCTCTCTCTGCTCCCCACTCCTCTCTCTCTCTGCTCCCCACTCCTCTCTCTCTCTGCTCCCCACTCCTCTCTCTCTGCTCCCCACTCCTCTCACTCTCTCTGCTCCCCACTCCTCACTATCTCTGCTCCCCACTCCTCTCTCTCCCTCTGCTCCCCACTCCTCTCTCTCTCTGCTCCCCACTCCTCTCTCTCTCTGCTCCACACTCCTCTCTCTCTGCTCCCCACTCCACTCTCTCTGTTCCCCACTCCTCACTATCTCTGCTCCCCACTCATCTCTCTCTGCTCCCCACTCATCTCTCTCTCTCTGCTCCCCACTCCTCTCACTCTCTCTGCTCCCCACTCCTCTCTCTCTCTGCTCCCCACCCCTCTCTCTCTGCTCCCCACTCCTCTCTCTCTCTCTGCTCCCCACTCCTCTCTCTCTCTGCTCCCCACTCATCTCTCTCTCTGCTCCCCACTCCACTCTCTCTCTGCTCCCCACTTCTCTCTCTCTGCTCCCCACTCCTCTCTCTCTCTGCTCCCCACCCCTCTCTCTCTGCTCCCCACTCCTCTCTCTCTCTCTGCTCTCCACTCCTCTCTCTCTCTGCTCCCCACTCATCTCTCTCTCTGCTCCCCACTCCACTCTCTCTCTGCTCCCCACTCCTCTCTCTCTGCTCCCCACTCATCTCTCTCTCTCTGCTCCCCACTCCTCTCTCTCTCTGCACCCCACTCCTCTCTCTCTCTGCTCCCCACTCATCTCTCTCTCTCTGCTCCCCACTCCTCTCACTCTCTCTGCTCCCCACTCCTCTCTCTCTATGCTCCCCACTCCGCTCTCTCTGCTCCCCACTCCTCTCTCTCTCTGCTCCCCACTCCTCTCTCTCTCTGCTCCCCACTCCTCTCTCTCCCTGCTCCCCACTCCTCTCTCTCTGCTCCCCACTCCTCTCTCTCCCTCTGCTCCCCACTCCTCTCTCTCCCTGCTCCCCACTCCTCTCTCTCTCTGCTCCCCACTCCTCTCTCTCTCTGCTCCCCATTCCTCTCTCTCTCTGCTCCCCACCCCTCTCTCTCTGCTCCCCACTCCTCTCTCTCTGCTCCCCACTCCTCTCTCTCTCTGCTCCCCACTCCTCTCTCTCTCCCTGCTCCCCACTCCTCTCTCTCTCTGCTCCCCACTCCTCTCTCTCTCCCTGCTCCCCACTCATCTCTCTCTCTGCTCCCCACTCCTCTCTCTCTCTGCTCCCCACTCCTCTCTCTCTCCCTGCTCCCCACACATCTCTCTCTCTGCTCCCCACTTGTCTCTCTCTCTCTGCTCCCCACACCTCTCTCTCTCTGCTCCCCACTCCTCACTATCTCTGCTCCCCACTCCTCTCTCTCTCTCTGCTCCCCACTTGTCTCTCTCTCTCTGCTCCCCACTCCTCTCTCTCTGCTCCCCACTCCTCACTATCTCTGCTCCCCACTCCTCTCTCTCCCTCTGCTCCCCACTCCTCTCTCTCTCTGCTCCCCACTCCTCTCTCTCTCTGCTCCCCACTCCTCTCTCTCTCTGCTCCACACTCCTCTCTCTCTGCTCCCCACTCCACTCTCTCTGTTCCCCACTCCTCTCTCTCTCTCTGCTCCCCACTCCTCTCTCTCTCTCTCTGCTCCCCACTCCTCTCTCTCTCTGCTCCCCACTCCTCTCTCTCTCTGCTCCACACTCCTCTCTCTCTGCTCCCCACTCCACTCTCTCTGTTCCCCACTCCTCTCTCTCTCTCTGCTCCCCACTCCTCTCTCTCTCTCTCTGCTCCCCACTCCTCTCTCTCTCTGCTCCCCACTCCTCTCTCTCTGCTCCCCACTCCTCTCTCTCTCTGCTCCCCACTCCTCTCACTCTCTCTGCTCCCCACTCCTCTCACTCTCTCTGCTCCCCACTCCTCTCTCTCTCTGCTCCCCACTCCTCTCTCTCTATGCTCCCCACTCATCTCTCTCTCTGCTCCCCACTCCTCTCTCTCTCCCTGCTCCCCACTCCTCTCTATGCTCCCCACTCCTCTCTCTCTCTGCTCCCCACTCATCTCTCTCTGCTCCCCACTCCTCTCTCTCCCTCTGCTCCCCACTCCTCTCTCTCCCTGCTCCCCACTCCTCTCTCTCTCTCTGCTCCCCACTCCTCTCTCTCTCTCTGCTCCCCACTCCTCTCTCCCTGCTCCCCACTCCTCTCTCCTTGCTCCCCACTCCTCTCTCTCTCTGCTCCCCACTTCTCTCTCTCTCTGCTCCCCATTCCTCTCTCTCTCTGCTCCCCACTCCTCTCTCTCTCTGCTCCCCACTTCTCTCTCTCTGCTCCCCACTCCTCTCTCTCTCCCTGCTCCCCACTCCTCTCTCTCTGCTCCCCACTCCTCTCTCTCTCCCTGCTCCCCACTCCTCTCTCTCTGCTCCCCACTCCTCTCTCTCTCCCTGCTCCCCACTCCTCTCTCCCTGCTCCCCACTCCTCTCTCTCTCTGCTCCCCACTCCTCTCTCCTTGCTCCCCACTCCTCTCTCTCTGCTCCCCACTCCTCTCTCTCTCTGCCCCCCACTCCTCTCTCTCCCTGCTCCCCACTCCTCTCTCCCTGCTCCCCACTCCTCTCTCTCTCTGCTCCCCACTCCTCTCTCCTTGCTCCCCACTCCTCTCTCTCTGCTCCCCACTCCTCTCTCTCTCTGCCCCCCACTCCTCTCTCTCCCTGCTCCCCACTCCTCTCTCTCTGCTCCCCACTCCTCTCTCTCCTTGCTCCCCATTCCTCTCTCTCTCTGCTCCCCACTCCTCTCTCTCTGCTCCCCACTCCTCTCCCTCTGCTCCCCACCCCTCTCTCTCTCCCTGCTCCCCACTCCTCTCTCTCTCTCTGCTCCCCACTCCTCTCTCTCTCTCTGCTCCCCACTCCTCTCTCTCTATCTGCTCCCCACTCCTCTCTCTCTGCTCCCCACTCCGCTCTCCATGCTACCCACTCCTCTCTCCCTGCTCCCCACTCCTCTCTCCTTGCTCCCCACTCCTCTCTCTCTCTGCTCCCCACTCCTCTCTCTCTCTGCTCCCCATTCCTCTCTCTCTCTGCTCCCCACCCCTCTCTCTCTGCTCCCCACTCTGCTCCCCACTCCTCTCTCTCTCTGCTCCCCACTCCTCTCTCTCTCCCTGCTCCCCACTCCTCTCTCTCTCTGCTCCCCACTCCTCTCTCTCTCTCTCCCTCTGCTCCCCACTCCTCTCTCTCTCTGCTCCCCACTCCTCCCTATCTCTCTGCTCCCCACTCCTCTCTCTCTCTCTGCTCCCCACTCCTCTCTCTTGATTGACAAGTCATGATATTATTTACACTAATTATGTTATTGTAACTATTGTTATGATTTGAAACTATGTGTATTTTCCCTTTAAAGAGACCTACCTGAGCTATTCACCTGTATGGTTTACCTTGATAAGGGGTGGTGGCCTGCGTGGGAGAGATGGACCGGGAAAGCAAACAGTTTTTGTACCGCACTGCACGCAACGAATGTTAGTTATTATGTTCTCAATGCCCCTTGCATTGTATGAGAATTGTGTGGAAGAGTTTGCTAGTTCTAGTACCCCTTTCATACATTGTGGATGTGTCTGACAAAAGTTAACAATAAATAATGTTATTAGGATCAAATTTGCCTCCTGCGTGAACTGTGCATAGCTGAATAGAGTTAGACTGTATTTTAACGTCGGTCATATGGTGGTACTTGGAGAGCCAGCTACGCTCTCAAGTAATACTTGGTGTAAAAAGGTTGAGAACCAGTAGACAGCTTTTGGATACACCCTTCTTTGTGACATCAAACAGTGACAGAATTAGGACTATAGATAAATGCAATTCTATTAACATATAAAATACATAAATAAATACATAAATACATAACATATAGTGTAATAGTGTAACTTGGGTACTAGGACCCAGGAGTACCCTGGCCAGGTATTGCCAGAGCATATAGAGGAGGTCTCACGCAAGTGACACTTGACTTCACGTTTGTTGCCATCTGTTTGAATGGAAAGCACGATATACATTAGCAGAGCCAAGTTATTTGTGCTGCCACACACTTTTAAGGTATGAGCAGGATAAACACCTTTTTTGTTGGTAAATCTATTTAAATCTAATAATTTCCGACCTACAACTCTTATATTTTGTGTAGACGTACTTGATGTGGTGGGCGCTAACGTTACATTCGAATTATGTGTTTGTTCCTAATGTGTGCTCAGTATATGTGATGATGACATGAGGGTAATCATTATTTGTATTTTCAGGCTGTATAGGCGCAGATACAGCCTGACAATACAAATAGTTATTACCCTTGTGTCATCATCACATACCGCAATATACTGAGCACACATTAGGAACAAACACATAATTCAAATGTAACGTTAGCGCCCACCACATCAAGTACGTCTACACAAAATATAAGAGTTGTAGGTCGGAAATGATGGAATAGATTTACCAACAAAAAAGGTGTTTATCCTGCTCATACCTTAAAAGCGTGGGGCAGCACGAATAACTTGGCTCTGCTAATATATATCGTGCTTCCATTCAAACAGATGGCAACAAACGTGAAGTCAAGTGTCACTCACGTGAGACCTCCTCTACATGCTCTGGCAATACCTGGCCAGGGTACTCCTGGGTCCAAGTGCCCCCCAAGTTACACTATATGTTATGTGTGCAGTGCACATGTATTTTATATGTTAATACAATTGCATTTATATATAGTCCTAACTAATTCTGTCACTGTTTGATGTCACAAAGAAGGGTGTATCCGAAAGCTGTCTACAACATTTCTAACAGGTGATGAAAAAGTCAACAAATAATTAACTGTATTAGACATTAATGATGAATAGGCTTCACTTTAGATTAGGGCACACAATAGCATCTGCAAATGATTTATAGATGTTTTATGAATGTCTTAACAAATAATTTGTTAAACATGAAAAGACAAGTCTGGTAATTGCTTCATGTGTATTCATAAAAGTCCACAAATAAACAAACTATTAGACATTTGTTAATTATGAATAGGCTTCACTTTAGATTAGGACACACAATAGCATCTGTAAATGATTTTTTGATGTTTTATGAATGTCTTAACAAATAATTTGTTGAACATGAACAAATAAATGGAGATACAGTATAGTTGTTTTTCATATCCATTTATCAAAGCATCTACAAATGTGTTACTACACATTAAACAACATTATTTAATGATGAACAAATCAAGTACAAACAATGTTGATAATGAGTTATAAACAATGTAGAACTAATTTGTAAATGTTATACAAATATAGTTATAAATGATTTAATAATAATTTACGAATGTATATAAATGGTTTGTTCATGATTAGTTCATTATCTGAGGAGGTATGTGGTTTTCAACTCAGGGCTCAGGGTGCAGACAAGATGTTTTATGCAAAGGTGACAAGTTTCCATGAACAGTTTAAGCAGGTTCCGATGAATTTAGTACAGAGTCAGGATGTTTCATGCAAAGGTGGCAGGTCATACAGTTTCATGGCAAACGGTCAATGTATTCAGATGAGTTTGTACATTGCTGTTTAAGGTATATTTCTCCACCACACTCTTCATCCATCACTGCTACCAAGCTGAGATCCAGACAGGTGATTGGCTGAGCCTGCTAATTAAAATGCATCTTCTTGGTTACCGGAGACTCCAATGGGATGGAGAAAATTAACCCCCTCCCTATCTTCTCTCTCTTTCCCCTCTCTCTCTCCCATGTTCTTGTTGTTTATTTCATTATCACTCTACTTGTCCTCTCTCCCTACACCCCTCATCTCTCCCTCCTCTCTCTCTCCAAATCCCCACGTTTCTCTCAGTCCATCTTCCTAATACCTTCAAATCTCTCTCTTTATCATTATCATCGTTATTATTATCATTATTATTTGACCAACTCCCCTTTTCACTTTCTTTGTTAACGTTGGCAGGTTAGTTCAGATGACATGGGTTGTGGTTATTCTTCAGGAACCAACACAACTGGAGGTAGGTTTTGTGTGTGTATGTGTGTGAGAGAGAGAGAGAGAGAGAGAGAGAGAGAGAGAGAGAGAGAGACAAAGGTATCTCTGTAAAATGTGTTCCATCAAAGAAATACTACACTCCTACGCAAAGCTGCCTCTACGTCTGTACGTCACACAAGTATACAAACCTAATAATACTCTAGTAAAGGAGAAATCCCCCAAAACAGTACTTAAGTATTGTAACGAAGTACAATTACTCAAGTACTTTACACCCCTGACTAAGTGCATATAGCTTTCAGTGGATAAAAGTGAATTATGTTCAGTGAGTCCTGTGCTAAATGTCACTGTTATACAGGAGAAATAAATAGCACAGCCTCATTCCTACCTTATTCATTCATTATGTTGGCTAATTGTATTATGATGCACTATATAACTTTCTGATGCCAGTATAATGCCATGTTTATACTGATATACTGTAAATACAATATTGATCTGTGTCAAGGTTTACATCACTACTGATGTATACAGTATTGAGCTGTATCAATGGTTACATCACTATGATGATATAAATACAGTGTTGTTGAGCTGTGTCAATGTTTACATGATATAAATACAGTGTATTTGTCCCCCACAGGTGAAACTGACGACTCAAAAGAAGTGTGAGTATCGCTGGCTCTCTTGCACCCCTTTTAATCCTCTGGTCATTAAACTCACGCACGTGCTCAGATGTGGAGTTACAGTACGAGGTGCTGGAGACCGGGCCCCTGAAAACTAAAACGACTAGGGATGTCTGACCACTAAGTGTGTCTGACTCTTAACCACCAAAACTTGCACGGATTACAACGTATGACGTATATATCATGCCAGTTAGGGTACCTTGTGTATACGGTTTACTTGTACTGTTACTCATAGTATATATATTCAGATTCAAATTCTTTATTGCCTGTATTCATTGTAACATATAATATAACCGATAGGTAGGGATGCCCCGATCGATCGGCCACCGATCGTTATCGGCCGATAATCAGTATAAATATGCGATCGGGGAATTCCGATAATTAGTCATATTCGCCGATCGCGGAAACTGATCAAGTGGATATCTCACTCGCTTGTCTCAGACGCACAGGACCTGCAAACTGCTCCTCCTCCCTAGCCCCGCCCGTACCCGTGTAGAGTTTGTAAACACAGAGGAGGCGGACCTCCTCTGCTGAGTCTAGATAGTGCATTCGACCTGAGCTAACGTTAGCTACTTAGCTATCGTTACTGTTTAAACAAAATTACCCAGTCAACTATTCACTTTTAGTAGGCATTGTCTAACGGTATTTAGCCGGCTAGCTACTGATAGCTCCGGATATCAACAAATGCCCCAGGAAGTCTAGTAGCCCATGTTGATATCTCCGTTAGCTTGCGTTAGCTTGCGTTAGCTGACGTTAGTTCACGGTTCAAAACGAAATGTCCGATTGAACTAAATAGTTGTCTTAACGTCATCTAGCCGGCTAGCAGTAGCTACAGATAGCTCCTGATATCAATGTCTTATAACATTGATTGAATGCGTATTCGAGCTGAGGGCTTGCTGAATGTGAAATGACCAAAGCATAACGTTACCAAGGCAATAGGGTCCCGCTGCAGCGCCGGAGAATCCTTTTTGGAGCTAGGGCTACTAGAGTACACACAGACAGTGGAGCTGTTTGCAGATAGCGAGCATTTTGACTTGTTGCGTGGTGGCGATGTCTCGCAGATAATACAAGTACAAGTCTAATTATATAATATATATATTTTATGAAAAAAAAAAAAAAAAAACTTTTTATATAAAATAATTTTTAATTTCTTTTTAATCAAAAACGATCGGTATCGGATCGGTATCGGCCGATATGGCTCACGACGATCGGTGATCGGTATCGGTGGCAAAAAACGTGATCGGGGCATCCCTACCGATAGGGCATACAGACCCTCATCTGCACCTTTGTTTACACTGTTTATTTTTCTCATATTTTTACATTCAGAGTTAATTATATTGTTTACACTGTTTATTTGTCTGACATTTTTATATTCAGATCTAATTTCATTGCCTATATTTATGTCTTCCTACTATTACCCTGCTCATACCTGTACCCCCCCCCCCCCCCCCCTTCCCCCATGCTGCTGTGATGCCCAAATTTCCCCAACGGGATCAATAAAAGATAATCTTATCTTAGTCTACTGTTACTAGTGGTATCCGATCAAACAATGTCCCAAAACAAAAGTCAGATGCTATTATGCACCACGTCAGAAATCAGACCAAAGAAAGGTGATTTCTCCACGTGATCACTAACCTCCCGCCTGGCACGGTCTTTCTGAGGAAGAAAAGTGGATCGACGTGTCCTTCCTTTTGGTTGTGACCTCACCTCAGACTAATGGTCCAAGTACGGGGTTGTTATACTTTTCTAGCATTGGACTTGAACTAAGTCAAGTGGGGAGACAGTGGCTCAGAAGGTAGAGCAGTCTTCTGGTAATCAGAAGGTTCCCAGTTTGATTCCCGCTCCTCACGGGCAGCGTGTCCTTGAGCAAGACACTTATGCTCCTAGTTGCTCCCGATGAGCACTGCAGGTTGGCACCTTGCATGGTCGCCTCCGCCATCGGTGTGTGGATGTGTGAGTGAACGGGTGAATTTGAGGAACAAAAATGTAAAGCGCTTTGGATAAAAGCTCTATATAAATGCACCATTCACCATTCAAGTAATCTCAGTGTGTGACCCGGTCACATTAAAACAAAACAAAATGAGGTGGGGGGCCCGACAGAGACTTTTGGGTTACCCAGTTTTCAGGCTTCACCTTATTAGGCATCCTGTGAGAAAAGAAATGGGTGAACCTCCCACAAATTGCAAAAGAAAATCTGACAAATTTATTACTCAGAAAAGTCTCCCCTATAATATATAAAAAGTCTTAAGAGATCCCAAGAGGTGGAAACTATTTTTCAAAGGTGTTTCTTAACCATACCCTGGTACTACTTTTTTGCTTCCGAAAATAACAGTTTAAAGCAACATCACTATATTATTATACTTGTATACAAGGTAACATGAATTGGCACTAATCCATATAAATGTTGGGATTGATTAACAAAAAGCAAAGACAACTCACACCCAATGAGAGGTGTTGGCTAGGCCAATATACCATTTAAAAAGTGAAGAATAGCCAAACAGTCATGCTCTTCCATTGCAATGCAATGTTTTATTGTAAGCCAGTGTTTCCATTGATCAACATAAATTTAAAACAAAATTATTTAAATAACTTAAATAGCACTTTTAGAACATAAACAAACATGTCAACTCTTAAACATTACTGCTCATCATTACTGTATGTTGCCTGGCTCATCTCCACCATCTTCCTCATCATCACATGCAGCCTGACATTAATTTGCACACCCCGATCCTTTTACAGTTACTACATGCAACAGAGCACTCAATGTCATGCTTATTGCATGTGCACCTTAGGCTGCTGCAGTCTGTCTTGCAGGTACATCTGATGACCCGTATAGGAGTTCCTGCGGAGCTGGATCTGAGCAGAAGGGCTGTCTTTCTTGGGAGATAGTTCAGAACTATGAGTGTGTCCTTCATGTCATGTGCTTGTCTTACAGTCTTGCATCCGTCACGTCCTTGTTCTGCTCACCAGTGTTGTGGTTCACCCCTGTCAGCTCTTGCATGGCACTGTTGACTTCAGCACAAGCTAGCATGGAGAGATACAATTAACTGATGCTGATGCATCTAAGGGTTAATAATTTTTGCACATTCACTGTATGGACACTTTGTGGACAGTACTGAACACTTTGTGTGGACATCAGGATGACATGCTATAGGTAAATTCTTTTGACATCTCCGTCGGCTTAAAGGCTTCCCCGAAGCGTGGTGTGATGAGCCACAGCGAGGGGGCAGGTCATTTGTTTATTAATAAGAGAGTCAGCCTGTTTGCTATGGAGAGAGTCATATGGACCCCCAGTGTTTTTCCACCATATAACCAGTGGCGATTCTAGGAATGTCTAAACAAGGGGGCACAGGAGGGGGGGGGGGGGGGGCAAGAGCTAGTATGGAGGGGCAAAAAAAAAAAAAAACAGAAGTAAAATATTCTTTTTTTACATGCAATATATATATTTTTTTTTATAGCTAAATATGACCGGGAAGTATAAAGGAAGTTGGGTTTATCTAGACAGGTAGCCTAAGTGTAGCAGGTAAGGTATAAATGTAAGTATATTAGGTTACATTATTTTACAAATAGCAGACAACTCTTTTCAACCATTGGGGTTCATAGAAAATATTTTATTGGCACCACTGCTGTACAGTCTCTTTTTTTTTTCACACGAAAGACACAACACAATAATAATAATAATTAGGGCTGTCAAAGCTAATGCTTTAACTTTGGAGATTAATTTAAATTATTTAAAGCGTTAAATATTTTGTATCTAGATTAATCTATGGAGTGAAACATTTTCCACTTTCTGAACCTTCAGCAGTATCTTTGCTTGTTCTTTTTTTGCATTGACTCATGTGCCTTTTTGAAAATCATCCAACTGTGAAGATGGAACACATTTTTGTTGTTAATATGATTTATATTACTGGTAGTTCATAGTACAAGACATTATCGTCCTCTAAGCCAATCTGCACATTAACATAGGCCTGGGTTGTTTTTATTTCTGTTAGCACCGCGGATATAAGAAAGAGTTCTAGCTGAGTCAATGTTGATGGTTTTGTTGAACATTTGTATTTCACAGGAGAGAAACTGTATTCAAAGAAAGCTATTAAAATAGTCTTTGAATCTAAATATACGTTCTTTGTGTTGATTTTACATTAATTCCATGATTTTACTCAAGTAAATATCTGTTACAAGCTTCGGTCTTAAGTAGAAAAATGCGATTTTTTATCTAGATTAATTACAGAAAATTGTGAGATTAATTAGTAAATTGTTTTAATCTATTGACAGCACTAATAATAATACATAAAAATCACAGGACAGTAACTTATTACAATAATGACAATACAATAGAGATACAATAGAATAAAAAAAATAAAAACAGAATATAAAATGTGTATTATATTGCCAGACATTACAAAAGACATTCCTAATTACAACAATAATTGTTCACCCAAGGGCTGTCTACTATTAACCAACCTAAAACATGTTAGCCATTGTAGCCATAGTGCTGTACAAGTGTTTTATCACTCAATAAATTCAATTATTAATAAACTCAATTAATTGTATCACTCTATCAAGTTGCCCCATAGGCCATGGCATGAAATTATTCATTCATATTAATTCAAGTATTTGCATGTGAGTGAAAGGTGCATGCATCGTTTCAAATATTGTATTGCCACCAGTGCTGTGCTTATTTACATTTATACAACTGGTTACAAAAGTGTTTTCTCACTAATTCAAGTTGCCCCATGACATGATTTCAAGTATTTGCATGAATGCAAGGTACATACATTGGTTCATACATAATATTGTATTGCCTCCACTGCTGTCAGACAACTATTTACTTCTCCAAGTACATAAATGACCACTCATTAGCAGATCAGACTTTTCAGAATAAAAAGTTTAAAATACCAATTGCAAACATTTCAATATCAGGATTCAAGTGTGTCAGAGCATTGTATACACGACGTCAGAACTTGTTTGTCAAAACGTAAATGTTGAAGCTAAAACCATATTTAGAATATTATTACAGGCATGAATTTTCCCAATCCCTGCTAACTAACGTTAGCTAGCAAAGTGTGCAAAAGCCATGAGGGCACGAACATATGCTAGTTAGATAATCTAACGGATGCTATCGTGTCGCAGATATTTATTTTGGACACGAATAAAAAATAAAAAGTAAATACCAATTGCAAACATTTCAATATCAAGGTTTCAAGTGTGTCAGAGCATTGTCGCTATACACGTCAGAACTTGTTTGTCAAAATCCCTGCTAACACTAGCTAGCAAAGTCAAAGAGTGTGAAAGCCACGAGGGACACGTATAAAACATTTAAAATACCAATTGCACAAACATTTCAATATCAGGATTCAAGTGTCTCAGAGCATTGTTCAATTTACCATAAAACTTAAAATCAGTGACTCCAGTGAGGTAAATTAACTAAATTTGTCTTCTTGATGAAGTTGTTCTTCTGCAGTCTGAGTGCACGCCCTTCTCTGTCTGTCGTTGCACTTGCAATCAGCGCTCGAGTTGTCAAGGGTTGCTTCTGAAGCACTTAAAATGAGCTCCTTGGCTACAATGGTTGTCAATCATTTTGCTATCAGCTGTGACTGGTCGGTTCAGAAGAACCCTCATTGAACTTGAGAGGTTATATATCCTTCCGTTAGCAGTGGCGTCGCATGGGTAAAATAACAGTGGGTAATTTTATTTATTTATTAATAAAACAATTTTAATAATATTTTTTAATATTTAAGCCAAATAATATATATATATATATATATATATATATAATATATTTCTCCCTCCCTCGCTCTCTCTCTCCCTCTCTTTCTGAATATTACACACACACAACAAAGAGAGAGAGAGAGAGAGAGAGAGAGAGAGAGAGAGAGAGAGAGAGAGAGAGAGAGAGAGAGAGAGAGAGAGAGATCATTTAGGTTCTAGGTTGAAATTAATGAATGGCCTGATGTCGCCGTCGGAGCGTTTCAGCGTCTTGAAAGATATTGCTGACATGGCAGAACATACATGTATACAGTAGCCTATGGCTCGGCCCATCAAACACAAGCAGACCATGTACAGTATGACTCGGCGAGTCGGCGCCCAATCAAACACAAGCAGACCATGTACAGTATGACTCAGCGAGTCGGCGCCAGGGGCGGGGCTAGCGGGTGGCTACTTGGGCTCAAGCCCCGAATGTTTTCTGAAAAGCCCCGAATCTATTTTCAAAGATTTTTTGGTCAATTAATCATTGTTACATGAAAATATGTTTGCACCAGATTTAGCAGAAGCTAATTTCCATCTGTAGTCTATCCAGCTGCTAACTATATTTGAGTGAGTTAAGTCTTGGTGTTATGGTAGACTCAGACATAAGCTTTAAATCACAATCAACAAGTTGACAAAAACATAATTCTTCCACCTTAGAAACATAGCTAAAGTACGGCCATTTATAAATCAAAAGGACGCTGAAAACCAGATCCATGCCTTTATCTCAAGCTGACTCGACTACTGTAATGCACTCCTTACCGGCCTCCCGAAAAAATACGATAACTATTTTATTGCAATGCACTATTTCATTATTTTATTCTATTTTATTAACTATTTTATTGCACTGCACTATTTTACTTTGTATCAGTGATAATCAAACCGTAAACAAAGACGCATATTAACACTTTCAGTGCCAGATGGCGCTGTTTACTGTTACTGTTGAAAGGCCAGCGCCTTTTAACATGGGGATACGTGGCTGTGTTTGCAGGCCTAAAGCTATATTATATATTATAGCTATGGATCTAATAATATAGTCGATTGTCATTGAGTTTCCTTCGGTCAAGATGCAAAAAACAGATAATTTTTCCATCCATACATTTCCGTTTTATACCGTCGTGAATATGAGTGTAGTTTCAGGGTGGTCTGGTGTCATTTCCAAAATGACAGACACCAAGCCACATCATTTCAAATGGAGTGCAATAGCGGCCGCAAGGTGTTAGGCGGCGGTATTGGACTTTTGAGATCTCAGACCCATCCCCAGTGATAACACAGGCTGCCGGCATGTCTTTATGAATGGAAATATCGAATAAAAGAACCAACGATGAAAACCCGACTATACGCTGGTTTTCGGGGGTCCTGGCGCTCAACGTTCAGCGAGTTAACCCAAGATCTTAGATCCTAATATGAAAAACGATGTGATTTAATGTTCTATGTCTTACCTTGACTTTGTCTATTTTACTGCTATCTATTTTATGCTTTATGTCTGCACTTTATGCATTGCTCTTGATCTGCCAATGTTGTGCTCATTTTATGCCTGTCTTTTTGTACTGCTGTGAAGCACTTTGAGCTGCAATTCTTGTATGAAAGGTGCTATACAAACACAGTGTATTATTATTATTATTATTATTATTATTATTATTATTATTATTATTATTATTATTATTATTATTATTATAAATTATTATAGTTTGCTTCATTAATTAAAGGGTGTGAATTTAAGTGTTCTCTAGTGCCTTTTGTCCGCTTTAAGGTGGTGGTATAAGTTAAAGGTTGTGGTGTCAAAGTAAAAGAAATCCGTGCATCTATCTGGGCTAAGCCCCGGATCTCCTACAATTCTAAATCCGCCCCTGGTCGGCGCCCCATCAAATAATAACACAGTATGATATGACACGGCAGTAGTATGGCTCCACACACACACACACACACACACACACACACACACACACACACACACACACACACACACACACACACACACACACACACACACACACACACACACACACACACACACACACACACACACACACACACACACACACACACACACACACACACACACACACACACACACACACACACACACACACACACACACACACACACACACACACACACACACACACACACACACACACACACACACACACACACACACACACACACACACACACACACACACACACACACACACACACACACACACACACACACACACACACACACACACACACACACACACACACACACACACACACACACACACACACACACACACACACACACACACACACACACACACACACACACACACACACACACACACACACACACACACACACACACACACACACACACACACACACACACACACACACACACACACACACACACACACACACACACACACACACACACACACACACACACACACACACACACACACACACACACACACACACACACACACACACACACACACACACACACACACACACACACACACACACACACACACACACACACACACACACACACACACACACACACACAGCGGCATCACTTATGAAAAGTTATTAGGTTATTAGGTACTCACCATTGTTGCAGCTGACGTGCCTTGGTCCAAATTAAGTAAAGTAAAGCAACTCGTCCACAAAGTTCTCCAAGTTCTGTGGGTATTCAGGTATTCTCCTAAACTTTTCTGCAGCTGAGCGAATTTCAGGTCTCCTCAATGAATTAATCCGAGCGAAGAATCCGAATTTCAATCAATCAAACAATGCTGTTTATTTAGACATTAAGACTCACATAACGTTAGCTAGCTATCTCCGGGGTTCCCTCCAGCCTAAATCGTATTGTTGTTTTGATTCGAACGTGGCCGCGAGGCCGAGGCGATGACGTCGTCATGTTTAGCTTTTAATGTGATTTGATTGGTCAATCGGTGGAAACGTTCTGGACTGGCCCGCCCGCCGGGCGGCAAATTTGAAGACGCTAGACTACTTGGCAGCCAGACGGCCCCGTGTTACATTAACCCAACCCCTTTATTAAGCTCGAATCTTATTGGCTAATAATTGGTTGTGGAGTCCACAACCAACCACAATGTGGACGGACCAGGACGCTAGAAAAAGACACCTCCCCCTCTGCAAATGTTCTCTATTCAGCCTGAGCTGCAGTGAGCACAGAGTGACTGCCAGCCTGCCTCAGTGAGTCTGACAGAGTGTTAGAGAGAGTGAGGAGAAGAGGGAGAAAATTCAAAAAAAAAATAACAGAGATGAAAAATAATTTTTAAATTATTATTGTAAACTATATAAAAAAAATATTTTTGGGGAAGCTTGGCTTCCCTTGGCTTTCATGAATATTCGCCACTGTCCATTAGTCCCCTGTGTAACTAATCAGAGTGCTACGCGGACTGATTTAAATTCGCATTATACATTATTATTAATTATACAGGCATATATACATATCTTCTGTATATTGCTATACAGGCATGTATAGCAACCTATAATTGACTCTTTGATGTCTGGCTCTTTTTTGATTGATTGATTGAAAACTTTATTGTAAGTAAGGGTGCAATTAGCACCATGCAATCCATTCTTTGTGGATCTAGCCCTCAGTGTACTTATGCCTCTTTTCCATTGCATAGTACCTACTCGACTCTACCCTACTTTACTCTACTCGCTTTAGGTACCTGATACTTTGTTCGTTTTCCACTGCAGGTAGTATTCCGTTTCATCGCCGTGTGGGGAGGCGGGGCCGCTGGCGTACAGCATGAGAGCTCCGTGAGCATAGCTATGTCCGTGGGGGCTTGGAGCAAGCCAGAGTAAACACAGTTTCAATCAATCAATCAAACAATAACAACATTAACCAGACTCTTGTTGTTGTCTATTCTGCTAACGTTAACGTTACCTCTCGTGTCTATTCTACTAGCATTAACGTTACCTCTCGTGTCTATTCTGCTAACGTTAACGTTACCTCTCATGTCTATTCTACTAGCGTTAACGTTACCTCTCGTGTCTATTCTGCTAACGTTAACATTACCTCTCGTTGTGTCTATTCTACTAGTGTTAACGTTACCTCTCGTGTCTATTCTGCTAACGTTACCTCTCGTGTCTATTCTACTAACGTTAGCATTAGGTAATAACCGGTTTAAAATGGATGATGATGATTACCTCACGTTGTGTCTATTCTACTAGCATTAACGTTACTAGTACAAACAATCAATAGCGAGTTATATTGATCACGCTATGTACGCTAGTAGCCACAATGCTAACTCTTATAATGGTAAAACGCAATCACATTAGCATGTAAGCTAACAACAAGCTTAACAAATCAGCTATCTTTTTGTGAGACTAAACTCTCCGCTCTTGGTGGTAAATTGTGTTGATGTTGGTTTTGTTTCATCAATAAATAAGGCAGAATACACAGTGAATGTATCCTTTTTTGTTTATTGCACTTGTTCCTGGTGCAAACAAATAATGAAATTCTACGCGAGGCTAAATAAAGATGGCGGTGTTGTGTTTTGTGCAGGACGCTCCAACGTGTGACGCTTCTCTCTTCTGACCAATCAGTGGTCTGCAGTGTTTCACGTCACTTTTCTGGTATCGCTTCTACTCGCTTGGAACCTCAACAAAGCAGGTACTAAAAAAGTACCCAAAAAGTACCCGGTACCCGGAAAACCGAAAAGGCAGAGTAGAGTCGAGTAGGTACCATGCAGTGGAAAAGGGGCACTAGTGTACCCCTAGACTACACTACTGGTTTCAATCCCTTTATGAAAACACATCATGGTAGTATGACGGTAATTTCAGCTACACCAGTGTACCCAGCCATTGTATAAATAATAGAACATGGTACTACCATGCTAAAAGTTATGTATCGCCATTGTACTGCTTTTGCACTATATTTACATTTAAGTCACTTAGCTGATGCTTTTATCCAAAGTTCTGTACAACAAGTCAACAGAAAGGGTACAACTCTGGCAGCTAAGCGTAAGTGGTATTGTTCGTCAAACAGTGTTGACCTTGAGTGCTACACTCTGAGTGCATAGTAGTATAGTAGACACTATAGGTAGTAGTAGGCATAGTAGATAGTAATGATGTACATAATAGTAAAAGACAGTAAGAAGGTTAGTATTTCTTTTTATAATCCAATTGAAACTATGGTAATATGGTATTGCCAAAATGTTTTGGTCACCACCATTATTGTATGTAGTCTGTGGTCTATAGACAGAACATGATTTAAATTATTAACTCTGATGTGTTTTTCTTCAGGGAAACACACGCCAGACCTAACATTTCAACTTCAGTATATAGAGGTCCATAGAACTTGCCAACGAGAAATACTGTAAAGGCATTTCATTTCCCCCCCACTAAAAGTTGAGTGGCTTGGTTCTTTTCATTCCTTGAGAAGTTATCATACCCTCTACCAGAGAAGTTATCATACCCTCTACCAGAGAAGTTATCATACCCTCTACCAGAGAAGTTATCACATCTACCAGAGAGAGCACCTGCTTTTTTTGTTTAGTTATTCGTTTCAAAAAGCTATCCTGTTCTCATGTCTTTTGTTGTACCATAATAGTGTTTAGATTAGATTAAAATGTATTATCACTATACAGCACACGTACAGTACAACGTAAAGAAGTTTGGCATCCAACCAGAGTGCAAATGTCACAGTAAAGTGCAACATGTGATTCAACTTGATATAATATAGATTAGTAGTACTGAGTAATAGTGCTAATCAGATGTATGTACAGAGTTGTAGTATTAATATGTATGTACAGGTTTAAAGACACTATGGTAGTAAGTCATACTGGCCAGCAGCGTAACTATAGTAAGTAGGTAAGGGATATGTACAGATATAGTATGTATATATATATATATACAGTATATAACCTGTGTGTTTTATCACTAATGTGTGTCTTATCAATAATAGGAGAGAGGAGTCGTCGACATATGACGATAAAAGAATGTAAGTTGCTTCTTTGTATTGTTCATATATTTTCTTGCACTGGATGTACAATTTATTGATGTGTGTGTGTGTGTGTGTGTGTGTGTGTTGTGTACTATAGTAATTACTGCATATCATGGCTTAGCCTACATATTATGTGTGCGCGTGTATGACCTGGGTCAAGTTACTTAGACCTGACTGAGGTAATCAATAAATGCACAGGTTAAACCTGCCACCCACCCCCCACACACACAACACACACGAGAGAGAGAGCCTTTGTCATGATAGCCCGTTCCATCTGCTCTGGCTTGTAAACACCTTGCCACCTCTCTTATGTAAATGGTTCTGTTCTTGCCACCATCGCCTGTATCTCTGTGTCTCTGTGTCCCTGTGTCCCTGTGTCCCTCCATCCCTGTGTCTGTGTCACTGTGTCTCTGTGTCCCGGTGTCTGTGTGTCTCTGTATTCATGTGTCCCTCTGTCTCTGTGTCTCTGTATTCATGTGTCTCTGTCAGAGCATGTGAGCGGCACGGAGCGGCCGAGAAATCCGCTCTTCGCTCTGGACGGCTTAGTTCCGCTCTCATTGGCTCATGTTGGCCCCCCCCCAAGCCGCTCCACGCTCGCTCAGCGCTCATCTTCATTTGCGCATCAAGCGCTCCGCGCTCTGGCCCGCTCAGCAGATTTTTTTTGGAGCATGATGTAAATTAGCTTGATTTGACCAAACTACAACAGTCTGCACCCCCTGGGCCCCGTAACAATTGTTTGTATTGAGCCGTATTGTATTGTACCCATTCTGCAATCTGTTAAATAACGTTTGCAACCATTCTACTAGCTTTACTATGCTAATGTAGCTAGCCTAGCCGCAATGCTAAGTGTTTATACTGGCAGATCCCATTCACGTTAGCATGTAACAACATCAGCGCTCTTTTTGTGAGACTAAACTCTCCGCTCTTGGTGGTACATTGTGTTGATGTTGGTTTCGTTTCATCAATAAATGAGGCAATACATAGTGAATGTATCTTTTTTTTTTTATTGCACTTTGTTTGTTTCTTGCTGAAAATAAATGTTGCTATACTAGTTCACCCGAGTCCCGAGGTGATTTAAAGATGGCGGATTTCTGTTTTGACTTAGCAGGATGTGTAGTGAGCGCGTTCACCCTTCTGATTGGTTGAAAATGGCCTTCATGTTTGAACTACATCGCCACCTATTGCTTTGGCATTGTACTACATGTATATTACATCAGTTTAAACCACTGTGTGATCGTGTACACTGAACGGCTCGGAGCGGAGGAGAGCTCTCGCTCCGGAGTCACTCTGACCCATTTTAAAGCCCACTCCTCGCTCACTTCAAAATCCACCCGCTCCGCTCACATGCTCTGGTCTCTGTGTATCTGTCTTTGTGTCTCTCTGTCTGTATGTATGGTATATACTGTATGCTACACAGATGTATACTGTAGCTACACAGATGTATACTGTAGCTACACACAGGTGTGTAGTATAATACTGTAGGCTACACACAGGTGTGTAGTAGAATACTGTAGGCTACACACAGGTGTGTAGTATAATACTGTAGCTACACACATGTGTGTCTTCCCCTCAGGAACAACGGAGGTGTGTACATCGGTGTGCCTGCAGACCTGAGCGCCATGCCTCGTCTTCAGATCGGCTCCACGGTCAAAGGTAAAACCGATGCCCTCGCCAATCTACCGTCCTCCTCTTTCACACAGTGGTAGAAAACGCAACCGCAACTAGAACGTGCGTCACGATGCGTTGACCTATGAACCTGTGTCCCTTGCATGTTTCAGATAATACCAAGTAGATATTGTGATATTTTTGTGTCGTCTGGGACGTGTAAAAAAACCTTAGCCTCCTTCCACATCTTTGGACATAGGCCCACATCCAAACATCTATTCATAATATGACATATAGGAGATGCTATGATACTAGCAGTCACTCAGATTCAAATCAAATCAAATTTATTTATAGGGCCCGACAACACACGTTAATGTCCCCATGGGCCGTACAGGTCTTCTTTAAACAAGTCAAGAAGAAAACATAACAATAAGTCAAGAACAGAACAAGAACACCATAAGGTCCAAACATTTTTAGATGAATGCAAATAAAAGAAAGAATGCAAGCACTCCCAGACATACCCCACGCGAAGGTAAGGAAAAACTTACTAAAACCTAACAATAGGGAAAAAAGCTCCACAGGCAGTGTGGAGGAGAGAAACCTTAGAAGGGCCATTCAAGGGGGGATCTCCCTTCTTAGATGTTGGTGATAATAGTGTTGCAGACAGACAGTTGGTAAGCATGCACTCATGTGTGTGGTGAAACACAGATGAGTGCATGCAATAGCAACTGTACATTTTGAAAGATTAAAGATAGAGCTAATAGCGATAGCAACTGAACATTTTGAAAGATTAAAGATAGAGTTGATAGCGGATCTATTTGAGGCACAGGGGCGGCGCAAAGAGGGTCACGTCCTCCCCGTCTTAGTCACGGGACATTCAACACTCCGGTCGTTGCTCAGGGACAGCCGGAGACAGGGAGATAGGGGGTGGCGCAGGGAGGGTCGCGAACTCCCCGACATCATCGCGGGACATCCGGCACTCCGGTCACCACTACGAGACCTCCGGAGACAGGGGGGCACGCAGAGGGGGTCGCAATCTCCCGGCCTTCGTCACGGGACGTCCAACACTCCGGTCAACACTCCAGGACAGCAAGTCATAGGGAGACAGGGAGACGGGACAGGCGTTAGACAGCTCATGAGATTGTAGTAGGCGGACATAGCAATAGATACAAGTGGTAGGCATATATGTGAATGGAGTAGATATATGAAGTAAGCGTATTATGTGAATAGAATAGAAGTACTTAACCCAGCAATGAAACCGCGTTGACTGTTAATCTGTTAACAGTCTGTTAATACTGTTAATCAGTTGACAGGACCACGGACAGACGGCGGTGAATAACTGATCCAAGGCCTCGGAGGTGCATGTAGAGCAGTCACCACAATCTTGGCCAAGACCCCGAGGCATCCATCACCTTAGTCAGCGCCAGGAGACGGGCACTCAGAGAGAAGGGGGAGGGAGGGGGGGGGAAAGAGGGGGGGGGGAAGAGTTAGAGAGTTCCCATGTTTGTGGTGCTGCAAAGGAGCAGACATGTAGTACCCTGTAGTGCCATGTAGTACCCTGTAGTGCCATGTAGTACCCTATAGTACCCCGTAGTGCCATGTAGTACCCCGTAGTACCCTGTAGTACCCTGTAGTGCCATGTAGTACCCTGTAGTGTCCTGTGGTACCATGTAGTACCCTGTAGTGCCATGTAGTGCCATGTAGAGCCATGTAGAGCCATGTAGTACCCTGTAGTGCCATGCAGTACCATGTAGTACTCTGTGGTACCATGTAGTACCCTGTACCCTAACTAAACTCAGCACTTTACTATCCAGGTTATCTAGGCCCAGTACTCGAGTTGAGGGGGGATGGCATGCCCCCTTCCCATCCCTTCCATCAAAGTATCAGAATGTTTATAGAAATTCACGAGAGCACTTGCAAATATGCTGCGCATATCACTGTCAAACATTGCGCATCTCGTGCCACTGTCGGTCGCTTGGTTGACGCGCACTGAGAGTATGGCCAGTACCGCAGGAATTTTTATGAAACATTCTGATATTTTCACGGGTCTTGTGCAGTGGTCTCGTGCCACTGTACAAGACCCGCGGAAATATAAGCGGCTGGGTGGTGCAGAGGACATTGCGCTCGTCACCAACGCAAGAGACACTGGGTTAGAATCCGGCTGTTGGCGTTGCCTCCGGCTTGGGCCGGCTGTCATACTAACTCAATTGGCAGAGTTAGCGGGTGGGAAGTCGAAAGGTGGTAATCTGGACGTTGTAAACAGCGACAGGTCGGTTGGGGCGCCTGCACAGCAGAGACAGGAAAATGGCGGGGGCAGTGTGAGCCTCCTACACGTTACTCCTCGCTAAATGAGAGTCCACGCTGGCAGGTGAAAAGATGCGGGGAGACAGGGGAGGGGAGAATTGGCACGGCTAAATTGGGATGGGAGAAAAATAGAAAAAGGAGGAGAAAAAGTGGAAAAAAAAGACCGCTCTGGTGAGCAGCCACATGAAAGAGCTCCCGGTCGGTGAATATCAAGAAAAGGAAGTAAAACAATTCGAAGCGAAATAAAAATTGACAATTCAAGAGTATAAGAGAGGAGGAGGGATGAACACGAGAAAAGGCAAGAGAAAATCGACCCCAGAAGAAGTACAAATGGTGGCGCTGGAGATGATTCAGACTAGCATGACGCAGTGGGCAGCTAGCATACAGGCCGACATCCAAGTTAGAATGCAGATCGCCCAGGACATACAGGCTAGCACACGGGCTAGCGAGTTAGCTAACCAAGCTATCCGAGCTAACATACAGGCTATCCAAGCTAGCACGCAGGCCTGGCTGGAGAAGGAGCTGCAAGCTAACATGGAAGTTAACACGGGGAATACGACGCAGCAAGGGATACAAGCTAATGTGGCGTTGGACCGCAGCGAGGCCTGGCTGGAGAAGGAGCTGCAAGCTAACATGGAAGTTAACACGGTGAATACGACGCAGCAAACGATACAAGCTAACATGACGTTGGACCGCAGCGAGGCCTGGCTGGAGAAGGAGCTGAAAGCTAGCATGGAAGTTAACACGGTGAATACGACGCAGCAAGGGATACAAGCTAACGTGGCGTTGGACCGCAGCGAGGCCTGGCTGGAGAAGGAGCTGCAAGCTAACATGGAAGTTAACACGGTGAATACGACGCAGCAAACGATACAAGCTAACATGGCGTTGGACCGCAGCGAGGCCTGGCTGGAGAAGGAGCTGCAAGCTAACATGGAAGTTAACACAGTGAATACGACGCAGCAAGGGATACAAGCTAACGTGACGTTGGACCGCAGCGAGGCCTGGCTGGAGAAGGAGCTGCAAGCTAACATGGAAGTTAACATGATGAATACGACGCAGCAAGGGATACAAGCTAACGTGGTGTTGGACCGCAGCGAGGCCTGGCTGGAGAAGGAGCTGCAAGCTAACATGGAAGTTAACACAATGAATGTGACGCAGCAAGTGATACAAGCTGGTTCGGGAGAGGTGAAACGGACGTCCCCCAGGGGAGGGACGGGGAGGCGCTGGATACAACCGGACCAACCAGGACTCGGACACCGAGGTCGGCCGGACCATCCGCACATGAGATGCAGGCGCGGAGGTCGCCCGGGTCGGCCAAGATGCGAACACGGAGGCCACACACACCAACCGAGATCCGAGCACCGAGATCAACCGGACCAGCCAGAACTTGAATAACGAGGTTTCACGCACCAAGCAGGACTTGAGCACTGAGGTCATACACACCGACCAAGATTCAATACCACATATACATATAATGTGATAGTGAATGGAGGTTATGATTCGAGACACGCTGCAGACAACACACAGACCACTGGGAATACAGACAGGGCAAACACATTAGATGGGGAAATTGGGACTTGATTCGGGACATATAATACAAATAACACGTACTAGACTAAACTGTAGAAACTAACACACATGACGCACAACTAAGCATATTATTTGATAGTGAATGGAGGTTATTGTTCGAGACACACTGCGGATAACACACAGACCACTGGGAGTACAGACAGGGTAAGCGCATTCGTTGGGGAGGTTGGGACTTGATTCGGGAAATATAATGCAGGTAACACGTACTAGACGGGGCTGTAGACACTAGTAGACACTAGCACACATGACACACGGGTAAGATGACAGGGAACATGGGGAATCACATTCGGAGACGGGGCAGGGAGCTCTGGAAATGTACTAACATATGAAAGATGGGAATTCAAATAAAATGTTGGACAATAATAGGGACAATGGAGAATCCCCATAGGAGATATCTACGTCGTTATAGGAGGGGCCCTCTCCAGGAGAGTCTTACCCCTCCAACCCGCCAACGGGGGTTAAACGGGGTTAAAAAAAATTACCTGGGAAGTGCCAATTGTCTTTAGTCAAGTTTCAAGTTTCAAGTTTCTTTAATAGTTGTCATACAGAAGTACAGAATACTTTTATACAAAATGCTTCTTACTGTTACGCTCCAGAGACTGTGCAAGACAAGATAAGTATGAAATAAAATAACATAGTATAGCATGTAAATTAGAAGTAAAAAAATGAGGTCACAGTGTTCAGTATAGACATATGTACAATGTTCGATGCAGAATAGACGTAACTGAGTTACCATATAATATACAATATACTATGCAGTGTACTAATATACAATACTATATAGGGCAAGGCAGAAATGGGATGAGGTGCAATTTAGGTACAATTTACGAGTGTACGAGTTGTAGTGCAAATCCTTTATCAATAAATATAAAGTGTGTTTGTGTGATCTAAAGTGTGGAGAGTGGGTGCTGCAGTGTGTTGTTTGTTTAAGTGAGTGTGTGCGTGTGGGTGTGTGTGCTGTGTGCATTTGATGGTTGTTGCATAGTGTTTATTGTTCGTTTAGCAGCCTGATGGCCTGGGGATAGAAGCTTCTTCTGAGTCTTTCTGTGCTCGCCTTAAAGGGGAACTCCAACATTTTGGGAAATTAGCTTATTTAACATCTTCCCTGGAGTTAGACAAGAAGATACATACCTTTTTTGTCTCTGTGCGTGCATTTTAGCTTTGGGAATAGACGCTCCGTTAGCATAGCTTAGCTTCATCACTGGAAGTGAGGCAGGACAGTAGCCTTACAGTGCCTTACAGTGTATTGCAAGGTCTGACATTGACCAAATTTGATATGCATGACCTTGGTGGGCTCTAGGTCAACTCCTGAAAAGGGGGTCAATGTCAGACCTTGCAATCAAAAGTTAGGGGGCGCACTGAAATTATGGCAAGGGTTATTAGCCCCCTAACTTTTAATTGCAAAGTCTGACATTGACCCCCTTTTCAGGAGTTGACCTAGAGCCCACCAAGGTCATGCATATCAAGCTTGGTCAATGTCAGACCTTGCAATACACTGTAAGGCACTGTAAGGCTACTGTCCTGCCTCACTTCCAGTGATGAAGCTAAGCTATGCTAACGGAGCGTCTATTCCCAAAGCTAAAATGCACGCACAGAGACAAAAAAGGTATGTATCTTCTTGTCTAACTCCAGGAAAGATGTTAAATAAGCTAATTTCCCAAAATGTTGGAGTTCCCCTTTAAGACTCCGGTATCGCTTGCCTGACCGCAGCAGTTCAAAGAGGCAGTTGTTCGGGTGGCTGGAGTCCTTGATGATTCTCTTAGCCTTCCCCCTGCACCGCTTGTTGTAAATGTTCTGGAGGGTGGGAAGCCCCCCTCCAATTGTGCGTTGGAACTTCCTTAGGCGCCTGAGGAAGTAGAGGCGTTGTCGTGCCTTCTTCACAACACTGTCAATGTGTGTGGTCCATGTCAAGTCCTCGGATATGTGGGCTCTGAGGTACTTGAAACTGTTCACTCTCTCAACCGGTGCCCCGTCGATGCTGAGGGGGCTGTAGTCCTTGACCCCCGACCTCCTGAAGTCCACAATCATCTCTTTTGTTTTGCTGACGTTCAGGGAGAGGCAGTTCTCCTGACACCACTGTGACAGATTCTCTACCTCTTCCAGGTAGGCCCTCTCGTCTTCTTTTATATTATTTTCTTCTGAGTTATGTTAGAATAGCAGTTGCTTTAAATGTGCACATGGACAAATATGAAGGACAAGAATGCAAAATGTTGGAAATGAAGAGAGGCTTGGAGAATCTCCTTTGGGGGGTATCTCCATCTCTGGGGGGGGGGCTTCTCCAGTGGGAGGGCTGATCCCCCCTCAAACCGCCAATCGGGGGAAAGATGCTAACTAAATAACCATTTATGTTCACTTCATTTTTTCTTATTGTGTTGTTAGTTTCATTTTTGTTGATGTCATTGTAGGTATTGGATGCACACTGAAATACTGGCCGCTATGAAAACCAGAGACAAAAAATGCTCTGAACTTCATAAAAGTCAGACAAAGCTTTCCAAAAGCTCAAACAGTGAACTCCAAGCCCACGTGGTTGAACTAAAAATTCAAAGAAACAGACTAAGAAATGACGTAAACACCATGATCAGAACCGCAAAAAGAAATTTCATCAACGACAAAACTGAGGAAAACAAAAACAAACCCCGCGAATTTTGGAAATTACTCAATAATCAACTAGGCTGCAGTAAAAAACTTAAAACCAGATTCTCAAACATAAACATAAAGACGGACAACACGCTCATCACAGACAAGCTGGATGTAGCCAATTACTTAAAGGGGAACTATCTTATAAATGGCCTTTTTGAGTGTTTAGCATTGTTTCCTAGCTATGTGAACTTATATTAATATGATCTATGTCTCAAAATTCTCATATTGGCGCATTCTTCCAATTCTCCTCTCACAATATTCACCCTCACTGAACTGAGTCATTTGAAAATGTGCCCTATATGTGATGTCATAAAGACACCGCTGCATGTTAATGTTCAGGCGAACACGACGCTGCGCAGTGGTTTAGGAGCCCAGGCTCAAAACAGCTCGAGATCTTGAGGTAGAAAAATGCTGTTTTTGAGGACTTGATTAGAAATACAAAACAATGAATTAAAAAAATATATATATTACAGAGGTGTTCCATAGACTCACAGGAATTGTGTAAAAGTGCCCAAATAGTGAAAGAAATAGTAAAATAGTTCCCCTTTAAACATCTTCTTCACAAACATAGCCACAACACTGGTAAACAAACTACCCTCCCACTCAGGGCATTATGGGGTAGAACACATAGTAGCATACTACAAAAACCTAGGGGTCCACAAAGACAACTTCAAACTTGAAATGGTAACAACCGATGAGGTACTCAAAAAATGTAGCGCCCTCCAACCTAACAAGGCCACTGGCCATGACAACATCCCCTCCAAATTCCTCAGAGACGCAGCAGCCGCCATCACCCCAGTCATCACACACATAATAAACCTCTCTATAAAACAGGGGCACGTCCCCAAGGACTTCAAAATTGCGAGAGTGACCCCTCTGCACAAAAAGGGCAGCAAATTAGACCCAGGCAACTACCGCCCTGTTTCTATTCTTACCTCCATCTCGAAAGTGATGGAGAAAATAGTCTACGAACAGGTCAAAAAGTACCTGGCGGAAAAAAATCTAATCTACGAATTCCAATCTGGCTTCAGAACGTCCCACTCCACTGACACATGCCTCCTCTATTTGAACGACCACATCAAACAAGAGGTGGACGCGGGCAAATACTGCGGCATGGTCATGCTGGACCTACAAAAGGCCTTCGACACTGTCAATCACTCCATTCTAATGGACAAGCTAAAAGCAATTGGTTTTGATAGCTTATCAGTGAGCTGGATGCAATCCTACCTGGAGGGGAGAGAACAGATGGTAGAGGTAAACGGTACTCTATCCCCCCCCCTCACAGTGAGCTGTGGTGTTCCACAAGGAAGCATACTAGGACCGCTACTGTTCCTAATTTATGCAAATGACATGTCGTCAGCCTGTGACTGCAACTTGTTCCTGTTTGCGGACGACTCAGCCCTGCTGGTCTCTGACAAGAACAAGTTGCAGGTTGAAAAAACCCTCAGCTCGGAACTAGGCAAAATCTGCATATGGCTCGCTGATAACAAACTATCATTACACATGGGCAAAACAGAGTCCATTCTTTTCGGTTCAAATAACAAACTCAGCAAGACCGACGGCTTCTCAGTTACAGTGGGTGACAATATTGTCACAAGGAAAGACGAAATTACCTACCTGGGTTCCATCCTAGAGGCAAATCTTTCCTGTGACAAAATGGCATCCAATGTAATTAAAAAAGTCAACCAACGAACTAGATTCTTGTACCGGATCTCCTCTCTGGTAAACAAGAATACCCTGAAGACTCTGGCAGGAGCACTCATTCAAGGGTACTATGACTATGCGTGCACCTCATGGTACCAAAGCACCTCAAAGGCGCTTAAAACAAAATTACAAACATCACAAAACAAACTGGTCAGACTACTTGACCTGAACCCCAGAACCCACCTCACCCCTGCCCACTTTGACAACCTAGGATGGCTTAGAGTAGACGACAGAGTACAGCAACTTGCAATGGGCCTGGTCTACAAGATACACTATACGACCGGGGTGCCCATGTACATGTCAAAATACTTCCCAAAGGTCAGTGAATACCACAACCACTACACCAGAGGAAGCTCAACAAATCATGTTAAACCCAGATTCGGCTCAAACAAGGGACTAAACACGTTTCGCAATTATGCCACAACAATGTGGAACGCCCTACCCAAAGCTGTAAAGGAATGTGAATCCCTGCCCACATTCAAAACCGCTCTTAAAGAGCACCTACGGGAGGCTGCAATTCGAAACTGGCCACCGTAAATGCCCAAAACCCCCACCACCTCCTAATAGACAGTCTCCTCCCCACCGCATGTATATATTCCCTCCCCGCCGTATGTATATTTCTCTCCCACCCACCCACCCCCTCCTAATGTACAGTCCCCTCCCCATCATATGTATATACTCTGTCAGGATCTAGGGGTAACAGTACTGTATATTGGAATACCGTTTATGTCACAAATGTATCAGTACTAAATACCTATATGTCCCTATGCCATAAATGTCATGTATGTTGTGTATGTCACAAATGTCTATATGAATTGAAAATGGGGGACCCTGATGGAAACAAGACAAACGTCTTTCTTAGGTCTGCATCCCCTTAACAATTGTATGTATTGAGCCATACTGTATTGTACCCATTCTGCAATCTGTTAAATAAAGTTTTCATTCATTCATTCATCCATTCATTCATTCATTCATTCATTCATTCATTCATTCATTCATTCATTCATTCATTCATTGTGTAAGTGTTGTTTGTCTATAAAAAAAAAATTGCTGCGGTACTGGCCATACTCTCAGTGCACGTCTCGTGACAGCTGTCGGTGGCTTAGCGCAGCCAGTTACCGGTCATCAATATCGTAATGGCCAAACGACTAGGAGGACAGCGTGATCTAGGGGACATGTTTAAAAAGGCAAAAAATTATATAACGGTTAAGTGTCATTACTTTAGTTATCAAAGGTGGAATATCTGGACATAAGCAATGACGTTATAGTTTAAAGCTAAACTACGTTTTCTCTCTTGTTAGAAGAGGGATAGACTTCCGGTTTTGAGATGTGTGGGTAGTTGACAAGTGTTAGAGCTCCCGGTCAAAAAACATCAAAAAAGGAAATAAAACTAACTAAAACAAAGATAAAGTGACAATTCAAGGATATAAGAGAAAAGGAAGGATGAACACGAGAAAGAGCGAGAAAAAAAGGACCCCAGAAGAAGTACAAACACCGGAGGAAAGATCTCGGCACGAGGAAATAGCGGAGGAGGTAGATCAGGCAAGCATGATGCAGGAAGACAGAGCAGTGGAACCTGTGGAACCCGCCTGGATAGCAAAGATGCAAGCGAATATATAAGCGAGCATACAAGCTAGCGTACAAGCTGCTAACCAAGAGCTACGAGCTAGCGTACAAGAGCTACAAGATAGCATGCAAGCTAACGCGGTGAGTAACCAAAAGGCTATCCAAGAGCTACACGCTAACATGCAAGCTAACCCAAAGGATATCCAAGCTATACAAACTAGCATACAAGCTAGCGTACAAGCTAACACGCAGGACATGCAAGATAGCGTGTTGACTAGCCAACAGGCTAACGCAACAGCTAACCAAGAGCTACAAACTAGCATACAAGCTAACGCAATGGCTATCCAGACGAGCGCGCAGAATATCCAAAACAACATCGACGGACTCAGGGAAGAGTTAAAGAAAGGTCAGGACGAGCTCAGAGAAGAAATGGATAAGGGACTCGAGGCAACGGATGGAAAACTACAGGGACAAGAGAAAGACATAAAGATGTTGGAAGGAAGGAAGGACAGCTGAAACCGAGGAATGGACTACAGATATACAAGATATTCTAAAGGAGACGCTCGAACAACAGAACATATTGAGAGAAAAGTGAATGGACTTGGAGGGGAGGTCGAGGAGAAACAACATACGAATATGGGGACTGAAAGAAGGGATGGAAGGAGAATCTATGATCAAATATGTAGACAGCCTAATTCGAAGAGAATTGAAGATGACAGAACTCGACAAAACAGGGATTCAAAGAGCACACAGGACACTGGCACCCAAGCCGCGGTTGGACAAACCACCGAGAGCAGTTATAGTTAATTTCTTGGAATTCGAAGTCAAAGAAAGCATCCTCAGAGCAGCCTGGCAGACGAAGATGGAGGTGGAGGGACAGAAAGTAACCTTCGACCATGACTATGCGACAAAGGTGGCGGTAAAGCGTCGGCGCTACGTTCAGATAAAAAAGACTGAAGGAAAAAGGAATAAAATTTCAATCACCAATGACCACGCTGAAGGTCCATTGGAATGAAGGCGCAAAGGTGTACGGCGACGTGCGGGACGCGGCGAGGGACATGAACCGAAGAGGATGGAAGGTGCCGGGAGGAGAAGAGGAGAGACCGACGCTGTTGCAGAGGTTGGAGAGAACGAGGAGATGGACCAGGGTCGAGGGACAAGGGAAAGGCGAGGAGAACGGGAAGGTGAAGGCGATCTGAATCGATTCAAAGCAGAACAACTGAGAAGGAAGACGCAAAGACACGGAGAAGGGGGGCAGAGAGGAGACGAGAGGGGACACAGTGATCCAAGGGTTTAAGTACAATACACACACAATACAGGTTAATGTATACATGAGAAGGACTGATGCAATGAGAAGATGGTAAAGTACATACGAGATAATTATACCAAAAGTTATAAAAAAAATACATGGGGATTCAAGACACATTAGACTGATATACATATGACACTCACAATACAAGAAGATGAAAACATGAAAAGGACTTATGCAAGGAGAAGATGGTAAAGTACATGCAAGATAATTATACCGAAAGTTATATATATTTTTTTAAATAAAATAAAAAATAAAAAGGGACATGGGGATTCAAGAGATATATTGAGACGGACATGAAAGAACCACAGGATTACACGTGACGCATAATACAATTAGACGGGAACATGAAAGTGACTAATACAGAGCTTATGACTGGGAGCTCGGAGGTCACACACAGTACAAGTTGGACATATATAGTGCACATTTTTTAGCCACTAGGGGGAGCCCTCTCACTAGGAGAGCCACTACTCCCCACCCACCAGCGGGGGAAAGAGGGGTACAAGTGAGACCCTCAAATGCCATCGAAGTTCCAAGTGTTAATGTGGATGTTAATGTTTATTATGGTTATATGTATGTAAATCAGACGGAGATAGCAGAGGCTACAACCACAAATATTATTCTATGTGACATGGGTAGAACAGGAAAACAATTGGAAAAGAAATATGACACAAGTTAAGGGAGGGTATAAAAATGATGTTGTTGAATGTGAATGGTATGAATAATCCGATCAAGAGGAGTAAGGTGATGACAAAACTTAAGAAAGAGGAGGCGCAGGTCATCTTCTTACAAGAACATGAAAAGCTGAAGAGATTCGGCTATGAAAATCTGTTCTATAGTTCTTTTAAACAGAACCTTAGAAGAGGAGTAGCTATACTAATTAAGAACACAGTGAAGTTTGAAATGATCAGGGAAATAAGGGATAAAGAGGGGAGGTATGTAATGGTCAAGGGGAAAATGGAAGGTCAAATGGTAACACTAGTGAATGTGTATGCTCCACCAGACAGTGAGAAATATCTATTTGAAACGATCTTTGATATCATAGCGTTGGAAGGGGAAGGGGTCCTGATCTGTACAGGTGATTTCAATGTAGTACTGAACTATGACATAGACACGACAAGCACAAAGAAATGGAGGACAAACATTAGCAAATATATGAATATACAAATGGCAGAATTAGGAATCATGGACATATGGAGAGCAATGCACACACTAGATAGAGAATACACACATTATTCGCATCCACACACAACATATTCAAGGATAGACTATTTTATCATGACAACAGGGGACAGATACAGGGTAGAAGAATGCAGGATAGGGGTAATGGACATATCAGATCATAGCGCAATATATCTGACAAGTTTCAAGTTTCTTTAATAGTTGTCATACAGAAGTACAGAATACTTTTATACAAAATGCTTCTTACTGTTGCGCTCCAGAGACTGTGCAAGACAAGATAAGTATGAAATAAAATAACATAGTAAAATTAGAAGTAAAAAAAATGAGGTCACAGTGTTCAGTTTAGACATATGTACAATGTTCGATGCAGAATAGACGTAGTTACCATACAATATACAATACTGTGCAGTGTACTAATATACAATACTATATAGTGCAAGGCAGAAATGGAGAAATGGGACGAGGTGCAATTTAGGTACAATTCACAGTAGGTGTACGAGTTGTAGTGCAAATCCTTTATCAATAAATATAAAGTGTAAGTGTGTTTGTGTGATCTAAAGTGTGGAGAGTGGGTGCTGCAGTGTGTTGTTTGTTTGAGTGAGTGTGTGCGTGTGGGTGTGTGTGCTGTGTGCATTTGATGGTTGTTGCATAGTGATTATTGTTCGTTTAGCAGCCTGATGGCCTGGGGATAGAAGCTTCTTCTGAGTCTTTCTGTGCTCGCCTTGAGACTCCGGTATCGCTTGCCTGACCGCAGCAGTTCAAAGAGGCAGTTGTTCGGGTGGCTCGAGTCCTTAATAATTCTCTTAGCCTTCCCCTTGCACCGCTTGTTGTAAATGTTCTGGAGGGTGGGAAGCCCCCCTCCAATTGTGCGTTCGGCTGAACGTGTCACTCTTTGTAGTCTGCTACGGTCTTGTGCAGTGCTATTCCCAAACCAGGAGGTGATGTTGCCGGTCAGGATGCTCTCTATTGTACATGAGTAGAAGTTCCTAAGGATCTTCTGACTGACTTGGAACTTCCTTAGGCGCATGAGGAAGTAGAGGCGTTGTCGTGCCTTCTTCACAACACTGTCAATGTGTGTGGTCCATGTAAAGTCCTCGGATATGTGGGCTCCGAGGTACTTGAAACTGTTCACTCTCTCAACCGGTGCCCCGTCGATGCTGAGGGGGCTGTAGTCCTTGACCCCCGACCTCCTGAAGTCCACAATCATCTCTTTTGTTTTGCTGACGTTCAGGGAGAGGCAGTTCTCCTGACACCACTGTGACAGGTTCTCTACCTCTTCCAGGTAGGCCCTTTCGTCGTTGGCAGAGATCAGGCCCACCACTACTGTGTCATCAGCAAATTTGATGATGGTGTTGTTGTTCCGCTGTGCTACGCAGTCATGTGTGTACAGGGAGTAGAGGAGGGGGCTCAGAACACAGCCCTGGGGGGCCCCTATGTTGAGCGTGATGGATGAGGAGGTGCAGTTGCCGGCTCTTACCACCTGGGGTCTGCCCCGTCAGGAAGACAGTGAATCTTAAAAGTAGACGGAGAAATACAGTTTGGAGACTGAATGTAGGACTATTAAATAACAAAGGTTTGGTTAATGAAGTAAAGGAAGACATAATTAGATACAGAGAAGAAAATGATAATAGAGAGGTAGACCCAAATATTTTATGGGATGCACTAAAGGTAGTAATACATGAAAATGTATAGCAAAGACAGCATTACTCAAGAGGGCTAGAATAGAGACATACCAGAACGTGATAAAGAAACTGAAAGAATTAGAGAAAGAACACCAAAGCTCAAAGAACCAAGAGACACTTGAGCCGAGAGCGACCAGACTTTTAGCTAGACGAATCAGGACACAACAAAAACTGAACACAATACACACAATAAGGGACACGAACACAAACAAAATACTGAGAGAACCAGCTGAAATAGAGAAGACATTTGAAGAATATTATTAGAAGCTATACACACAACCGATAGCGGCAGGAGAAGAGGAGATAAGAAAATTAGATCTACCATCGATAGGGAAGGAACAGAACGAAATATTAAATGCAGAGATCACAGAACAGGAAGTATGGAATGTGATCAGTAAAGCAAAGAGTAGTAAGTCACCGGGTAGCGACGGATTCCCCTCGGAATTCTACAAAACATTTAGACAGGAACTGAGCCCCATATTAGAAGCAGCATTCACAATGGAAAAAGGCACAATGCCACCTTCATGGAAAGAGGCCATAATTACTACAATTCCAAAAGAAGGGAAAGATAGAGAACTATGTAGCAGTTTCAGACCTGTGTCCATACTTAATGTAGATTACAAGATGTATACTTCAATAATATCCAAAAGATTTGAGACATTTATGACAGATATTATAGACGAAGACCAGACCGGATTCATTAAAGGAAGACAGACACAGGATAACATAAGGAAGACGGTGCAGGTGGTAGAGGAGATACAAAAGGAAGGAGGAAGTGCAGTATTAGTTAGTCTAGATGCAGAAAAAGTGTAAGCTGGATATTTCTATATAAAGTATTGGAGAAATTTGGATTAGACAAAAACGCTATGAAAACAATTAGGGCATTATATCAAGAACCGACGGCTAGGATTAAGGTAAATGGTAGTTTGACGGACCGGATTAAACTAGAGAGAGCTACCAGACAGGGTTGTTGTCTTTCGCCGACGCTCTTCGATGTATTCATCGAACCACTGGCTCAACTAATTAGACAGACCAAAGACATCAAAGGGGTGGAGATAAGGGGTACAGAACATAAATTGGGACTGTTCGCAGACGACGTGATAGTGTATATGAGACAACCAGACACAAGCTTTCCGACACTGATGGATTTACTGACAGAATATGGATACTACTCAGGATATAGACTCAACGTGACGAAGAGACAGACTTTAGCACTGAACTACATGCCAACGATAGAGATCAAAGTAAAATACTAAATTAAATGGGACATGGACAGGATCAAGTACCTAGGGGTGAACATTACAAGAGGGGTGGAGGGGTTATACGATGCAAACTATACACAGATCTATCAGAAAATCAAGAGAGACCTAAAAGATGGACAGTAATGCCCCTAAATCTTTGCTCAAGGATCGAAATCATTAAGATGAACATATTACCAAGGTTATTATACCTATTTCAGTCTCTACCTATATTAATACCACAAAAACAATTCAGGGAATGGGACAGACAGATATCAAGATTCATTTGGGGGGGGGGGGGGGGTGACTCTACAACTACCAAAGGAAAAAGGAGGAATGGCAGTACCCAGTTTAGAAAGCTATTACTTATTATATGCAGCACAGCTTAGAACAGTAGCATGCTGGTGCAATGAGAACTATGAGGCCAAATGGAAAGATATAGAAACCAAAAGAGAGGGATTCAAAGTGCAGGCATTGATAGGAGATAGGGAGCTGTTCAGAAAACAGGAACAACTACTAGACCCAATTACTAAATTCACTATAAACATATGGAACACAATAGTAAAGAAATACAAGCTAGAAAAATAATCCAAGATACTGAGATGGATAACACACAACAACAAATTCAAACCAGGGATAGAAGACCATGGGTTCAAAAGATGGGAACGGGGGGGGGGGGGGGGGGGGATAACAGCAATATGTACAATGATAGAAGGAGGGGAGATGCAGACTCTACAAAAAATGAAAGAAAGATTCGGACTAGAGAATAGGGACCACTTTAGATATTTACAGATTAGAGATTACTATAACAAGGATATAAAGCAAGACAGAGACAAAGAACATAATGGGGTAATTAAGATAATGGTAAAATCATAGGAAGGAAGGGGAAGGTGATATCAGCACTATATCAGGCAATAATGGACAGTAAGGGAAATACAACATTGTATATAAAAGGGAGAAAGAGTTAGAAATATACATAACAGAGGAGGAATGGTATAACACATGTAAGACACAACAATCAACCACAGGATCAAGGATATGGAGGGAGTTTGGGTGGAAAAACATTATTAGATTCTTTATAACGCCAGAAATACAGGGCAATTACACACCAGCAAAGAAACCATGTTGGAGGGAGTGTGGACAAGAAATAGCGAACCACACACACATATTCTGGAGATAACGAACTATTGGAAAGAGATAGGAGAGATAATAAATGAAATAATAGTATACGAAATACCCCAGGAAGGCCAAGTGTTGTATCTGGGGAACCTATCACAGGAATGAATTCAAAGGGAAGACAAATACTTGATTAAGATACTAATAGTGGCAGCCAAAAAAGCTTTAACTAAACTGTGGTACAGCACGCAAACTGCATGCTACCATGTCCTCCCTCCTCACTCCCCCCCCCCCACCTCCTCCTCCCTCATCTTTTTCTGCCGAAGACTTTGCGATCTTCTTTGAGGAAAAAGTGGAGAACATCCGCAGCTCCTTCTCCCAACCCCCACCCATTCCAAACGCTGAATCGAGAACCTCATCCTTCACTCTGTCATCTTTCTCTCCCATTACAGAAGCCGAGACCCTGACACTGGTAACGTCGAACCGTCCGACTACATGCCAGCTGGACCAGCTACCCTCCCCACTCCTCCAGACCATAGCACCGGACATCCTCCCATTCCTAACTGCAACCATCAACTCCTCACTCAACTCGGGGGTGGTCCCCACCTCCCTAAAACAAGCCAGAGTCACGCCCCTCATAAAAAAACCAACCCTGAACCCCACCGTCATAGCCAACTATCGTCCTGTCTCTCTTCTCTCCTTCCTTTCTAAAACACTTGAACGTGCTGTATCCAACCAACTTACTGCTTATCTCTTACAGAATGACCTCCTAGACCCCAATCAGTCTGGCTTCCGGACTGGCCACTCCACAGAAACGGCCCTCATTGCGGTCACAGAGGCACTTCACTTAGCAAAAGCGAAAGGCCTCTCCTCTGTCCTGATTCTCCTAGATCTATCTGCAGCCTTCGACACAGTCAACCATCAGATCCTCCTCGCGGCCCTCGCAGGAATGGGAGTGGCTGGATCTGCGCTGACATGGCTGACATCATACCTCAATGACCGCTCCTACCAAGTGTCATGGAGAGGGACTCTGTCGGCCACCCGCCCCCTCCGGACGGGTGTCCCCCAGGGCTCGGTCCTAGGACCCCTTCTCTTCTCCCTCTACACTAAATCACTGGGTAACATTATCACGTCTCATGGCTTCTCATATCATTGTTATGCCGATGATACTCAACTCTTCCTCTCCTTCCCTCCCTCAGATATCCACGTCTCTGAGCGGATCTCGGCCTGTCTGTCCGACATCTCCGCCTGGATGACGACCAACCACCTCAAACTGAACCTAAGCTAAACAGAATCGCTCCACCTGCCGGCCAAATCCTCCCCCCTGACCGACCTCTCCATCACAGTCGAGAATGCAGCTGTGACCGCGTCCCCGACCGCCAAGAACCTTGGTGTTGTCCTCGACGACCAGTTGAACTTCTCTGCTCACATCGCAGCGACAACCAGAACCTGCAGATTCCTCCTGAGCAACGTCAGAAGGATACGCCCATTCCTGACAAAAGAAGCCACCCAACTCCTCGTCCAATCAACAGTCATCTCCCGCCTCGACTACTGCAACGCACTGCTAGCTGGCCTCCCGGCCACTGCCACCAAGCCTCTTCAACTCATTCAAAACGCAGCGGCCCGCCTGATCTCAAACCTACCGAAGTCGGCCCATGTCACCCCACTTCTTAGGGACCTGCACTGGCTCCCCATTGCTGCACGTATCCGCTTCAAGGCCCTCGACCTAGCATACCGTGCGGCAAAGGGAACCGCTCCCGCCTACCTCCGGTCAATGGTCTCTAACTACACACCCTCAAGACCCCTACGCTCTGCATCTTCTGGCCGCCTCAGATCTACTCCTATCCAAGCTCCCGGAGGGTCATCAAAGAGAAGCCGCCTATTCTCAGTCCTTGCCCCACAATGGTGGAATGAACTACCCATCCCAGTTAGGACAGCCGAATCCCGTCCAATCTTTCGCCGTCGACTAAAGACTCACTTCTTCAACCATTATCTGAAATGATAAAAAAAATAAAAAAAAATCTAACCCCGACCAACCTTACTGTCATGCACTTGTCCTAATAAACTAACCTACACTGTAACACGCAACACTTTGATGAACATTGTTACTCAGCTGATAGAGTTATACCCTTCTTGCTGTCTTGTCGCACAGAACTTGTAAGTCGCTTTGGATAAAAGCGTCAGCTAAATGACTAAATGTAAATGTAAATGTAGATAGTAGAGGGGATACAGGAAATGGAGAGAATCACGCATCTGCTGAGGCTGTAAGAGGAGAAGTTTGAATCGAAATGGGAAAAGTGGGAAGAATATAGGAGGGGAAGGAACGACATCACAGGGGATTGAAAAGGATACAAGGAAATGATTAAAAATGTAAATAAAGGATGCAAATATAGAATGGACCGAAGGACCCATGCCACACTTTTTCTTTTCTCATTTTTGTATATCTGTTTTATTTTTATTTCTTGTTGATGAGTCTTTATAGTTTTGTATGCTGAAATGTATTGTCTATGTATGTTGTTGAAAAAAACAGGCTGAGATCCAGACGCCACCGTACACCACTGCCCAGTATATTGCTAGCCAATGTACAATCAATTGACAATAAACTGGATGACATCCGAGCAAGGATTCAATATCAAAGAGACGTTAGGGACTGCAACGTCCTCTGCTTCACCGAAACATGGCTCACACCGGAGGTTCCAGACCACGCAATTCAACCAGCTGAACACTTCTTTATCCATCGCAAGGATCGGACATCAGAGTCCGGTAAACAACGTGGAGGAGGTATTGCCTTCATGTTTAACAAAAATTGGAGCGATCCAACTAACGTGAAGGAATTATCCAACCACTGCTCCCCAGAACTGGAATATATAACCATCAAGTGTCGTCCTTTCTTCCTCCCGAGGGAGTTAACGGCGATCGTCCTGATCGGAGTGTATATTCCACCGCAAGCCAGCAACAAGGTTGCGCTCTCCAGACTCCACGACGAGGTAAATAGAATACAAGTGGCGAATGTTAACGCCGCCATTTTAGTGCTGGGAGATTTCAATAGCGCCAATCTGAGAAAGGTATTGCCTGACTTCTATCAGCATGTGACTTGCAACACCAGAGGCGGTAACATCCTAGATCACTGTTACACGCAATTTAAAGGTGGCTACAAGGCTCATTCTGATAGTGGCTTTGGTAAATCAGATCACGCGTCCATCTTTCTTTCACCAAAGTACAAACAGAGAATTAAAAGTACTCCTGTAGTCTCGCGAGAGGTGCAGAAATGGGATTTGACGTCAGAGGAGACGCTCCGGTCAGTGTTTCACTACACAGACTGGAATGTGTTCCGCGACACAGATAACATTAATGTATACACGGAAACAGTGCTGGACTATGTTTGTACTAGGGTGAAAGAAACAATCCCCACTACCAAAATGAAAGTTTACCCAAATCAAAAACCCTGGGTAGACAAATCCGTCCGTGAAGCTCTGAGAGAGCGCACCAAAGCATACAACGACGGCCTAGTGGCAGGCAACATGAATGACCACAAGGTGGCGCGATACAACGTAAGGAGGACAGTGTCAGAGGCCAAACGGCGCTACAGGGATAAAATTGAACTCCAGTTTGAACAAGCTGACTCTAGAGCTATGTGGCAGGGGCTCAAAACGATGACAGACTACAAAGGCGCCTCCCTCAAACTGAACAGTGACATCTCCTTAGCAAATGACCTCAATACCTTCTATGCGAGGTTTGATGCTGGTAATAACAACACCAGCTCACAAGCCTCGGCAATGGGGGGGGGGGGGGGTCGGCTGCTGATGGAGGCGCAGTGTTCAGGGTAACAGAGCATGAGGTGAGGCGGACCTTTAAAAAAGTGAATATCAGGAAGGCAGCAGGTCCGGATGGCATCCCCGGCCGCGTCCTAAAAGTCTGTGCCGACCAACTGGCCCCAGTATTCACTGACATATTTAACCTGTCCTTAGAACAGGCTGTCATCCCCACCTGCCTGAAGAAGTCCACTATTATCCCTGTACCCAAAAAATCCAAGCCTGCTTGCCTCAACGACTACCGCCCTGTAGGTCTCACCTCCATAGCCATGAAGTGCTTTGAGAAGCTAGTAAAGGGCTACATCTGCTCCTCCCTCCCCATCAACATGGACCCCCTGCAATTTGCATACCGCCCCAACAGGTCCACGGAGGACGACATAGCCCATGTGCTGCACACAGCAGCATCACACCTGGACAAGAGGCAGGGGAACTATGTGAGAATGCTATTCATCGACTACAGCTCGGCATTCAATACCATAGTCCCCTCCATACTCATAGCCAAGCTCAGGGACCTGGGCTTGGGCTATGACCTCTGCCAGTGGGTCTTGGACTTCCTGACTGGCAGACCCCAGGTGGTGAGAGCAGGCAACTGCACCTCTTCATCCATCACCCTCAACATAGGGGCCCCCCAGGGCTGTGTTCTGAGTCCCCTCCTCTACTCCCTGTACACACACGACTGTGTGGCTCAGCGGAGTAGCAATACAATCATCAAATTTGCTGACGACACAGTGGTGGTGGGCCTGATCTCTGCCAACGACGAGAGGGCCTACCTGGAAGAGGTCAAGGTCCTGGCGGGATGGTGCCAGGAAAACAGCCTCTCCCTGAACGTCAGCAAAACAAAGGAGATGATTGTGGACTTCAGGAGGTCGGGGGTCAAGGACTACAGCCCCCTCAGCATCGACGGGGCACCGGTTGAGAGAGTCAACAGCTTTAAGTACCTCGGAGCCTACATATCCGAGGACTTGACATGGACCACACACATTGACAGTGTTGTGAAGAAGGCACGACAACGCCTCTACTTCCTCAGGCGCCTAAGGAAGTTCCAAGTCAGCCAGAAGATCCTTAAGAACTTCTACTCATGTACAATAGAGAGCATCTTGACCGGCAACATCACCTCCTGGTTTGGGAATAGCACTGCACAAGACCGAAGCAGACTACAAAGAGTGACACGTTCAGCCGAACGCACAATTGGAGGGGGGCTCCCCACCCTCCAGAACATTTACTACAAGCGTTGCAGGGGCAAGGCTAAGAGAATCATTAAAGACTCCAGTCACCCGAACAACTGCCTCTTTGAACTGCTGCGGTCAGGCAAGCGATACCGGAGTCTCAAGGCGAGCACAGAAAGACTCAGAAGAAGCTTCTATCCCCAGGCCATCAGGCTGCTAAACGAACAATGAATGAACACTACACAACAACAACCACCAAACGCACATAGCACACACATCCACACGCACACACTCACTTTAAACAAACACACTGTAGCACCCACTCCACACACTTTATAGCACACACCCACTTTAAACAAACACACTGTAGCACCCACTCCCCACACTTTATATTTATGGATGAAGGATTGCACTACAACTCGTACACCTTACTGTAAATTTTACCTAAAATTGTACCTCATCCCATTTCTGCTTTGCACTAGATAGTACTGTACATTAGTACACTGCATAGTATTGTGTATTGTATATTATATGGTAACTCAGAACATTGTACATATGTCTATACCGAACACTGTGACCTCATTTTTCTTCTTCTAAATTCATGCTATATTATGTTATTATGTTAGTTGATACTATCTTGTCTAGCACAGTCTCTGGAGCGTAACAGTAAGAAGCATTTTGTATGAAAGTATTCTGTACTTCTGTATGACAACTATTAAAGAACTTGAACTTGAACTTGACTATTGTCGGTGGGTCTTCTTTGTACCACAGTCTTGTTATTGCTTTTCTGGCCGCTATCAACATTATCTTTATTAAATACTTGTCCCCCCCTTGTATTCCCTCGTGTGTCAGGTCTCCTAAGTAAAGCACCAGTCCTGTTTGTGGTAACCCGTATCCTAATATTCTGATCATTGCCTCCCCTATCTCCTCCCAATACCCCTTCAGCTTCTGACATCCCCAGAATATGTGCGTGTGATTTGCCTCTCCCTCCTTCCCACACATCCTCCAGCATGCTCTTTGTGTTGGTGCATATTTTCCGTTCAGCTCTGGGGTTATAAAGAATCTGATTATGTTTTTCCATCCAAACTCTTTCCATATCCTCGATCCTGTTGAATGTTGCACCTCGCATATGTTCCCCCATTCCTTCCCTGTTATTCCTATCTCTAGTTCTCTCTCCCATTTCTCCCTTATATAATCGGTCGTGTGTCCCTTGCTGGTCATTATAGCCCGGTACAGCGCTGATATTACCCTTTCTTTCCCTCCTTCGTATGCCCTTACTATCATCCTAATTATTCCATTCTGTTCTTCTTCCTTGTCCCCTCTTATTTCTTTATTATAGTAATCTCTAATCTGTAGATATCTGAAGTGGTCCTTGTTTTCTAGTCCAAATTTCTCCTTTAATTTTTGTAGTGTTTGCATTTCCCCCTTCTCTATCATTTTGCATATCGCTGTTGCCCCCCCCCCCCCCCCCCCCCCCTCTCCCACCTTCTGAATCCATGGTCCAGCCTCCCTGGTTTGAATCTCTCGTCATGTGCTATCCATCTCAGAACCCCTGTCTGCTTCTCTAATTTGTGTGTTTTTACTACTCTGTTCCATATGGTCAAGGTGCATTTGGTGATAGGATCTAGCAGTCCCACTTTTTCTTTGAACAGTTCCCTATCTCCCACCAGAGCTTGTACCTTGTATCCCTCCCCGTCTTTTTCAATGTCTTTCCATCTTGCCTCATATTTGTCGTTACACCAGCACATCACTGCTCTCAGTTGCGCTGCATAATAATAATCTTGTAGGCTGGGTACTGCCATCCCTCCCTCTTCCTTTGGTAGTTGTAGTGTTTTGTATCTGACCCGTGGTCTTCTCCCCGCCCATATGAACCTCTATACCAGTCTGTCCCACTCCCTGAATTGATTCTGTGGTATTTGTATCGGTAGTGACTGGAACAGGTACAGTAACCTTGATAGTATGTTCATGTTAATGACTTCTATTCTTGAATTGAAGTCCAAGGGCATTACTGTCCATCTCTCTAAGTCTCTCTTGATGTTCTGATTTATCTGTGTATAGTTCGCCTCAAACAGTTTCCCCACCCCTCTCGTGATGTTCACCCCTAAGTATTTAATCTTGTCCATGTCCCATCTTATCCCGTACTGTTCCCTAATTTCCGTCGTTGGGGTATAGTTCCATGCTAAGGTCTGTGTCTTTGTCACGTTTAGTTTGTATCCTGAGTAGTGGCCATATTCCTTCAGTAGATCCATCAGTGCCTGGAAGCTCTTGTCTGGTTGTCTCATGTATACTATCACGTCGTCCGCAAATAGGCCTAGTTTATATTCCGTTCCCTTTATCCTTACTCCCTTGATGTCCTCGGTCTGTCTGATCAGTTGCGCCAGTGGTTCTATGAAAACGGCGAAGAGCGTTGGTGAGAGACAACATCCCTGTCTGGTAGCCCTCTCTAATCTGATTCTATCCGTCAGGCTGCCATTCACCTTAACCCTCGCTGTCGGTTCTTGATATAGCGCCTTGATCATCTTCATCGCCCTCCCGTTCAGTCCGAACCTCATCAATGTTTTATATAAAAATGTCCAGCTCACACTGTCGAATGCTTTTTCTGCATCTAGGCTAATCAGTACCGCGCTACCACCTTGTTTTTGTATCTCCTCTACTATGTATAATGTCTTTCTCACGTTGTCCTGTGTCTGTCTCCCTTTAATAAATCCAGTTTGATCTTCATCTATAATGTCTGGCATAAACGTCTCAAATCTCTTTGATATTATCGATGTATACATCTTGTAATCCACGTTGAGTATGGACACAGGTCTGAAACTACTACATAATTCTCTATCCTTCCCTTCCTTCGGTATCGTGGTGATTATGGCTTCCTTCCACGAGGGGGGCATTTTGCCCTCTTCCATCGTGTGTCTGAACGCCGCCCCTAACATGGGTGCTAATTCCGTTCTAAATGTCTTGTAGAATTCCGATGGGAATCCGTCGCTCCCCGGAGATTTGTTGTTTTTAGCTCTACTAATTGCCTCTTCCAGTTCTCGTTCCGTAATTATTTAATTTAATTCTTCATTCTGTTCTTTCCCTATCGATGGTAACTCTAGCTTCTCCAGATATGCTTCTATTTCCTCTTCTCCCGCTGCTTTTGGCTGTGTGTATAGTCTCTCATAGTATTCTCTAAATGTCCTCTCTATTTCAGCTGGGTCTCTCAATATTTCATTAGTCTTTGTATCCCTTATTGTGTGTATCGTGTTCAACTTCTGTTGCGTCCTAATTCTCCTAGCCAACAGTCTGGTCGCTTTTGGTCCCCCTTCATAGTACGTTTGTTTCATGAACCTCGCTTTCTTTTCTATTTCCGTCAATAATTCCCTATTTATCCTGGCCTTTACTTCTTTGATTTCTCAGAGCGTTTCCTGTTCTTTTGATATCTGGTGTCTCCCCTCTAGCTTCTTCAGCTTCCCTATCAGATTGTGATATGTCTCCGTTCTGGCCTTCTTCAGCATTGCTGTCTTCTCCATCAATTTCCCCCTTATCACCACCTTCAGTGTGTCCCATAGAATGTTCGGATCTACCGCCCTGTTGTCATTTTCTTCCTTATACCTGGCTATCTCCTCCTTGATCTGACTCACCACCCCCTTGTTATTTAACATTCCTACATTTAGTCTCCAGATCGTGTTCCTCTGTCTCCCTTCTAGATCTACTGTCAGATATATGGCACTGTGATCCGATATGTCCGCTACTCCTATTCTGCTCTCCCGTACCCTGTAACTGTCCCCCGTCGTCATCAAAAAGTAGTCTATTCTCGCATATGTCATGTGCGGGTGTGAGTAATGTGTGTATTCCCTGTCCATGGCGTGCATCCCCCTCCAAACATCTATAATTCCCATTTCCGTCATCTGAATATTCATATATCTACTGATTTGTGTCCGTCCTTTTCCAGTACTCGTGGTGTCTAGGTCGTGATTCAGTACTACATTAAAATCTCCCGCGCATATCAATATCCCTTCTAGTTCCATCACTATCATATCAAAAATGGTCTCATATAAATCCCTCTCACTCTCTGGGGGTGCATAAACATTCACTAACGTAACCATTTGGCCCTCCATTTTCCCCTTCACCAGAACAAATCTTCCCTCCTTGTCTCTTACTTCCTTGATCAATTCAAATTTGACTGTGTTTTTGATTAACGTGATTACTCCTCTTTTCAGGTTCCGTTTAAAGGAACTATAGTATGCATTTTCATATCCAAATCTCTTCAGTTTCTCATGATCCTGTGCTACCAAATGTGTCTCCTGCAAAAAAATCACTTCCATCTCACTTTTTTTACACTTCAACATCACTTTGCCCCTCTTTATCGTTTTATTCATTCCATTAACGTTTAACGACATCATTTTTATACCTTTAACCTCTGTCATCTTTCTTCTTCTTTCGTCTATCAGTCCCCCCCATGTCACAGTCATTCCCCCCTCCGGTTGTAGCCTCCGCTCTCTTCACCGAATACATATAATGATTAACATAAATAAAAAACATAAACTTTACATAAAGTGCTCCCAAGGCGTTCGGGGGGTCCCTGTGTCCCCCCCTGTCCCCTGCTGGTGGGTGAGGGGTAATTGCTCTCCTAGCGAGAGGCCCCCTCCTGATGGCTTGGGGGTTTGAAACCCTTACCCCCAACCGCTCGTCATATTTGTCCAGCCTTCTTACTGTTTTTATTGCTGTCGAGCTCCTGGTCAAAAGCGCTCTGTCCTTCATTCTGATCAAAGACCCCCATTTCCTAGGTCCCTCTCAGTGTGGCTCATACTGTATGTTCCAATGTCCCTCCTTCCTCCCAAACACGTGTGTGGTGTCTTCTGTGTACCCCTTTTACTTTCTTTTCCTCCCCTCTATTTTCTATGTGATGTCCATTTATCCCCTTAATCCCTTCCAACTGTGTTGCTCACCGCGTGTGTCTATGTATTTGTTTCAATATGTTCTGTGTTCCGTCTATTTTACCTAATTATATTTCCATTTATTTCCTCCATCAGCATGTGTATTATGTGTCCATGTATACGTTATGTTCGTTCCTATATCCTGCCTCTACCTGGGAATGTGTGTTTATGTATATGTTATTTCAGTTCCTATATTTTGTCTCTATTTGGATAGTTTTTTCAATCTCTTGTGCGTGTACTCATCCGTTCGTCTCCTCCCGCCTCCTCTCTCCTCCTTCTCCGTCTCTGGCCTCCTCGTCTGTCTCCGCCTTCGGTCTGTCACGTCTCACCTCGGCCTTCTCCTCTCTCCTCCCTCCTCTCCCGGGTTTCGATCTCCTACTCTGGTCCATCTGCGTGCTTTCTCCAATCTCTGCTGCAGGCTCAGCGTCTGGCCCTCCTTTCCCCTTCCTTCTCCGTCCTCCGCCATCTGCATCCCCCGTCGCCTCATCTCCTCTGCCGCCTCCCGCGCCGTCGCGTACGTCACCGTCCCTTCCTTCCAGTGAATCCTTAGCGAGGCCATGGGTGATAGGAATTTCATTCCGTTTTCTTTCAGAATTCTCTTCAGTCCCGCGTAGGACCTGCGTGTTATTGATACCGCTGTCGAGTAATCGTGATCAAACGACAGTCTTTTCCCCTCGATTTCTATCTTCTTGGTCCACGCGGTTCTGAGTATCAATTCCTTAATCTCAAATCTCAGAAAGTTAATAATCACCGCCCTCGGAGGTCTGTCCGGTTTCGGTCTCGGAGCCAACGCCCTGTGGGCCCTCTGTATCTCCATTTTTTCCAGTCCCGTCTCCTCCAGTTGTTCCTTGATAAGCTTTTCCACATATTGGGTCACCGATTCCCCTTCGACTCCTTCTTTCAATCCCCATATTCTGATGTTATTTCTCCGTGACCTCCCCTCCATGTCCGATAGCTTTCCATCTGTTCTTGTTGTTGAATCGCACACGTTAATACCTCATGTACCTGTGTATGAACGAATAATGGACTCTGTGAAGCGCTCTGGGTCAGTGAAGAGCGCTATATAAATCCAAGTCATTATTATTATTATTATCTCTGTGTTCCATTCCTCCGCTTGCACCGTTCTTGTCTGTAACTCGGTTACGTTTCTGTCCTGTTCCGCCATCTTCTCATCCACCCTTTTGAGTTCTGTATTAATTTCACCATTGAAGTCCTCCTGTTCCTTCCTCAATTCCTCCCGTAACTTCCCAATATCGTTCCTTATCGTGTCCGTGTTCAGTTTTATCGTCGCTGTTATGGTCTCCAATATCCCGGCCTGCATGACCACGGCCCATCCTGGCATTCCCGTGTTTGTCCCAGCCGATCCTCCTCCTTCCTCCGCCTGACCCTTCTCGGTCTTGTTTCGGGGGCTCTGTTCCATCGAACTCTCCCCTCCCCGTGAGTCCTCCATTTCTCTCTCCTTCACAATTGTTTTTTCCTCCTTCCTTCTCGTTTGCATTTTCATTTTTAATCACTTTTCGGGTCCTTTTTTATCCGTTTTTTCACTCTTTTGACCAGGAGCTCCACCCTTCATACCGGAAGCCCCAGAGGGATAACTTCTTCAGTTAGATTTGATTAGATTTATTCATCTCGAACATTTTCAACCATAAACACACATTTGTAATAACAAAAAAAAACTAAAACAAAATTAAATACAAATACATTTAAATATTTCTTCCTATGGAAGCAATAATCAACATAGCAACATAGCTCAAGACAAATGGTTTTGTTCGAGAAGGGACAGAAAGAAGCAATCTTTCTGGTCCTGCCCCTTCCTTACAATATCATCTTATCATCATATGTAATAAGTTACTAATAGATAGTTGACTAACGTAGCTAGCTAAACCATGAGGACTTGGATGTCTTTAACCAGGCAAGCATTTGTGTCAGCTAATCATCAGAGCACACAGGCATTTGCATGAACGTTAGCAGCTAATATTATGTGCTGAACGTGATAGTCTCAAAGTCTGGTGACTGCTTTGGGAGTAAATCTTTGAGTTACCGTGACTGTGAGGTTAACGTACCGTGGTTACGTACTTTGAGTTACCGTGAGGTGCGGTAACAACTGAAGTAAAACTAACCTAGCTAATAATAATAATCTACATTTGGCCATTGCTGTTTTCTCCATAGATGATACCCAGGCCCAGCACCAAGATCATCTTGAAGATGGTACTGGCACGACAAGGGGATCTGGAGGGGCTGACAGAATAGTGCTATTGAAAGAAAGGTGAGAAACCCCACACAAGGCTCGAGACTAACACTGTCCCGTCGTCCCGAGCCAACTCATATCACTGTCAATCGGTGTGCTGGAATTTTTATTAAACATTCAGATTCTGATATTTCCGCGGGTCTTGTGCAGTGGTCTTGTGCCACTGTCAACTAAGCGACAAAATATGTCCCCATATGATAAAATCCACCATTCCCATGGCTTCAGATCCCGGGGGGAGGGGGGCATGTCCCCCCCAAAATTTGGAAAAATATGAATTGTGTACCCCCCAATAATATTATAAAAAAAAATTGTAATATTTTTCCCAATTTTTTATTTGTAATCTAGGAGGGTTAATAAACAAATTTAGCCGGGGTGTATTTTTAAGAAAGGCAGGGAACATTTGTGAGAGACCAAAATCCAAAATGGCTCCCGTGGAAATTAACTTTTTAATGGTTTGACCTACAATTAGGGATGCACGATATTGGCGTTTTTTTACCGATACCGATATTCCGATATTGTCCAACTCTTAATTTCCGATACCAATATCAACCGATATCAACCGATACCGATATATGCAGGGTTTCCCCCCCCAAAAAACGGAATAATTTCAGGTAACTAATAATTTCACTGGATATATATATATAACAAATATTGTTATTGTTTTTTTTTAATTTTTTTACCGATACCGATATTTTCTGATATCACATTTTACTGCCGATATCGGCCGATAATATCGGTCGGCCGATAATATCGGACATCCCTACCTACAATGATGCACAATACATGGTACCAGCCCCCTCTCAGTCATGTACCAGCCAGCCCCTCTCAGTCATGTATACCAGCCCCCTCTCAGTCCTGTATACCAGCCCCCTCTCAGTCATGTATACCAGCCCCCCTCTCAGTCACTCGGTGAGGGCGGAGGCCGCTGCGGTGCTACAACTGCCAGCGTTTTGGCCATATGGCTGAATGAATGAATGAATGAATGAATGAATGAATGAATGAATGAAAACTTTATTTAACAGATTGCAGAATGGGTACAATACAGTACGGCTCAATACATACAATTGTTAAGGGGATGCAGACCTGAGAAAGACGTTTGTCTTGTTTCCATCAGGGTCCCCCATTTTCAATTCATATAGACATATATGACATACATGACATACAGATAGTCAGTACTGCTACATCTATACATTTATGACATACCAGATTTGCAAATACAGTACTGTTTGTGATACAGAAGGAGTCAAGAAAAGGGAGTATATACATTTGACGTAGAAACTGTACATTGGAGGTTGGGTGGGGGGGGTTGGGTACATTGGGATATTGACAACCATACTGGGTAATTTACATTGGAGGTGGTTGGGGGGGGGGGGGGGGGGGCGGGGGGCATACTGTATAAACAAGTAACACTGTACATTGAGGGGGGGGGGAGGAGACACTGTACAAACAAACACAATTGTACATTGAACTATTGACAAAACCATACTAGGTAAATGACTGTACATTGGAGGGGGTTGGAATGATTGGGTTAGGATATTTACAGGGGCCAGTGTTGAATTGCAGTCTCCCGTAGGTGTCCCTTGAGAGAGGTTTTGAAAGTGGGTAGTGATCCACATTCCTTTACAGCTTTGGGTAGGGCGTTCCACATTGATGTGGCATAATTGCGAAACGTGTTTAGTCCCTTATTTGAGCCGAATCTGGGTTTGACATGATTTGTGGAGCTCCCTCTGGTGTTGTGATCGTGGTATTCACTGACCTTTGGGAAGTATTTTGACATGTACATGGGTACCTTGGTCGTGTAGTGTATCTTGTAGACCAGGCCCATTGCAAGTTGTTGTACTCTGTCGTCTACTCTAAGCCATCCTAGGTTGTCGAAGTGGGCAGGGGTGAGGTGGGTTCTAGGAGTAAGGTCAAGCAGTAGTCTGACCAGTTTGTTTTGAGATGTTTGTAATTTTGTTTTTAGCGCCTTTGAGGTGCTTTGGTACCATGAGGTGCAAGCATAGTCGTAGTACCCCTGAATGAGTGCTCCTGCCAGAGTCTTCAGGGTGTTCTTGTTTACCAGAGAGGAGATCCGGTACAAGAATCGAGTTCGTTGGTTGACTTTTTTTATTACATTGGATGCCATTTTGTCACAGGAGAGATTAGCCTCTAGGATGGACCCCAGGTAGGTAATTTCATCTTTCCTTGTGACAATATTGTCACCCACTGTAACTGAGAAGCCGTCGGTCTTGCTGAGTCCTGAGCCCAGGGATGTAGGGAAAAGAGGAGGTGTGCGAGGTGTGGGGGGGACCATGAGTATGGGGAGTGCGGAGTAGGGGTGAAAGCTAGGTGCTGCAGCTGTGGTGGTGAGCACAATGTGGCATCTGGGGACTGTGAGGTCATGAGGAGGGAGTCGAATGTCCAGAGGGTGAGAGTGGAAGGTCGGCTCTCATATGCTCAGGCAGCGAGGGCGGTAGGGAGACAAGGTGGAGAGGCCAGCGGGCGTGAGGTGAGGGAGGCAGTGGTCGGTGAGGTGGATAGGCGGCTGTCAGGTAGGATATACGTGGAGAAGAAGGCGCTGGTGACTTTTATAGCTGGGGTGATCAATAGCACATACGGGGTCACATCTAAGACTACAAAGATCCAGCTGGAGACTGACCCACACCCCGGGTCGGTAGGTGGCGGTAATGCCCCAAACAGTTGGTGGCCGACCGCCGTAAAACCCCAAGAAGAAGAGAAGTTGTCAGATCGTAAACTATCGTACCACGTTAGTCTCGTTACTATGTTCATGTTCTATGCTCTGTTGCTAAGTTGTTAATATCTATTCTCATCCTTTCTTTTTTTTGTTTTTTTATTATTATTTTTTAAACAAACACATAAACAAACATGACAACACACGATTAGATATACAAGCATTGTAAAACAGTGTACATCAGTTAACTCATCGTTTGGATAAATGTCTTATACAAGATTTACCCCTAACACCTGCTATCTATTCCCCTACACACATATGCTCTTGCTCGCACCCCCCGCCCTGGACCCCCCCATGGATAATCCGTCCATTATCCTTCACTCCTAACCAGACACTACCATTAAATGCTAGCTTTTATTCTCTCCACCACTTCTAACCACATTGTCAATTTGGATTCATTGAGACCAAGCTATAACCAAGGAATACATAATTCCGAAACATGTTTGTTTCAGGCTGCCATTAAATTTTGAACCTGAGAGTGCTGGTCTGGCTTCACGGCTTCTTTTATATAATACTTAATGGGATTTCAGCACCCAGTGTCGTATCTTGAGAGCGCGGTCTAACTTGACATTTGATTCATTGAGACCCAAAATTCTTGCTGTAGATATTTCTAGATAAATCACATCGTACCACGTTAGTCTCATTACTATGTTCATGTTCTATGCTCTGTTGCTAAGTTGTTAATATCTATTCTCATCCTCTTTCATAGCCTTCTGGTTAAGACCTGGAGACACTTACCTGCTGGTTAAGACCTGGAGACATTGACTAGGACCTGAAGACACTGACCGTGTTCACAACCTTATCCTGATCTCTATTATTTTCCTCTCTCCTAGCCTGCTGGTTAGGACTGGGAGATACTGACCTGTCGGCTAAACCCTAAAGACACTGACCGTGTTCACAACCTTATCCTAATCTCTATTCTCTTCCTCTCTCCTAGCCTGCTGGTTAAGACCGCGAGATACTGACCTGTCGGCTAAACCCTAAAGACACTGACCGTGTTCACAACCTTATCCTAATCTCTATTCTCTTCCTCTCTCCTAGCCTGCTGGTTAAGACCGCGAGATACTGACCTGCCGGCTAAACCCTGAAGACACTGGCCTGGTTCACAAAGTACTGCTCTGACCTACGCCTGGCTGACGACAACTGCTCCTGCTATAACCCCGTCTGTCTGACTTCCATGCCCCTTGTATACATCCTGGACATTACGAGAACCTCCTCAATAAATACATTTCAAACATTCAAAACATAAATGACTTAATTCAGTGATATTACTGTGATTCAAAACATAAATAATTTGATTCAGTGATATTACTGTGATTCAAAACATAAATCATTTAATTCAGTGATATTCTCGTTCCCACTTCATCCAATCAGGAGAGAGAACTCCACACTACAAAATTGGACTAACAAAAATACGAAATAAAAACAAGTATGTAACAAGTAAAGTCTCCTGATTGGATGAAGTGAGAATGGGATACCAGAACATGTATTTTCTGTTTACTGCAGAGTGGAAGGACTGGGAGACCCATGTTACTGACAAACACCCTATATCATGGTGGCTGTCAGAATGTAGAGCTATTCAACACTTATTTTAACAAAAAATAAGTCACCAGTACATCATCTATCATTCTCATTCCTCAGTCACCAGTAGCCTACATTATCTATCATTCTCATTCCTCAGTCACCAGTACATCATCTATCATTCGTAAATAAAATTTATATAAATGCATTTATATAGCGCTTTTATCCAAAGCGCTTTACAATTTGTTCCACACATTCGCACACCGATGGCGGAGGCAACCATGCAAGGTGCCAACCTGCATATCAGGACAAGTTAAGGGTTAAGTGTCTTGCTCAAGGACACTTAGACATGCTGCCCAAACATTAAATCAGTTTGATTTAATCAAGAAATCATTCTGCAGTTCAATTTAAAACGTTGTTCCTCAGATAGCTCTATGCCTCTTTCTTTTACTCTCTCCTCTTCTTGACTTTACTTCTCCTTCATTCGTCCATGCATCTCGGTCAGTGATTCCAACTCCACCATGACTTTCCGTAAAAGGGCCATATCTTCCAGTAAATTATTAACCTGGCAAAACACAAAGAATGTAATTCAACAATATTAGTGTGATTCAAGTTCACCTGGGGCACATCCACATGTAACATGGTTGAAACTGCGTGACTTCATAGCCCACCAGTATGACCTCACTCCCGAGTTGAAACACAAGTAAGCTCCAGGATTATTGGGATAGTGACGTCATATTGGTTGTTTTGTCAAATTTGTACATTCAAATCAAACTATGACTATGAGATCCGAAGTTCACGATGTATGAATCTAATTATTATAATTACTGACTTGTGAGGTGTTTCAAAGGGTGCAGCTGTTCAACATTACATACGTCACTCAGGCATCATCTGTGGGTTGAATTTAAAGGGTTTTGAACAAAATGTTCTCTTTTAATTCCGTCTATTAATAAAGCCTGAGACCAAGTCCCCTCAATACACGGGACTTGGGACTGGGATCTTAGGGTGTCCCATTGGAATACTCACAACAGGGCTGTGTTCTGAGCCCCCTCCTCTACTCCCTGTACACACATGACTGCGTAGCACAGCGGAACAACAACACCATCATCAAATTTGCTGATGACACAGTAGTGGTGGGCCTGATCTCTGCCAACGACGAAAGGGCCTACCTGGAAGAGGTCACAGTGGTGTCAGGAGAACTGCCTCTCCCTGAACGTCAGCAAAACAAAAGAGATGATTGTGGACTTCAGGAGGTCGGGGGTCAAGGACTACAGCCCCCTCAGCATCGACGGGGCACCGGTTGAGAGAGTGAACAGTTTCAAGTACCTCGGAGCCCACATATCCGAGGACTTGACATGGACCACACACATTGACAGTGTTGTGAAGAAGGCACGACAACGCCTCTACTTCCTCAGGCGCCTAAGGAAGTTCCAAGTCAGTCAGAAGATCCTTAGGAACTTCTACTCATGTACAATAGAGAGCATCCTGACCGGCAACATCACCTCCTGGTTTGGGAATAGCACTGCACAAGACCGTAGCAGACTACAAAGAGTGACACGTTCAGCCGAACACACAATTGGAGGGGGGCTTCCCACCCTCCAGAACATTTACAACAAGCGGTGCAAGGGGAAGGCTAAGAGAATTATTAAGGACTCGAGCCACCCGAACAACTGCCTCTTTGAACTGCTGCGGTCAGGCAAGCGATACCGGAGTCTTAAGGCGAGCACAGAAAGACTCAGAAGAAGCTTCTATCCCCAGGCCATCAGGCTGCTAAACGAACAATAAACACTATGCAACAACCATCAAATGCACACAGCACACACACCCACACGCACACACTCACTCAAACAAACAACACACTGCAGCACCCACTCTCCACACTTTAGATCACACAAACACACTTTACACTTTATATTTATTGATAAAGGATTTGCACTACAACTCGTACACCTACTGTGAATTGTACCTAAATTGCACCTCGTCCCATTTCTGCCTTGCACTATATAGTATTGTATATTAGTACACTGCACAGTATTGTATATTGTATGGTAACTACGTCTATTCTGCATCGAACATTGTACATATGTCTAAACTGAACACTGTGACCTCATTTTTTTACTTCTAACTTTACTATGTTATTTTATTTCATACTTATCTTGTCTTGCACAGTCTCTGGAGCGTAACAGTAAGAAGCATTTTGTATAAAAGTATTCTGTACTTCTGTATGACAAATATTAAAGAAACTTGAAACTTGAACTTGATATTGTACATATTTGGGAAATTTTTTAAAACCCCAAGAGACAATCTGCAGATGACGTCTGAGTGAAATGTAGACAATTATAGCGAAGTTAAAGGACAAGTTGACTTTGTTTGAACCCAGGCCCTATTTGAACATTGTCTGTCATGATGTTGACAGGCCATCATTTCACTGATCGCTTTAGTATTGAGTAGGGTTGCAAAGGGGTGGAAACCTTCTTGTATATTTTCAGATGTTTTCCATGGGAAGTTAAGCTTGGGAATTTGGGAACGTTTGCCAGTCTTAGCTTATAATAGTGAACTTATCTTTTGGGGGAACAGTGCACTCCTCCATCACATGTACAGGTAATTTCCAGCATCACATTTAGTGGGAATTCAGTAGAATGATAGCCCTCTGCCTACACAGAGTACTCTTCCATCACCCGTACAGATGATTATCAGGATAATGCACACTAATGCAGTGCTATTGAGGCCAAACGTTTACAGGTTCATGTTGAAAAGATCTTTTTAGGAGTGGGATCATAGGGAACTTGTTGTTGTAAAGAGTCAACTATTTTCATTGACAACACTGTTGATTTATATTGCATAATCTCTCACATTGCAAGACTCAAAAACATTTTGCACACGTTCACTTAGTTTGACAGGTAATTGATTGACATTTAACGTTTGACTATGTCCTCCAGTGATGTCATCGGAGGACACTTGTGTTGTGTTCATTACAACTCAATGAAATTATGGAGATGAAAAACTTGCAATAGGGGCCGCTATTTTTTCACAACACAAGGATTCTGTGCCCTCCAATGACATCAATGGGGGACATATTCAACTTGCAATAACTGTCAGAGTAAATTAATGTGTGGATTTCTTTTTACAATTTTGATATATGTGTGAGATTATGTGCTAAATAAATCAGCAGTGTTTCGGTGAAGTGTCCCTTTAAAGTAAATTGTAAATTATTTGCTATTATGTCTGCTTAATACATATGATATGGTAAAATAGATGTATCTGCATATGACATAGTGAATGCAGTGTGTTGAAATAACCCTTATATTTCCATTTTATTCCTGTTAATTCCCATATATTCCCATTAATTCCTATGGAAAGTTTCCACCTTTGAAATGTTGCAACCCTAGTATTGAAACCTAGCGCTGCGCTGCATCCTCTCCAGAGGAGGCTTCTATAAGACAACATGTGAAGCAGTGCTTCACCAAAAAACAGACAAACAAAAAACATAACACACATATTACATAAATACCTATTGGTAAACTAACGTATTGATGATAATATACATTATAACTGCTGTTGTGACATGTCTATGATGTTTATACTTGAAAAGTTTGAGGAAAAAAATTATACTTTTGTCAGACCGCACAGGCGGAAGAGGTTAAAGGCCAACTTGCAGGTTGTATTTTTGTTCATTAAACAATGTGACTAGGCCAACACTGACTTTCATGAAGAGGGGACATTCTTTTTTTGAAATTGACCCAGTTTTAGCGTTTTTATCAAACATTTTGTCGACCAAACCACAACCTCCACGCACATGCATATTTTAATCCATGTTTCATAGCGTGCGTGTGTCATCTTAATGATGACGTCACACCAGGTACAGGGCAGCAGGGGGCGCTGAGAATCACAGGCAGGTAGTGGCAGGAAGTAGAGCCTTCTTGTTACTACTAGCCGAGGAGCTAGTATCTGTTTCACCTAACACTATTGCTCCGTGATCATAGCCATTCATCTCTAAAGCTAACCACTATTTGTAAAAGCCACAACCACGTTACCATATTTGTAATAATGTAAATCATTGTGTCATTGTACATATTGTGTTTATGATTTTTTTTTTTTTTTTTTTCCGTTTTTCTCCTATCCCAATGTTAGTCGTTATGCCAATTCCCAATCCCCTTCCTGGTCGCTGCACACCTACCCCCCACAGTCGGTCTGGGAGAGTGGAGGCTAACACGTGCTTCCTCCGACACACGTGTAGCCAATCAACAGCGCGGACTCTCACTGAGAGGGTGTAACGTGTGGAAGGATCACACTACCCCCCTTAGATCCTATCCTCGCTGAGCAGGTGCCCCGACCGAACTGTAGGAGTCGCTGTTTACAACGACCAGGACTAGGGATGCCCCGATCATGTTTTTTGCCACCGATACCGATCACCGATCGTCGTGAGCCATATCGGCCAATACCGATCCGATACCGATAGTTTTTGATTAAAAAAAATTAAAAATTATTTTATATAATTTCTTTTTATTTTTTTTTATAAAATATATATATTATATAATTAGACTTGTACTTGTATTATCTGCGAGACATCGCCACCACGCAACAAGCTCCACTGTCTGTGTGTACTCTAGTAGCCTCCAGCTACGGCCAGGATTCTCCGGAGCTGCAGCTGGACCTATACTCGAGTAGCCTCGAGCTACGGCCAGGAATCTCCTGCGCTGCAGCTGGACCCTATTGGTATAACGTTACTGTGCTCAGCAAGCCCTCAGCTCGAATACGCGTCGAATCAGTGTTATAAGACATTGATATCAGGAGCTATCTGTAGCTACTGCTAGCCGGATATATAACGTTAATACAACGCCTCAGTGAATTATTTAGTTCAATGGGACATTTAGTTTTGAACAGTGAACTAACTTGCGCTAACGTGAGCTAACAGAGTATCATACACGTCTCTACTAGACTATTGCTGGAGCATTTGTTGATATCAGGAGCTATCAGTAGCTAGCCGGCTAGATACCGTTCGGTTAGACAATGCCTCATCATGTATTAAACTAAAAGTGAATAGTTGACTGGGTCATTTTGTAACGTTAGCTCAGGGAGACGCCATCCTCCCATCCCACTAGACTAGACCCGTGTTTACATGCGTGCGGGAGGGGCTGGAGGGATGAGCAGACGCCGCACCACCCGGTGTCTGAGACAGAACTCAGCGACTGAGATCGGTTTTGATGATCGGTGAAAATAAAGCATTATCACCGATCACCGATCGCATATTTATACTGATTATCGGCCGATAATGATCGGTGGCCGATCGATCGGGGCATACCTAACCAGGACCCATCCATCAGCTTTCCCACCCCTAACACTGAACGACCAGCCAAGCTGATAGCAATGTGGAGAGCTGGGCTTGAACCCAGCGTCTCCTGCATTGGTGGCGAGCGCCTTGCCCACTACACCACCTAGCCGCCCTACATATTGTGTTTATAACGTTAGTAGCTAAGTTAGTTAGCTTGGTAGCCAGCATTCTCGAAACTCCTAACATGGCCCGATTTAAAATGGTTCTCTCCTCTTTGTATACCTTTGTCCTCACAAGTATTCTGCCAGGGAACTTATGGACACGACAATAGTAGTAGTTATAAGGTGTTTGAGCTTTAACGTTAGTTAGCTAATAGCTATCGTGGTAGCCCCTTTCATGACTGATGCACCAAGTGCTATCCGAGGGGGGTACTATCGTATCAACATGCCGCGACGTGTAGCTTGCTAGCCGGCATGATGCGTGTGCAGTGCTTTGCCCCACAGGTCTGAGAAGAGGACCTGCACATTTTACTTGTTCCCAAAACTCTTTTACATGCACGACAGTAGACATAATGCTAACGTTAGCGGGGTAACGTTAGCCAGAGCCATAATAGCCAGCTTGATACAATGACCCGGGGATAAGGCGACAGCCCACAGACCAGTAGCGCTGCTGTACTGAACAACAGGCTGCCTAGTGGTACATGTAGTTCTTTTTTTTACGACATTAAAAACCTTATAACTACCTTGTTTCACCCAGTTGTAGCTGGTCCATCAAAGTCTCCGACGATTAAACCCATTTGCGTCTTGTAAGGCGTCCATTTGGATCAAGGAAATAGCTTTCTGCACTCGTCAAACTCCATTGTAGTGGATCAGAAGTAGGGAAAGTTGCCTCGAGTGACGTCACGGCCCTGCTAGCGTCTGATAAGCTTTTAGATTTTCTCCGTGCATGTTATTCGTCCGTGGACCTTTTTAACCCTTTCTGAGTGGCATTTCCGGCGTCAAATGGAAAAAAATAAATAATGAAATTAGATACCAATGATGTAAACTACCCATAATTGAAGAGTAGGGTTTAACCTGCAAGTTGGCCTTTAATGCTAGTGATGTTGACCAGTTTGATCTGAATTCCATACTGGCTATCGGTAAGTAAATTATGTTTATCAATGAATTTATCTAATCTGTTGTTGAAGAGTTTTTCTAATATTTTTGAAAACTGAGGAAGTAGAGAAACAGGCCTATAGTTTGTGAAGTAGTGTTTGTCTCCATCGTTTTGTCCTCTTCATAATAATCTCCAATAGTTCATTCCACACGTCGCCATTGCCGAGGCAGTTTGCTGGCTAGTGGCTACTGTGGCCAGTGAGCAACCCCCCCCCCTCCCCACAGGAAACTAGCCCAGATCAAAAGGTAGGCGAGACTGCCACCTATCGGGATTCGATCGCCATTTCAATTATAATTATGTTAGGGTTACCAGGATCACACACAAGGTCGGGCGGACTGTTTAGTATGATAATAATAAATAAAAACATAAAAACTAGTATACTCTGGCGTTCAACGCATGGGCGCTAAAAACGAGTATACTCCAGCTTGTGCAGAAGTGCATCCCTCAGTGTTTGTAGAACGCTTTTCATTTTCTCTAACACAGACATTTGTGTGTGAAAAGATTGTTTATTTGAAATCTTCAAACCTTTAGGGATGTCGCTGGAGGAGGACTTTACAATCTTAATAGCTTAAAAAAGGACCAAGTAGGAGTTTTCTTTACCTCTTTACCAGGCCGATCCAGGGCGTCATAAGAAAACGGCTGGTAGAATTTTTAACCGTCTGGATCAGCTGGTTAATTTCTTTTGCGTTTTCCACGGTGACCAGGTCAGTTTGCTGTTCTCTGCAGTAGCTCTGTGCATCAGTCCAAGACATGCGGTCTGGAACTAAATAGTACTGATGGGGGGTGGAGGTCAGGCAGGAGGTCAGAGAACATAACCCTGTGGATGGTAGAAGAGAAGGTGAACATTCAAAATTACATATCTGTAGATACTATATCTATATCTGTACATATCCTACTCTTACTAGTTACGCTGCTGGACAGTGTGAATACTACCATACTGTCTTTACACCTGTATCACTGTACATATTATACTACTCTGTACAAATATCTGATTAGCACTACACTCAGTAGTACTAATTTGTATGTTTTGTACCCAGTTTAATCACCTGTTCATTGTATATTACTGTTACATTTGCACTCTGGTTGGATGCTTCTTTTTGTTGTACTGTACTTGTGCCGCATGATGACAAATTATTTGAATCTAATCTAAAAAGGCCTCCTCTTAGTTGTGAGGATTAGACTTCTATATTTATTTTATTCAACCAGGCAGATTATTTACAATGATGGCCTGGCAAGAGGACAAAAGGGCCTCTCGAAGGGTAAAAAAAAGTTATAGAAAATTTTAAAACAAAAAAAAACGTATAAACCAAAAAGAACAATCCAGATAAGACTATTGGACACAGACAATGCATACATCACAGAGGTAAGAGAGAGAGACAGATGATGCATACATCACAGAGGTAAGAGACAGACGATACATACATCACAGAGGTAAGAGATAATATACATACATCACAGAGGTAAGAGATAATATACATACATCACAGAGGTAAGAGACAGACGATACATACATCACAGAGGTAAGAGATAAGATACATACATCACAGAGGTAAGAGACAGACGATACATACATCACAGAGGTAAGAGATAATATACATACATCACAGAGGTAAGAGACAGATGATACAGTACATACATCACAGAGGTAAGAGATAAGATACATACATCACAGAGGTAAGAGACAGATGATACAGTACATACATCACAGAGGTAAGAGATAAGATACATACATCACAGAGGTAAGAGACAGACGATACATACATCACAGAGGTAAGAGATAAGATACATACATCACAGAGGTAAGAGACAGATGATACATACATCACAGAGGTAAGAGATAAGATACATACATCACAGAGGTAAGAGATAAGATACATACATCACAGAGGTAAAAGACAAATGATATATATCATAGAGGTAAGAGACAGATGATACATACATCACAGAGGTAAGAGACAGAAGATACATACATCACAGAGGTAAGAGACAGATGATACATACAGATGAAGCTTTTAGTATTCATGGGAGCTTTGCCGCGACGCGCGCACGGTGATATCACGTCGTTGAAATGAATTAGGAACCCAGGCTGCTGTTCTATTTTATGCCGCCAGGAGGCGCAAAGTCATTAGACGGACGCTACAACGTCCTACACAGTATACTGTATAACGATCTGTATATGTTTTGTTGTCTAAAATAAATACCATACCATATGTCTAAAGCAATGTTGCTGAATAAAATAATTAACCAGTTAAAACCTGTCGAATAGAGCAGTCAATGTGTATATATAATGGATATATTTTGTCTAGTACCGTGGTGTAATGGTTTATGCCCATTCCTTTCAAGCCGACGCCCGGGGTTTGAATCCCAGCGTGTCTAATATATATATTTTTTTTATTTATAAAATGAAATTGCCCGCAACGATGTGCATAATACAATAGTAATAATATATAATAAGAATCCAACCAATAGAGCGACATTGTGCAATAAACAAGTAAACAAAGTAGGGCATATTTTACAGTAGGGCACTTTGAAACAACCAATCACGTTGCGCGATAGCACGAGCGATGCACAGTCAGGAAGTAATGTTACAGCTGAGTTCACTCATTCAGAACGGCGAAATGTAAAATGCTACCCAGGATTGTTGCGTTTCGTTATAAAAACTATGCGGTGATAAACAAAAAACGAATCGCAGTATGCAAAACGTGCGGTTCGAGGATGCAACGTCCAACTTCGTTCGACACTTGAACTAAGAAGGTGCACAAAGATCGGTAAGTGAATGAACGAATTAATGAAAACTTTATTTAACAGATTGCAGAATGGGTACAATACAGTACAGCTCAATATACACAATTGTTAAGGGGATGCAGACCAGAGAAAGACTTTCGTCTTGTTTACATCAGGGTCCCCCATAGTAACTTGGCTTGCTACAGTAGCTACAGTTAAATCAATGAGCCATCGACAGTGTGCTAACGTTATCATATACTCTCTTTTTTAGACTCTTTTTGTATCACAAACAGTACTGTATTTGTAAATCTGGTATGTCATAAATGTATAGATGTAGCAGTACTGTATCTGTATGTCATGTATGTCATGTTATGATGAATTGAAAATGGGGGACCCTGATGTAAACAAGACGAAAGTCTTTCTCTGGTCTGCATCCCTTTAACAATTGTGTTTATTGAGCTGTACTGTATTGTACCCATTCTGCAATCTGTTAATTTTCTTCCTTTCAATCAATCAATCAATCAATCATTACATCCAAGATACACGGCTGCTGTAGTCTTGTCTTATAAAATACATAAACAATCAGCAATGTCTCGCTTGATGAATGGCCAGCAGTAGCCTAATTAATATTAATAAAAGTATTATCATTTTAATAATTGCGAAACGGGTTTAGTCCCTTGTTTGAGCCGAATCTGGGTTGAACATGATTTGTGGATCTCCCTCTGGTGTTGTGGTTGTGGTATTCACTGACCTTTGGGAAGTATTTCGACATGTACATGGGTATCTTAGTGGTGTAGTGTACAGTATCTTGTAGACCAGGCCCATTGCAAGTTGCTGTACTCTGTCGTCTACTCTAAGCCATCCTAGGTAGTCAAAGTGGGCAGGGGTGAGGTGGGTTCTAGGAGTAAGGTCAAGCAGTAGTCTGACCAGTTTAGTTTTTAGCACTTTTGAGGTGCTTTGGTACCATGAGGTGCAAGCATAGTTGTTACAAAGGGTCAGATTAAACCGAATATATATATTTATTGCCTGAGATCCCATGTATAATATTTGTATATCGTTTGATATCCCTTGTATATTCTTTGTACATATACACGGAATATCCCTTTACCTGGTACAGGACAGACCATAATATTCGTTCTCCTATTGGAAGCGATCCCCTAGGCGCCAGTGACTTACCCCCTAGAGCTGACTTGAAAGCTACCGACATGACTTGTCTTAACATGCCCGCTTCTGCCCATGAATACGGCTACCGAAAGCAGAGCGGCACTATTTGTCCACCGTACGTATAAATATGACCAGCGAATACAGAACTTCCCCTTTCAGTTCGCCTTCAGTTCAGTCTGGTTCAGTTACCAAGTAAAGCCTTACCCACTACGCAACGTGCGGTACAGCAGGGCTCGTATTGCCTCAAATAGAGTCGTGTTATTCTACTACGTTTGTTTAACGTATCGTTCGCTATCTATTAGTAAAAGCCTTCATTACGAGTCAAAGACCACGTGGAGTGAGTAATTGTGCGTCTACATAGAGCACTTATTGCCGCGTGCTAATAAGGATAGTAACGTCAAGTTCAACCGTGGACCACCGCGCACCACGGAGGATACCTACACCGGACCAGCAGAGCCACTTTCCGGCAAGGATTATTATTCTTCATTCTTCACCCAGCTGCTGGAGCAGAGAACCGTCTACACCCACTGCTGTGGGATCTACATGCCCGTGACGACATCACTCGAGCCCGTCTCTGTCGGAGCAGAGACCCCACGGCTTCATCAGCGCGGCGCGCACCCTGGGACCAGGCTGCTTTCCCCGCTGACACAGGGGTGATATCGCCTCCGTGGACCCTTGACTTTCATAGAGCATTGCCTCCCCCTGCTGGCTTACAACCGGTAGTACACCCCCCTTCCCAGAATATCCCTAGATCTAATTACTAATATTCAGTATTGACTTGCCTACGCACATTCTATTTGCCTTATAAGCGCAATTAAAGTAATGTAATAATATTCTTTTATGTAATAAATATTCTAAACAAGTATTTGTGTGGAAACCGTTTCATTGTGGAAGTGTTCTAATCTAATATACTTGTGTACGGTATTGGCCAGTAATGTACATACACGGTAGTAGTTTAATGATACTAATACTTGATTAATACAGTCAGGGAATTGTACCCCTCAGTTACAATTGGTCCTTCGAGCCGGAGATAATAATTAGCGTAATATTAATATAATATTAATATTGACATGGCCGATGACGAACACTCCACAAACGGTTCTCCTAAGCTAGATCGCCCGCAGCGCAGACGGCAGCCACCTCCCTATCTAGAGGCATACTCTGTCAGTCCAATACCTAGCTTTAAAGGGAAATTAGATACGGATAAAATAACTAAAGCGGATAGTAAAATTATGTCCGACCCTACCAACCAGGCTACCCCGCCAACAGAGGCCCTAGTGGGTTCTAATGTAACTGACCAAGCTCACGGTGGGGACCAGGAGGGAACTGACACGACTTTATCCCCAGACAACGTCGACAAGGTAGTCCCCGGAGAGCTCCAGGATAAAGAAAGCCCTCCCGGGATGGAACCCGACCCACCACAAGAAGAGACGCGCACCCAGGGGATGGATCTCCTCGGTGCGCAACAGGAGAACGGATCTCCAACAAGTACTGCCGGGAGCCGATCGCCCCGAACGGCGTCTTCCCCCAGCGCGGCGGACAAGATGCTGGCGCAAGCACTCATCGCCACCCTGGCAGCCTCCACCGAACGCGATCGACTTCAAGCGCAACAGACGCGCGAGCGCGAACATTTTGCAGGCGAGCGAGAGCGCTTCCAGGCGCAACAAAGGAGTGAAGACGACCGCATAAGACTGGAGACCAGACGCCTCCAGACAGAAGAGAACATTGAGAGAAGCCGCGCCGATGCACAGCACGCCGCCGCCAATGCACAGCGCGACGTCGCACATGCCCAGCGCGACGCCGCCAACGCACAGCGCGACGCTGCCCAGGCCAGCGCCAATGCGCAGCGCGACGTCGCCAATGCCCAGCGCGAAGCAGCGCGCGACGCCGCCCATGCCCAGCGCGAGGCAGAGCGCGACCGGCTGCAGGCGGAGCTGATGGACAAACTGGTTGCCATGGCGACACCCCCTCACTCCACACGGAGCTCTCAGAGATCGTCAAGACATGGGTCTAGGACACATTCCCCTACCCGACGAAGCGACCCGGGACCCCGCCAACAGGAGGATCCTGTCCACGTCTCCGAACCCCCTCCCCAGCCGGTCCATACGAGACCCAGCAACCGGGAAGAATCGGACCACGCCGAGAGACTGAACAGAAGACTCCAGGTCCTAGCAGAGGAAGAGGAGGAGGAAGAGGAGGAATGTCAAGCCGACCAGCAGCAACGTACTCTGGCCCAGGAGGCCCAGTACAGCCCCGACCAGCAGCAACGTACTCTGGACCAGGAGGTCCAGTACAGCCCAGAAGTCAGCCCCGAGGCCCTGCGCTACAAACCCCCGACTCAACTCACGGGTGAGTTTGACGCACCGCCAGCCCCGAGGGACAGCACCTGGGTACCCGACCTTCGGTACCCACCAAGTACCAGCCCAAGACGACACGCACGGGGAGACTCGCCTAGGAGGCCTCTTCCCCAACGCTCACCGATGTGCCAGTCATCCATGACATCGTACCTTGGCGCACCGACGTTTCCAGACTTCACCCATGAGAACCGAGCACAGTACACGGAGCTACGGATGTGCTTAGAGACAATGATGGTTGATGTAGCTGATGAACGCCACAAGTATGCTACCCTATTGAAGCACCTCAAGGTGCCCCGAGCGCACAATATAGCGCTGGCCTATGCCAACTCTACTACCCCATACACAGCGGCTCTAGCAGCACTCGACCAACGGTATGGATGCGTATGGGACTACGTGATACAGGAGATAAGAGACATTGACCGTCTCCCCCCAGCCAGAGACAACAGAGCGCTAGATGACCTGTCTATCAAGGTACAGTCCCTGGTAGGGATGCTGGGGTCCCAAAGGGAAAAGGGTATCTACGAACTGTACGCTAACTCCAACGTAGAGAGGATATTAGAGAAGCTCCCTCCCGCCCGACAAGAGCGCTTCAGGCGGCAGAGAGACTACCGCGACCCCAACGGTCCAGAGGCATCCCTCCTAGACCTATCTGAGTTCCTCGCCAGGGAGGTCAGTAGCCTACGACTCGACACGTTCGTATGGAGTGGACCAAGCCCAAGACTCGGACCTCGGGGACAAACGGATAACCGCCGGTTGGTGACCGTTATGCACCAAGCCGAATCAGTACCACACAAGAACCACAACACCCCCTCGACGAAAGAGGACCAGTGGAAGATTGAGTGCCAGTACTGTGAGGGAGAACATCGGCTGTATCAGTGCGAAGATTTCAAGAAGCTGACCACGGATGATGTGAGTCAGTGGGTCAAGGACCACCGCCGCTGCTTCCGCTGCGCGCGCAGCCACCTAGCAGCTGAGTGCCGCTTGAAAAAGAAGTGCAGCAGGTGCGGTGGCACCCACTTGGAGGTCCTGCATGACATCAACAGGCGTCAGCCAGGACAACAGAGTGGGCCCGTCGCGGTGATGTACCATGCCGAGGCGGTGGCACCAGCACCAAAGTTCCACCAGACCGCTCCCTGGTGTCCCGACTGCTACGGCAGACACTGGGAGCCACGGTGCGACTCGCACCATCTAGATTCTACGTCACCACCCACAGGAGTGCTCCACATTGACCAGCATAGCGGGACCCCCCGTGTGCTCCTCAAAGTGGTCAGAGTGCTCCTGAGCTACGAGGACAAGGTCCTGGACACTTACGCCGTCCTGGACGATGGGTCTGAAAAGACTCTACTCCTCGCTTCCGCAGCAGCCCAGTTGGGCCTGCGAGGTGTCAAAGATACAATGACCATACGCACCATCAGAAGGGACCAGAAGACCATAACGGGTGAAAAGGTCTCCTTCAAGATGGCAGCGGTGGACCAGCCCGAGAAGCAGTATAGTATAACGAACGTCTTCACCAGCCACGACATAGGCCTGTCTCAGTACACCTACCCCATCCCACAGCTGATGGCTAAGTATGTGCACCTACGTCAACTACCTATACCGCTTATCGACAGCGCCACACCGACCCTGCTCATCGGCTCCGACCACGCGGACCTCATTCTCCCAATTGAGGCGGCCCACGTCGGACCCAAAGGATGCCCAGTCGCGGTTCAGACCCGACTGGGATGGACGCTCCAAGGCCCCCTCTACGGACTTGACAGTCAACCCACGTCTACACGCTGCCTACACACAGAGGCGAGCGACACCGGCCTCTCCCCCGTACAGCAGAGGCTATTGACATTAAGCGAGAGGCCCGTGAGAGAACCGTGGGTACCAGAGGGAGTTCGGAGCTGCGCTCCAGACGTAGCTGACCTCGAACCCAGCACCCCAAGCGACTCCTTGACGGGGCGGCCGGGACCGGCCTCTCCTCAGACGGGGTACAGAGCAAACAAGAGAAACAGACGGAGGAGGAGAAAGCACAGCCAAGCACAGGTCAAAGCAGTCTCAGGCCCGCTCCCTCCTAAGCCCCCCTCCATCCCGTCCAGTCGTCATGACCATAGACCAGTCACTACCCCGAGCTGCGTGGCCGGCCGGCCGCGTAAGCAAAGTGACCACTGGTGCCGACGGAAAGGTCAGAGTGGCAGAAGTGCTCGGCCAAGGGCGGACCTACAACCGACCCGTGGCGAAGCTGATAGAGTTGCCAAGGCTCCCCGACTCGCTTAATGACGACCATGACCCCTGACTTTGTGACCTGCCTACCCTCACAACGGACATTGAGTAGTGGACAGTGCGGTTAATCTGTCTCTGTTTAGCTAATTAGGTGGGACTAATTAGGGGGCGGCTGTTACAAAGGGTCAGATTAAACCGAATATATATATTTATTGCCTGAGATCCCATGTATAATATTTGTATATCGTTTGATATCCCTTGTATATTCTTTGTACATATACACGGAATATCCCTTTACCTGGTACAGGACAGACCATAATATGCGTTCTCCTATTGGAAGCGATCCCCTAGGCGCCAGTGACTTACCCCCTAGAGCTGACTTGAAAGCTACCGACATGACTTGTCTTAACATGCCCGCTTCTGCCCATGAATACGGCTACCGAAAGCAGAGCGGCACTATTTGTCCACCGTACGTATAAATATGACCAGCGAATACAGAACTTCCCCTTTCAGTTCGCCTTCAGTTCAGTCTGGTTCAGTTACCAAGTAAAGCCTTACCCACTACGCAACGTGCGGTACAGCAGGGCTCGTATTGCCTCAAATAGAGTCGTGTTATTCTACTACGTTTGTTTAACGTATCGTTCGCTATCTATTAGTAAAAGCCTTCATTACGAGTCAAAGACCACGTGGAGTGAGTAATTGTGCGTCTACATAGAGCACTTATTGCCGCGTGCTAATAAGGATAGTAACGTCAAGTTCAACTGTGGACCACCGCGCACCACGGAGGATACCTACACCGGACCAGCAGAGCCACTTTCCGGCAAGGATTATTATTCTTCATTCTTCACCCAGCTGCTGGAGCAGAGAACCGTCTACACCCACTGCTGTGGGATCTACATGCCCGTGACGACATCACTCGAGCCCGTCTCTGTCGGAGCAGAGACCCCACGGCTTCATCAGCGCGGCGCGCACCCTGGGACCAGGCTGCTTTCCCCGCTGACACAGGGGTGATATCGCCTCCGTGGACCCTTGACTTTCATAGAGCATTGCCTCCCCCTGCTGGCTTACAACCGGTAGTACACCCCCCTTCCCAGAATATCCCTAGATCTAATTACTAATATTCAGTATTGACTTGCCTACGCACATTCTATTTTCCTTATAAGCGCAATTAAAGTAATGTAATAATATTCTTTTATGTAATAAATATTCTAAACGAGTATTTGTGTGGAAACCGTTTCATTGTGGAAGTGTTCTAATCTAATATACTTGTGTACGGTATTGGCCAGTAATGTACATACACGGTAGTAGTTTAATGATACTAATACTTGATTAATACAGTCAGGGAATTGTACCCCTCAGTTACAATAGTCGTAGTACCCTTGAATGAGTGCTCCTGCCAGAGTCTTCAGGGTATTCTTGTTTACCAGAGAGGAGATCTGGTACAAGAATCTTGTTCGTTGGTTGACTTTTTTTTATTACAGGAAAGATTTGCCTCTAGGATGGAACCCAGGTAGGTAATTTCATCTTTCCTTGTGACAATATTGTCACCCACTGTAACAGAGAAGCCGTTGGCCTTGCTGAGTTTGTTATTTGATCCAAGAGAGAGAGAGAGAACTCGCATGGGGGACCCTGATGTAAACAAGACGAAAGTCTTTCTCTGGTCTGCATCCCCTTAACAATTGTGTGTATTGAGCCGTACTGTATTGTACCCATTTTGCAATCTGTTAATAATAACGTTTTCATTCATTCATTCAGGAGCAAAGGTCAATGACCAAACACACCCAGACTACATACCATCTGTATTCCCTTCAACATCACAGTCTACACCATCTACGTCAACAAACATCAGTCGCCATGAGCGGCGTGAAAAAAGGAGAGGGATGCAGCCAAGGAGGATGGTGACCAACAGAGAACCAAGGTCGAGTCAAGCTCCTTGACCGCTTCATCTGTGGACAGCAACGACAGCAAACCAGTCAACTTACAAAAAAGAGCCTGTTGGAGGATTTCAACAAGATAAATGCGACAACATTGCAAAATATTTCACTATAATATTTCAAAGTGAAGTAAAAAATATTATAATAATTATTTGATCATGTTAAATAAGTGTGACTGACTGACGACTGTGACTGTACTGTAGCAACACTGACACTCACAGCACACAGCAGGCGCAGCAGGCGTCGGTGTCGGGACACGCATGGTCCAGTGACGGACGGCAGTTGTATAGTACACCAACGGAAATATTAAAGTTACACGCTGACCTATAATTCCGCCAAAGGATAATAAAAAAAACCAACTAATGCTATGTTAAATGCTATGTAAACAGCATTGTTTTCAAGGATTAGAGAGACATTTGTGATTGACCTGTGATACAGTCCACATTACAGTTCTACTTTTGTTTTGATGTGAAAAGTGATGCTGCATAAGAGGACTGCATTTAGCACTGACTGAGAAAGTACATATTACAGTTCTACTTTATAAAATGCTAATTGTAAATATGTTTGGCAATGTTAATTAATAGGAGAAGGTCCACATTACAGTTCTACTTTTGTTTTGATGTGAAAAGTGATGCTGCATAAGATGACTGCACTTAGCACTGACTGAGAAAGTACACATTACAGTTCTACTTTATAAAATGCTAATTGTAAATATGTTTGTCAATGTTAATAATATGAGAGTCCACATTACAGTTCTACTTTTGTTTTGATGTGAACTTAGCACTGACTGAGAAAGTACATATTACAGTTCTACTTTGACATTTAAAATGTTGGACCAAAGCATTGCATGTAATTAGAATACAGGCAAATAAAAGTAATTTAGTTTAAAGTACAATCTTGGCTGTCTTTTTCTCTCAACGCTTCAATAGGTAGATGACTAAATGTAAATGTAAAATCAAATTTTAACAGATTGCAGAATGGGTACAGTACAGTCCAGCTCAATACATACAATTGTTAAGGGGGTGCAGACCTGAGAAATACTTTCGTCTTGTTTACATCAGGGTCCCCCAACAATTAGCATTTCAATGGTGTGTGTGGGGGTTGCCAATCCAATGTCACACCTACACAGGCTAGTCACTCTACCCCCCTGTTGGGATGGAGGGAGAGACGAGACAGACTATTTTCAAGTTTAACATTAACGGCCAATCCTGAAAGAAAGAACAGACCCCCGAATGGCAGAATGGACCGAAATACCTTTTTGTCCCTTATCCTGCTACTCTCGGGAGACATTCATCTAAACCCAGGCCCGGTCTTGACCAGAACTCAGGCGAGAAGACTTGGTCTGGCAGCGCAAGAAGCGAGGGAGGTTGCCATCGCGACCAACAACAACAACTCAACCTGTGGCTACATCCACTGCGCGGACGGCAACTCTTCACAAATGACGCCGCAGCAGACGAGCACACGTGAGGCAGAGACGAGAGGAGGTGAACCGAGTGTCGAAACCATGACGACCATCTCGACACGGGATTTATACATCTCAACGCCCGATAGCCGGCTAGCCAGCGGAGCTAACGGCGAAAACATCCAGGAACAAAGGACTCTGGACCGAGTCCTTTGTTGTACCAGCACGGCGCGGGACCCGACCCCCCCCTCCCCCCTTCCCACCCACGACAACAAAGCCCCCCCAACCGGCAACCCCACGGTCAAATCGCCTGATAAATTAGCCAACCTAGCCAGGCTGGCTATGTTTACCAGCCCAGGAGAACAAAGGGTTGCCGCCAGAGAAGACACAGGACAAAGGATCCCCCCTCCCCACACACCAACACACAGACCTCACGGAGACATCAACAAAGCCCCCCCCCTCCCTCCCCCACAGCAGCACCAGCAGCTCCCTCCGGACATCACAGAGCCCCCCCCCTTCCCACAGAAGAAGAATCCTACCTTTATCTCAAGGATATTGACGACACTGCAGATAAAAACGGACTACATATCTTTCATCTTAATGTAAATAGCCTCAGGCACAAACTGGCAGAAATAAGACAACATTTCAGCAGCGGAAAGGTAAACATACTATGTTTCTCAGAAACTAAACTGGACTGGATCAGTAACAGACCAGGAAATTGTATTAGAGAACTATTCTTTAGTCCGCAATGACAGGAACAGGCATGGAGGAGGTGTCTGCATGTACATCCATCAAGACACCAAATTTATTAACCGTACAGACCTAGATCATGAGGCTATTGAAACTGTTTTTGTAGAAATTCTATTTGAAAGGGCTAAATCTGTTCTAGTCGGCACAATTTACAGACCGCCAGACCAAAATGGCTTTTATGACGTGTTGGATGCGTGCTTAGCTGGAGTTGAGGATACAGAAATGATTCTTATTGGGGATTGGAACACGGATATGCAACAAAAAGATGCACCGTCTTCAAATCCTACAATAGGTTTTGTGATCTGCACGGCCTCAGCCAACTAATCACACAACCCACACGTGTGTGTGAGTCAACTCAGACTACCATTGACCTCATCCTGACCTCTGACAAGTCCAAGATCGCCAATAAAGGGGTTATAGCATGCGGGTTAAGTGATCATTATATGATATTCTGTACGCGCAAAAAGCTAAAACAAAAGGCTGGCTGTCACAAAACAGTCACATCTAGAGACCTAAAAACCTACTCTAGCGAGGCCTTTAACCTTGAACTGGAAAGTCTGGACTGGTCAGATGAACTCAATGGTACACTGGTTGAAGAAACATGGCTTGGCTTCAAAACCAAATTTTCAACGATACTAAACAACATGGCCCCCCTAAGAACCACCAGGGTAAAAAATCGCGCTGAGCCGTGGATGCACGCTGAAATACTGACCGCTATGAAAACCAGAGACAAAAAATGCTCTGAGTTTCGTAAAAGTCAGTCAAAGCTTAACATAAGCACGAGCAGTGAACTCCAAGCCCACGTGACTGAACTCAAACTAGAAAGAAACAGACTAAGAAATGATGTAAACTCCATGATCAAAACAGCAAAGAAAAAATTCATCAATGACAAAACCGAGGAAAACAAAAACAAACCGCGTGAACTTTGGAAATTACTCAATAACCAACTAGGCTGCAGTAAAAAACTTAAAACCAGATTCTCAAACATAAACATAAAGACGGACAACACGCTCATCACAGAAAAGCTGGATGTAGCCAATTACTTAAATAGTTTCTTCACAAACATAGCCACAACACTGGTAAACAAACTACCCTCCCACTCAGGGCATTATGGGGTAGAACACATAGTAGCATACTACAAGAACCTAGGGGTCCACAAAGACGACTTCAAACTGGAAATGGTAACAACAGATGAGGTACTCAAAAAACTGAGCGCCCTCCAACCCAACAAGGCCACTGGCCATGACAACATCCCCTCCAAATTCCTCAGAGACTCAGCAGCCGCCATCACCCCAGTCATCACACACATAATAAACCTCTCCATAAAACAGGGACACGTCCCCAAGGACTTCAAAATTGCGAGAGTGACCCCTCTGCACAAAAAAGGCAGTAAATTAGACCCAGGCAACTACCGCCCTGTTTCTATCCTTACCTCCATCTCGAAAGTCATGGAAAAAATTGTATACGAACAGGTCGAAAAATACCTTGCGGAAAAAATCTAATCTACGAATTCCAATCTGGCTTCAGAACATCCCACTCCACTGACACATGCCTTCTCTATTTAAACGACCACATCAAACAAGAGGTGGACGCGGGCAAATACTGCGGCATGGTCATGCTGGACCTACAAAAGGCCTTCGACACTGTCAATCACACCATTCTGATTGACAAGCTAAAAGCAATTGGTTTTGATAGTCTATCAGTGAGCTGGATGCAATCCTACCTGGAGGGGAGAGAGCAGATGGTGGAGGTAAACGGTACCCTATCCCCCCCCCTCACAGTAAACTGTGGTGTTCCACAAGGAAGCATACTAGGTCCGCTACTGTTCCTAATTTATGCAAATGACATGTCGTCAGCTTGTGACTGCAACTTGTTCCTGTTTGCGGACGACTCAGCCCTGCTGGTCTCTGACAAGAACAAGTTACAGGTTGAAAAAACCCTCAGCTCAGAACTAGGCAAAATCTGCATATGGCTCGCTGATAACAAACTATCATTACACATGGGCAAAACAGAGTCCATTCTCTTCGGTTCAAATAACAAACTCAGCAAGACCGACGGCTTCTCAGTTACAGTGGGTGACAATATTGTCACAAGGAAAGAAGATATTACCTACCTGGGTTCCATCCTAGAGGCAAATCTTTCCTGTGACAAAATGGCATCCAATGTAATAAAAAAAGTCAACCAACGAACACGATTCTTGTACCGGATCTCCTCACTGGTAAACAAGAACACCCTGAAGACTCTAGCAGGAGCACTCATTCAAGGGTACTACGACTATGCTTGCACCTCATGGTACCAAAGCACCTCAAAGGCGCTAAAAACAAAATTACAAACATCTCAAAACAAACTGGTCAGACTACTGCTTGACCTTACTCCTAGAACCCACCTCACCCCTACCCACTTTGACAACCTAGGATGGCTTAGAGTAGACGACAGAGTACAGCAACTTGCAATGGGCCTGGTCTACAAGATACACTACACGACCAAGGTACCCATGTACATGACAAAATACTTCCCAAAGGTCAGTGAATACCACGATCACAACACCAGAGGGAGCTCCACAAATCATGTTAAACCCAGATTCGGCTCAAACAAGGGACTAAACACGTTTCGCAATTATGCCACATCAATGTGGAACGCCCTACCCAAAGCTGTAAAGGAATGTGAATCACTACCCACTTTCAAAAACACTCTAAAAAAACACCTAAGGGAGACTGCAACTCGAAACTGGCCCCTGTAAATGTCCGAACACAACCCCCTCCAATGTACAGTAAATTACCAAGTATGGTCTTGTCAATAATCCAATGTACAGTGTTGTTTGTACAGTTGTACAGTGTCCCCCACCCACCCCTCCTACCCAACCCCCCCCCCCCCCCCCCCCCACTCCTACCCAACCCCCCCCCCCACCAACCCAACCACCTCCAATGTACAGTCCCCCCCCACCCCCACCTACCCAATCCAATGTACAGTTTCTACGCCTAATGTATATACTCTTTTCTTTCTGGACTCTTTTTGTATCACAAACAGTACTGTAATTGCAAATCTGGTATGTCATAAATGTATAGATGTAGCAGTACTGTCTATCTGTATGTCATGTATGTCATATATGTTACGATGAATTGAAAATGGGGGACCCTGATGTAAACAAGACGAAAGTCTTTCTCTGGTCTGCATCCCCTTAACAATTGTATGTATTGAGCTGTACTGTACTGTACCCATTCTGCAATCTGTTAATAAAGTTTTCATTCATTCATTCATAATGTACATTAGATCTCTTGTTTTCGAGACTATTCTATTGGCTTGCCTTAGAGTAGCCTGTTCATACATAGACTGCAGGGATGGGTGACCTTTCACCCCTATGATCTTCCATGCGGTCTGCATCAGACGGACCAGTTTGGACTTTAATTGTACAGACAGGTTACCAAACCAAGCTGTAATACCATATCTGATGAGACTCTCTAATACAGATTGGTAGAAAAGTAACATAAATTTTTGATGGAAGAAGAAGTAAAAAATTAGAATTATGGTTATGAGATAGAGTCAGAAACAGGAGAAAAGCTAGTATGCAAATTACAGAAATCCCTATACGGTCTAAAGCAGTCAGGCAGAAACTGGAATGCTCTGTTACATGCATATCTCACTGAGAATGGTTTTGAACAAAATCCTGCTGATAACTGCCAATACACAAGGGAAAAACAAAATGAAAAAGTGATTCTAATTGTATTTGTTGATGATTTAATCATTGCTGGTAACAATGAGGAGGTTGTGAAAGGTGTCAAAATTATGCTTGCTGCAAGGTTTAAAATGAAGGATCTGGGAAAATTAAAACATTTTCTAGGGATAGATTTTAACCAGTCAGAGGGTCAAGTCACAATGTCACAACAGAGGTATGTGAACAAAATCCTCTCCAGATTTGGAATGCAAGAGTGTAGGTCCAGAGAGACCCCATGTGAATCAACACTTGAATACACAGAAAATGCAGAAACATTTGGAGACCCGAGGATGTATAGAGAGGCAGTGGGAAGTTTGATCTATTTGGCTACATGCACTAGACCAGATTTAAGTTTTGTAGTCAGTAAACTTTCCCAACATCTTTCTGAACCAAGTGAAGAGCATTGGAACACTGTAAAACATGTGTTCAGGTATCTTAAGGGTACAACAGACCGTGGCTTATGTTTTAAAAAGAATGATACAGGTGAACTAGGCCTAATAGTCCACAGTGATGCTGACTGGGCATCAGACATTGTAGACAGACGTAGTACCACAGGGTACTGTGCCAGTCTAAGTGAGAGAAGCTCTCTCATTTCATGGAAGAGTAGAAGACAACCAACAGTTGCACTTTCTACCTGCGAGGCAGGATACATGGCCTTAGCATCAGCCATACAGGAGTGTATGTATTTGCAACAGCTACTCAAGGGTATTGATGGATGTCAGTATGCACAAACCAAGGTTTATGATGTAAACATATTGATATAAAATATCACTTCATAAGAGAAACTGTGAATAGTGGGAGGATATGTTTGTTAAGGGGATGCAGACCAGAGAAAGACTTTCATCTTGTTTACATCAGGGTCCCCTGACAAACGTCTTTCTCAGGTCTGCATCCCCTTAACAATTGTGTGTATTGAGCCGTACTGTATTGTACCCATTCTGCAATCTGTTAAATAAAGTTTTCATTCATTCATTCACAAAACAAACTGGTCAGACTACTGCTTGACCTTACTCCCAGAACCCACCTCACCCCTGCCCACTTTGACAACCTAGGATAGACGACAGAGTACAGCAACTTGCAATGGGCCTGGTCTACAAGATACACTATACGACTAAGGTACCCATGCACATATTCAGCAATGTTGCTGAATAAAATAATTAAACCGTTAAGACCTGTCGAATTAGCAGTCAATGTGTATATTTTCATTACACCCTGATGTAAACAAGACGAAAGCCTTTTTTTTTTAATCTGTTTCCCGTTTCGCAAACACTATCACTTTGCAAAAAGCTGGTTTGAATCTCGTTTTTTCCCCTTTTATATATAATTCATTTATAAAATGAAATGGTGTTCTTCCAATGTGTTTTGGCTAAATACATTATTGTACATGTACTGTATGTCGTTTTAATAATCTATTCCTCCCATGCTGTCCATCTGCGGACCACAAATGACATCACAAATCAGACAAAAGTATCGTTTTATTTTTCAAACGTATTCAAATTATACATCCATGTCACAACAGCAGTTATAATGTGTATATTATCATCAATACGTTAGTTTACCAATAGGTTAAAGTGTTATTAGATAGATAGTTATTCCTTTTTCCAGATATTCTCTCCGGAAAAAACGAGATTCGAACCAGCTTTTTGCAAAGTGATAGTGTTTGCGAAACGGGAATGGTACCACTGCTCCATGGTGACAGATAAAAAAAAAAAAAGCTTTCGTCTTATTTATATCAGGGTGTAATGAAAATATACACATTGACTGCTAATTCGACAGGTCTTAACGGTTTAATTATTTTATTCAGCAACATTGCGTACACAAACTTATTGTTACCAAGAAGCATTACACTAACGCTTTCTTTTGATGAAATGAATGGACAAGAGAGCCGTACGTCGGCCATCTAATGAAGTTAGATTTGACACGTTTTAATATATACACTTTGACTGCTGAATTGAAACGTTTAACTTATTCATTCTTTAATTCAGCAACATTCATTCATGCAGTCTGTAGACATACTGTAGGACGTTGTAGCATCCTATGAATGAAGTCACCAGCTGTAATGGAATGAATGGAACTCGAGCTTAGTCCAGCGCGGAGCTCCTCCAATGAATGAACAAAAAGCCGGCGCGTCGGGCAGTTGTCACCAGCTGTATGAGAGCGCCCCCGCTGGTCATTGTTAACATTAACCTCGCAAAACGGCGTGATAACGGCCGGCAAACAGCTGTTCCATGACTAATTCTGGCTGGATCTGTACATCACAGAGGTAAGAGACAGACGATACATACATCACAGAGGTAAGAGACAGATGATACATACATCACAGAGGTAAGAGACAGACGATACATCACAGAGGTAAGAGACAGACGATACATACATCACAGAGGTAAGGGAAATTATTATACACGCACCAAACAAACAACCAAATAAAAGTACATGGTATGTAAGAAATAAAGCACGCCCCTGGCATCGCAACACTACTTGGTACTAGATAAAGGTCTATTTGAATAATTTATCTTCTTCTTCATCCTTGTTCCTTCAACAGGGTCAGGCGGGGTATAGCTTCTGTTTGGATAACTTACATATCCAAATAAGAAAAAGCTTCTCTCAACTTCAGTCAGAAGTTGTCTCAAATTATATATATCTTTTTTTAGGAAACATCCAAGTAAACTGAATAGGAGAAAGTGAATATAAAATGTCCAAACACCACTCATAACCACTTAATTCAACTAAAGAATAGCCAATGCAATAAGGTCAATTAACCATTTTGCATTGGCTTTCTGTGGTTGAATCAACTAATAGGAGTGATTTCTGGACATTTTATATTCACTTTCTCCTATTTAGTTTACTTGGATGTTTCCTAAAGAAATATATAATGATATTTAATATTCACTCTCCAAAACAAATGTATAATATAAGTTAGATCAAAATAATAAAATGTGTCATTTTTAGTTCTGAGGATGAGAACCAGAGAAGGAAATGTAATTTTAAGCATCAATATGCACAAATTCCTTTAAAGTAGATGTGTATTTCAGTATGTGGTGTAAAACTATGGAATTCTCTACAGAATGATTTAAAGAGTTGTACAAATATCTTTCAGTTCAAGAAAATGTATAATGAAAGAAGAATTCGACTTTATGAAGTTGAGGGGTAATAACTTTCCCCATGACTCTTTTTCTTCTCATGTTATTGTAAGTATTGATTCTTAAATACCTGTATGTGTAATTGACAGACCATCTATTTCTATTGTTTATTTATTGTTTTGAGTAAGGGGCAGGCTAAATAAGATTTTCTTCTCCCTTGCTCCTTTTTGCTCATGGAATGTGCATTGCCATGAACAGAACAAATACACATTTTATTAAATTAAATTAAATGAACTTTTCAAGAATCTGTGCCCATGTGTACAATTAGAAAATACAGCTTAGATGGGATTTTACATCACAGAACAGATACTGACCTGCAAGCAAGAGGAAGAACAGCCCCCACTTCAAGGCTAGATGGTCCTCTTCAAGGCTGCCTCATACTGTAGGTCTTTTTATCGGCAAGAACATGCAGTAAATATCCTTAGGAGACAAAAGGAAACACACGCAGATGGTGATGCTAGTTGGAGAAATAACAGCACTAACTTACCTTACCAGCAGCGATCGTAGTACCCTCCCCTGTGAGGTTCGCAGAGAGGTCGAGTTAGGTTCACTTCAGTCGAGTCTAGTATGTGGGTTTTCACCGATTCACAAGACTGAGTACAAAGCAGCCGTTGGCGTGTGTTTATAGCATCTGCTCACATCGTCATGATGACGGGCAGTTGAGTCAGGCGTTGGAAAACCAATGTTGAATGTTAATGTAGGTGGGACAGGAGGACATTTAGAATACTGCTGATAAAGAAATACCCTGATGTGGACAAAGTGACCATGACATTCAGTTCCTAAACAACTCTGTGTTCTTCAGATAGCAGGGCAGCCGACTCGTGTGTGACGAGACTTGCAACAGATCACCTCATTCCTCAACCCTACGATATACAGGTTACATCTTCAGAACCGTTAGAACCGTCTAATTCCCCCTTGCCGTTTTTTCTTCAAACCGTGATGTCTGTCTTTTCTCTACCAAGTTTTATTTTTAAATGGGTTTTTGTATGAGACATTGACAGCCACAAGGGACACTGGCCACCTCCCCTGGTCACTTTACCCTCTTCTGACCATTATTACCTGTTGAATGCTATATAATAATGTAACACCTGGCCTAGATGAGCTAAACCCAGTCAAATGGAGTCCAGCCTCAGCTTTCCAAGCAAGGACTAAAATATGACCACTTCACTCTACAGGTGGTGTCTTCGTGTCATGACCTTTGTGTTATGTTGTGTGTAACACCCCTTCCTGACAGGCAGCGACGCGAGCGAGCGTGATTGCGAAAATGATTAAAATGTATTCGTTTCAATCAGACTATCCTGACCTGCCGCGAGCGACAGCGAACTGAGCAGCGATGTCGTCCACCCCTCAGATATTCGCTCGCCGTGTCTCTAGTTGAGCGATTACGCGGCCGAGTCCCGCCCCTAAACACTTTTTATTGGTCAAGAATCGCAGGCTGCTTTGCCCCCCCCCCCACGTGTGCTTCCAGGTAACACACACACACAGACACACTCGGACACGCGCCGCCTCATATCAGGACAGTGTCGCGCGCGATTTCGTCTCCAGTTCGCTCGCTCGCTCCCTGTCAGGAACCGGTGTAACGGATGGTATCGTGAACGCGTGTATCACTTCCGCAACGGATTTAGTCGGATTTCGGTTTCCGGGTTCGCCTGATTGGCCGCGACGGCCGCATGACACGCGTGGCACGCCCCCGCGGCAGCGTTGCCGCTGCGAATCAGAGCAATATTGTCACGCCATCTTCTAAGTGCAGACGCGCTGCTGTTTAATCACTTTTCCCACTTCAATGACAGAGCTGCTGTTTAATGCTCACTTTTCCCACTTCAATGACAGAGCTGCTGTTTAATGCTCACTTTTCCCACTTCAATGACAGAGCTGCTGTTTAATAATATTGTCGCGTTGTGGAAAGCAGGATGAGAGAGCGTAGATTTCAGTGTGTATCATTTAATCATTTATCATTTAACATTTGAAAGACAGAGCTGCTGTTTAATAATATTGTCGCGTTGTGGAAAGCAGGATGAGAGAGCGTAGATTTCAGTGTGTATCATTTAATCATTTATCATTTAACATTTGACAGGCATACATTGTTGTCATACAGAAGTACAGAATACTTTTATCCAAAATGCTTAACAGTCTCTGGAGCGCGCCAGTAAGAAGCATTTGCACTGCAACTCGTACACCTTACATTTCTGCTTTGCACTATAGCGTATTGTATATTAGTACATTGCATAGTATATTGTATATAGTATGGTAACTCAGTTACTTCTATTCTGCATCGAACATTGTACATATGTCTATACTGAACAGCGTGACCTCTATTTTTACTTCTATTTTACATGCTATACTATTTTATTTCATACTTATCTTGCTCTCGACCAGGCTCAAACTTTTTGATCTGTTGTCATGGTGATTTAGACAATCCAGCTTCGGGGAATGGGAAGGTCCGGCTTAAGTCAGACTTGACCGAAAGTTATCCGGCTAACTCAGTTATCCAGGTACGGGGAACGGGGCCCAGGGCTCTCTTAGTCTGCTGCTGAATACATTGCCTCTCTCTCTCTCTGACCGCCTCCACCACCACCACCATGCACATCTACCTCTCTGACCTGGCCCCTTTAGATGCTGTCATCTCCCCCAATATATACATTACATACATTGAAAAACCTCGATTTCCTTTAGGGTGCTCTATGCACTGTGCAGCATCAGCTATGGTAGATGGTGCTCTATGCACTGTGCAGCATCAGCTATGGTAGATGGTGCTCTATGCACTGTGCAGCATCAGCTATGGTAGATGGTGCTCTATGCACTGTGCAGCATCAGCTATGGTAGATGGTGCTCTATGCACTGTGTAGCAACAGGCTGGTAGATGGTGCTCTATGCACTGTGCAGCATCAGCTATGGTAGATGGTGCTCTATGCACTGGGCAGCAGCAGGCTGGTAGGACAACACCAGTCAAAGTCTCTATATGGCTTATGATCACTATTTTATTATATTATGAACAATACACAGACACAAATAGTATCTAAGGTAAAATATCAAACACATGCATACTAATTACCTACAATCATGCTAATATTTGATGTTTTTATAATGTTGTATATTTATCATTTTAACATTCACACAATACTGCTTTGGTTTGCTGAGGAGCTGAGCCTGAAGCTCAATAACTTCATCATGTTATGGTTCAACAGAATAGTGCGTTGGTTTGCTGAGGAGCTGAGCCTGAAGCTCAATAACTTCATCATGGAGGACATCAACACGTACTACCTTGTGAACGGGCCGAGGAGGAGGATGTATGTGAAGCATAACCCCGCCCTCTTCAAATACAATACCGGACAGGAGAGAGACAAGTCAGGTGATCAACACTTACAACAAGCCCTGAAGAAGGTTAGTGCGTGAGGGAGTGTGAGTGTTGTGTACGTGTGTGTTGAGTGAGGATCAACAGATCAACTGTTCCACTGTGGGTTTGTGAAGCCCATTGAGACATGCAATGTGATTGTAGGCTGTACAAATACACTTCACTTGACTCTTTGAACGTGGAGAAAGAAAGAAAGAAAGAGAGAGACAAAAAAAAGACAGACACAGAGATCAAATCAAATCAAATCAAATCAAATTTATTTATAGGGCCCGACAACACACGTTAAGGGGCGTAGCTGAGGGGGGGTAGCTTAGGATGATTCCAAGGGCCCAGCACTGGGGGGGGGGGCCCACATTTTTTTTTTTTTTTTTTTTTAACTAGACATCACTCAGGTGTATTATTGATGCTCTCATTGATACTATGTTTGTTTCTGAAGTGTGTGTGTGTGTGTGTGTGTGTGAGATATATATAGAGAGAGGGGGGGCTTTGGTAGACTATTGCATTGGTCCATTCATTGAAGATGAACGCAATGCGACATCCTTTACTAGGCTCACCCACCAACAGTGCAGGTGCTGAACTGCTGATCTGAATGTATAGGTAAAATCTATATTATGCGTTTTCATCAATAAAAAAATGGCAAAAAAAAATTCACTGGGGGCCGACAAATAGATTCTTTCATGGGGCCCAGAATCTGGAGCTACACCCCTGAATGTCCCCATGGGCCGTACAGGTCTTCTTTAAACAAGTCAAGAAGAAAACATAACAATAAGTCAAGAACAGAACAAGAACACCATAAGGTCCAAACATTTTTAGATGAATGCAAATAAATGAAAGAATGCAAGCACTCCCAGACATACCCCACGCGAAGGTAAGGAAAAACTCACTAAAACCTAATAGGGAAAAAAGCTCCACAGGCAGTGTGGAGGAGAGAAACCTTAGAAGGGCCATTCAAGGGGGGATCTCCCTTCTTAGATGTTGGTGATAGTAGTGTTGCAGACGGACAGATAATCATTAAACTCTTTTTTCCTGCAGGTGAAAGACTTTGTGGAGGCAGAAGGTAACATTATCCACTACTTTCTGAAGGTACAGTAACATTATCCACTACTCTCTGAAGGTACAGTAACATTATCCACTACTCTCTGAAAGTACAGTAACATTATCCACTACTCTCTGAAAGTACAGTAACATTATCCACTACTCTGAAAGTACAGTAACATTATACAATGGCATGCAAATTTCTTGATTCTGATTGGCTGAAACACTTCTTTCAGACATTGTTATTTCTCATAGCACACTCCACGTGATCCCAGAACCCGCCCACAACCAAATTACTTTGTTTCCAAATCACTCCGCCGTTCGTGTTTTTAGGAATGAAGCCAAGATGGCGGACAATAATCTTTATGAATCGATGTATTGATATCGTCATAACGACTCATTCAAAAATGATTCTGTCACGTGGAATGTGTTAGTTGCTTACACAATGTTGGATTATGTAATTGGTTGGTCATGACTCATTGTGAAACAAAATATAAATCGCGGGAAGTGTGGTGTTAGATGGCATTCGTTGTAGAACCTCCCTCTCCTTCAAAAGGACACTGTCATTTCACTGTTAATACAATTTTCAATCAATCAAATAACAACCGCTAACTTCACACTTAGATGGCATGCTTTGAAGCAACCTATGTATAGATGTAGCACTGTCTATCTGTATGTCATATGTTATGATGCATTGAAAATGGGGGACCCTGATGTAAACAAGACGAAAGACTTTCTCTGGTCTGCATCCCCTTAACAATTGTGTGTATTGAGCTGTACTGTATTGTACCCATTCTGCAATCTGTTAATAAAATGTTAAATCAATCAATCAATCAAATAACAACCGCTAACTTCACTGTTAGATGGCATGCTTTGAAGCACCGCACCTCCCAGCTGCTTCTAGACACGGAGGCAACTTCTTTTATTTTTATTTTTACCTACTTTTTCTGCGGATGGTTGTGAATAAATCTCCATTATGCTTCAATTACTGTGTGTTTATTGTATAGCAATAAGGTTGGATGAATTCGGCAATTGTATAAAAGACATTACACCACTTGTAGTCGTGTGTTATAAGAATTAGATCATGCCTAGGGGGGTCTAACGACCCTCGGCTGCGCCTCGGGCCTAACAACCACCCCTAGGCATGATCTAATTCTTATAACACACTCCTACACATGATGTAATGCTTAATTATCCACTACTCTCTTTTTCTCCCCATTTTCAATTTTTCTCCCATCCCAATTTCGTATTGTCCAATTCTACACTCCCCTGTCTCGAACGTTGTTAGACCATGCCTCCCACTGGTTGGCTGCAATGTGGACCAAGCCTTGCATCACGTGTTCCCTCCGGTACACAAGGAGGCAGCTGTCGCATCTTTTCACCTGCACAGCGCGATCTCTCAGCGGCGAGGAGTAACGCGTGGGAGGCTCACGCTGCCCCCGTTGCTTCCTGATTCTGCTGTACAGGCGCACCAACCGACCTGTAGGAGTCGCTGTCCACAACGTCCGATCCCCACCCACCGGCTTTCCCACCCCCTAATACTGCCAATTGTATTAGTATGAACGACCAGCCAAGCCGGAAGCAACGCCGAGAGCTGGGCTCGAACCCAGCATCTCCTGCGTTAGTGGCGAGCGCCTTGCCCACTGCGCCACTTAGCCGCACTAATTATCCACTACTCTCTGAAGGTACAGCAACATTATCCACTACTCTCTGAAAGTACAGTAACATTATCCACTACTCTCTGAAGGTACAGTAACATTATCCACTACTCTCTGAAGATACAGTAACATTATAATAATATAATAATGCAGGACCTCTTTAGGGGGTCTTTAATTGGCATGCAACGAACTGGACATGCAATTGGAGCGGCACACACTTTTACTCAGTCGCCGATGCGATAGAGTCTCTGCGCCTAACCCATCCTGTCGTCCTTCCCCCCATGGGCAGCCGGGAGCAGATAAGGCATCAACGTGAGCGGCGCCCCGGGGACCAATCTAAGTGCTCCTGTCCGTCTTCGTCAAGGACGCCACAGCGTTAGCGATCTGTTGTGCATGTTTTTCCATTGGGTTTATCTTATCGGGGGGGAAACCCTTGCGAGCACGGGGAGAACATGCAAACTCCACACAGAAAGGCCTGGGAGATACCCCACCTGGGTACCTGACATCATGGAAACCTGGTCCCCAAGCGGGAATCGAACCCTGGACCTTCTTGCTGTGAGGCGACAGTGTTAACCACTACACCACCGTGCCGCTTATCCACTACTCTCTGAAGGTACAGTAACATTATCCACTACTCTCTGAAGGTACAGTAACATTATACACTACTCTCTGAATGTACAGTAACATTATCCACTACTCTCTAGGGCTGTCAATTTAACAAAAAATCGAATTCTAAATTCGTTGCAGAATTGTTCAAATTCGAATTTCAGTGTAAAAAAATAAAAACGGAAAAAAACCTAAACCTAAAAAAAGTCTAAGCTATTTTCAAAGTTTTGGCAACTTTTTTTTACCATGGTATGTTTGGTATCATTCTTTTCAGCACAGTCTCGCCTATATGACCTGACTGTTCTTTTTAAATAATAATATAATAATAATAATAATTATTATTATTATATTTATTTTATTTATTTATCTTTTTCCAAATTTCTCCCTTCAAGTTCGAATCTCGTGTTTTTATGTAAATTCGTGACTGTAACTGCCCCCCGGCATGGTGATGAAATAAAGATGCGGTTATGTTTCGTACAGGTGCTTTTATTCATTTTCTCTTTTCTTTTGCATTTTAGCATAGCAGCACTGTAGCTTTTCTTTTGCAGTCGTCGTTGCACCGTGGTTGTACAGGTTGTGACGGTTGCACCGTTTGCCCCGTTTGCACAGTGAAAACTATGACAGTCAAAACACAAACATACACAATTAGTTATATTGTTCACAGAACCACAACAAAGCACATAATGCGTTCAAACAAACATTTGAATTTAATGATATCAAGGGTGAACTCGTCTTCCATAATAAAAGGGCATTTAGGGAAACTAATAATAATAAGTAACGTTACTTGTTCGGCAGCAGGTGCTCTTGATTAGAACCGAATCAGTCAGTGCACCACTCTACATGTCTACAACACGCAAAATATAGACATCTTCAATAATAATAATACATTTTAGTGTTCAACGTACCTTATTCTGCTTTACCAAGGGGTGTTAATTACTGAAGTAAGGTCCTTGTACTCTATATAGTTCGCTGTCTGCTCCGACGTTGTCTCTGGGTTACTTCCTGTATTAGTTACAGGTCTCCTTTAGAACAAACAGGATGCTGTGACCTTTATACTATAGAAAAGACGAGCTCTGCCCCCATGTGGACACTAAAGGAAAATGCACAAGCGGCAACTGAAATATTAACCCAGGGTTTCTTAAATAGAAAGCTTAATATTCTGAGCTAATAAAGAAAAGTTGATCATCTAGACCAATGTAAATTAAAGCTTACTGATAATAAAGATGATAGGCATCTTGACCCTTGGCGGTCAGTTACAATGTCAGTTACCGGTATGTAAAAATGTGACAGCCCTACTACTCTCTGAAGCTACAGTAACATTATCCACTACTCTCTGAAGGTACAGTAACATTATCCACTACTCTCTGAAAGACCTCCCTCAAACTGAACAGTGACATCTCCTTAGCAAATGATCTCAATTCCTTCTATGCGAGGTTTGAGGCTGTGAATAACAACACCAGCCTACAAACCACGGCAATGGGGGGGGGGGGGGGGTCTGCTGATGGAGACTCAGTGTTCAGGGTAACAGAGCATGAGGTGAGGCGGACCTTTAAAAAAGTGAATATCAGGAAGGCAGCAGGACCGGACGGCATCCCCGGCCGCGTCCTAAAAGTCTGTGCCGACCAACTGGCCCCGGTATTCACTGACATCTTCAACCTGTCCTTGGAACAGGCTGTCATCCCCACCTGTCTGAAGAAGTCCACCATCATCCCTGTACCCAAAAAATCTACGCCCGCTTGCCTCAACGACTACCGCCCTGTAGCCCTCACCTCCATAGCCATGAAGTGCTTTGAGAAGCTAGTGAAGGGCTACATCTGTTCCTCCCTCCCCATCAACCTGGACCCCCTGCAATTTGCATATCGCCCCAACAGGTCCACGGAGGACGCCATAGCCCATGTGCTGCACACAGCAGCATCACACCTGGACAAGAGGCAGGGGAACTATGTGAGAATGCTGATCATCGACTACAGCTCAGCATTCAATACCATAGTCCCCTCCAAACTCATAGCCAAGCTCAGGGATCTGTGCTTGAACTATGACCTCTGCCAGTGGGTCTTGGACTTCCTGACGGGCAGACCCCAGGTGGTAAGAGCAGGCAACTGCACCTCCTCATCCATCACGCTCAACATAGGGGCCACCCAGGGCTGTGTTCTGAGCCCCCTCCTCTACTCCCTGTACACACATGACTGTGTGGCACAGCGGAACAACAACACAATCATCAAATTTGCTGATGACACAGTAGTGGTGGGCCTGATCTCTGCCAACGACGAGAGGGCCTACCTGGAAGAGGTAGAGAATCTGTCACAGTGGTGGCAGGAGAACTGCCTCTCCCTGAACGTCAGCAAAACAAAAGAGATGATTGTGGACTTCAGGAGGTCAGGGGTCAAGGACTACAGCCCCCTCAGCATCGACGGGGCACCGGTTGAGAGAGTGAACAGTTTCAAGTACCTCGGAGCCCACATATCTGAGGACTTGACATGGACCACACACATTGACAGTGTTGTGAAGAAGGCACGACAACGCCTCTACTTCCTCAGGCGCCTAAGGAAGTTCCAAGTCAGTCAGAAGATCCTTAGGAACTTCTACTCATGAGAGCATCCTGACTGGCAACATCACCTCCTGGTTTGGGAATAGCACTGCACAAGACCGTAGCAGACTACAAAGAGTGACACGTTCAGCCGAACGCACAATTGGAGGGGGGCTTCCCACCCTCCAGAACATTTACAACAAATGGTGCAGGGGGAAGGCTAAGAGAATCATCAAGGACTCCAGCCACCGAACAACTGCCTCTTTGAACTGCTGCGGTCAGGCAAGCGATACCGGAGTCTTAAGGTGAGCACAGAAAGACTCAGAAGAAGCTTCTATCCCCAGGCTATCAGGCTGCTAAACGAACAATAAACACTATGCAACAACCATCAAATGCACACAGCACACACACCCACATGCACACACTCACTTAAACAAACAACACACTGCAGCACCCACTCTCCACGCTTTAGATCACACAAACACACTTTTTTATTTATTGATAAAGGATTTGCACTACAACTCGTACACACCTACTGTAAATTGTACCTAAATTGCACCTCATCCCATTTCTGCCTTGCACTATATAGTATTGTATATTAGTACACTGCATAGTATATTGTATATTATATGGTAACTCAGTTACGTCTATTCTGCATCGAACATTGTACATATGTCTATACTGAACACTGTGACCTCATTTCTTTACTTCTAATTTACATGCTATACTATGTTATTTTATTTCATACTTATCTTGTCTTGCACAGTCTCTGGAGCGTAACAGTAAGAAGCATTTTGTATAAAAGTATTCTGTACTTCTGTATGACAACTATTAAAGAAACTTGAAACTACAGTAACATTATCCACTACTCTCTGAATGTACAGTAACATTATCCACTACTCTCTGAAGATACATTATCCACTACTCTCTGAAGGTACATTATCCACTACTCTCTGAAGGTACATTATCCACTACTCTCTGAAGGTACAGTAACATTATCCACTATTCTCTGAAAGTACAGTAACATTATCCACTACTCTCTGAAAGTACAGTAACATTATTCACTACTCTCTGAAGGTACATTATCCACTACTCTCTGAAGGTACAGTAACATTATCCACTACTCTCTGAAAGTACAGTAACATTATCCGCTACTCTCTGAAGGTACACAAACATTATCCTCTACTCTCTGAAGGTACAGTAACATTATCCACTACTCTCTGAAGATACAGTAACATTATCCACTACTCTCTGAAGGTACAGTAACATTATCCACTACTCTATTGTTCTTGTGTCACCTTCCCCCACTCTGAGCGCCCGTCTGGGATCGCTTTCGGAGCAGACGCTCCTTGGCTACAACGGTGGTCAATAATTTTCACCATCAGCGGTGACTGGTCAGTTCAGGACCGCTCAAAACCAGACGTGGTCACTCGTCCGAACGGCTTGTCAAATGACGCTCACCAGATGTTTTGTCTTGTAACTCGACAATGGAATCACGCAATAGGTTGAGTGTGGTGACGATCGAAAGGCGGCAAATTCAACTTTCAACTTTGTATTGTTTGCGAAAACGCAGCCCGGAGCAGACCGACGAGAGCAAAGTGCCGCAACGTGAGTGCGTGACCATCCGATGCTTAAGAGGTTAAGAGGTTAATACTACAACTCTGTACATGCATCTGATGAGCTCTATTACTCAGTAGTATTTATATATTTTATACCCAGTTTAATCACCTGTGCATTATATGTTACTATTGCACTTTACTGTGGTCTACTCTGGTTAGATGCCAAACGTATTTTCGTTGTAATGTACTTGTGCTGTATAATGACAATAAATGTGAATCTAATCAAATCTAATTTTGATCAGTTGCAAATTGCTTTCGCACTACAGTAGCCTGCCCATAGATATATATAGAACACTAGATAGCTTGCCCGCGCTGCCGGCCAATGGAGAGCGACGTCACTGAACCGCCGCCATCTTGTGAGGGTCAGCCTTGAGTGAGAGTGAGTGAGCTGCACAGGCAAAAATACTCATAACTCGCTGAAATATTGACAGATTTACAAACGGTTTGGTTTATTACAAGCATTATTAACACTTTGATTGCCTAAGGTTAAATTCATGATATACCATCCGTTGCCAGCTCTATTTAACATGGAGAAGTTCCCCTTCTTTGCAGGGCTATAACTTTTTAAATTCTATTTCTAGATTGCCATTATTAGGGCCCATTCAAGGTCCTATATGTATTGTTCATGGTGTAGCAACGTTAAACTTTTTCATTCACATATTCATACTAAAATATGATCTAAAGTATAAGTATGTTTTCATCTCTTTCTGCAGCTTTCTCCAGAACGTGATTTATAGCCCCAAATACATTATATTGATGATGAAATACAGTTTGGTAGGAATCTGTGCGAGATCAAAAATTTCAATTGGACGTACTTCTAGAAGTTTCTACGTATCATCTGATATTGACCGGATGGGCGGGGGATCGTTTATAATTCCGTGGGCAACGTTTTACCATTCATCTAATGTGGGTAAAATGTTCATCATAGCAGTTAGTATCGAAGACGGTAATTTTACACGCTAAAACTCACCCCAGTCTCCGCGGGCCGTTGGGCGATCAGCGTGGGGTAGACAGTTTTCCATTATGGGATGTTGAAACACCCGGTCCATTTCCAGGTTGTATAATAATATATACGTCCAAATCATGTTGTTTTTTCGAGTTATTTGCAGCGATCGATGTTCACTGTGTGAAGACTGAGTCTCTCTAACATTAGCGAGTGCCCGGACCACATATGGAGTGAGTCCTGCCGGGTTAAAGGTAACATCCGTTTTTTCGATCTGCCGATCGGCCACCAGATGGCGGTCTTGAACCGCTAGAGGATTGAGAGGAGATCACACTTGTGTCTCAGGGCCCCGGAAAGGAAATATGATTCCGATCACAGATTTTTGAAATATTGATATCAAAGACGAGTTACGGCGTCTTCGGCAACTTGAGCATGGCGGGGAAGGACGCCTAAACTCGTCCTTTGGCAACTAAAGTGTTAACGTGGCTATGATTCAAGCGGTTTGTAAAAAAAAAAGATCTTTAATTTTTTTTATAAGTATGCAGTATCATAACTACATCTTTGATGTTTATAGCAAACCAACCCGTTTGTAAATCCGTCAATATTTCAGCGAGTTATTTGTATTTTTGTCTGTGCAGCTCACTCACTCTCAAGGCTGACCCTCACAAGATGGCGGCGGTTCAGTGACGCTGGTGACTCCGCCTTAAGCTATCTAGTGTTCTATAGATATCTATGAGCCTGCCTACCTGTTGAATCTGTTTTCACATGGTCCTGTGCTGCCCTATAAGGAGTTGGCGCGGGGTGTTTCTGTATGCAAATCCAGGTGTACGAGATCACGCTTTCAGTTTAAGAATGAGTGACGTTCAAGTATCTGAAGGATATCCTCTTACAAACTTCTTATGAGGTTATTTATGAGGAAACTTACAAGAATGAGGTCCAGATAGACTTCCGGTATGGTGAGCAGGGAGTAGGACGTGTTTTTCCCTCTCTCCCTCGCGTTTTTTTTAAGTTTTACGTTTTAAGACTCCAAACCCTCATAATTCTTGTTTATATGCAAGTATCGATACAGCTAACTAAATATTTATCTTCGCAAAGATGACATCCAAGACTCCAAAACCAAAACGGGGCGATGTTCAGAAAGAAGAGGAAGCGGATGATGCTTTTAGCAAGGCCTGGCTAGCCACCCTGCTTGAAAACCACAAAGAGGCTATGACCACCGAGTTCAGAAAAGCCATTACCACTCTGGAAAATAAACTCGACCAAATGAAATCGGACGTGGCCGACAACGGACAACGGGTCAAGTCCCTGGAGGAGAATGCGGAATCTGTAAGCGAAAGAATTGCGTCGCTGGAGGCTACATGTGCCGATCTGAAGGCTAGCCATGCTATGCTAAAGGCTAAAGCGGAAGACCTCGAGGCTCGTGGTCGGCGTAATAACCTTCGAATCATTGGACTACCAGAACAGATTGAGGGCGCGAGACCAACATCCTTCTTCGCCACCCTTTTATCCCAGGTTTTTGGGGCAGAAACCCTCCCTACCCCTCCAGAATTGGACCGCGCGCACAGGTCGCTGGCAGCTAAGCCGAAGCAGGGTGAAAAGCCTAGGCCTGTTATCATCAGGTTCCATAACTACCAAACCAAAGAACGGGTGATCCGGGAAGCCAGAAAGAGGAGGGCGGAGATGCAGTACGACGGTCAACAAATTGCTTTCTACGAGGATTATACCCCGACTGTGTTGGAACAGCGAGCCCCGTACCGCGATGTGATGGCACTACTTTACAAACGGGGGCTGAGGCCTAGTCTTCACTACCCGGCCAAACTGATGATTACGGAGGAGAGCGGGGACAGATTACGCTTCATGTCTGTTGGCGATGCCGAAGCGTACCTTAAGGCTAAGCTAGCCTAGCGTGGACGGCTACCTAACGAGTACCTAGGGGTAAGCTAACCTGACGCCGGGAGCAATGAACAATGAATGTAGAATGCGAGACTGGAATTATAGACATAGGTTGGGCTAAACTGGTCAACCGCGTTAGACCTGACACTTAGACTTCATGGGGAGAGGCTATTGATATTAAGCGGACTGGCTTCTGAAACAGAACTTTATGCTTCCCAAATAGCCGATGCGGATTCTATTTGCACTTATTTCTAATTCCTTTTTTTATTATTCTTTAATAGCTCTTCTTTTACATGGGTTTCTCTCTCACTCAAACTGTAGACGCTCCCTCTGTTTAGAGGCTGCTAGATAAATAGACTGGACCGGTTTGACAGGATAATGAAGGTTCTAGTTTCAAGTTTCAAGTTTCTTTAATAGTTGTCATACAGAAGTACAGAATACTTTTGTACAAAATGCTTCTTACTGTTGCGCTCCAGAGACTGTGCATGACAAGATAAGTATGAAATAAAAACATAGTAAAAATTTGAAAAAAAAAAAAAAAGAGGTCACAGTGTTCAGTTTAGACATATGTACAATGTTCGTAGACGTAGTTACCATACAATATACAATACTGTGCAGTGTACTAATATACAATACTATATAGTGCAAGGCATAAATGGACGAGGTGCAGTTTAGGTACAATTCACAGTAGGTGTACGAGTTGTAGTGCAAATCCTTTATCAATAAATATAAAGTGTAAGTGTGTTTGTGTGATCTAAAGTGTGGAGAGTGGGTGCTGCAGTGTGTTGTTTGTTTGAGTGAGTGTGTGTGTGCGTGTGGGTGTGTGTGCTGTGTGCATTTGATGGTTGTTGCATAGTGATTATTGTTCGTTTAGCGATTATTGTTCGTTTAGCAGCCTGATGGCCTGGGGATAGAAGCTCCTTCTGAGTCTTTCTGTGCTCGCCATAAGACTCCGGTATCGCTTGCCTGACGGCAGCAGTTCAAAGAGGCAGTTGTTCGGGTGGCTCGAGTCCTTAATAATTCTCTTAGCCTTCCCCTTGCACCGCTTGTTGTAAATGTTCTGGAGGGTGGGAAGCCCCCCTCTAATTGTGCGTTCGGCTGAACGTGTCACTCTTTGTAGTCTGCTACGGTCTTGTGCAGTGCTATTCCCAAACCAGGAGGTGATGTTGCCGGTCAGGATGCTCTCTATTGTACATGAGTAGAAGTTCCTAAGGATCTTCTGACTGACTTGGAACTTCCTTAGGCGCCTGAGGAAGTAGAGGCGTTGTCGTGCCTTCTTCACAACACTGTCAATGTGTGTGGTCCATGTCAAGTCCTCGGATATGTGGGCTCCGAGGTACTTGAAACTGTTCACTCTCTCAACTGGTGCCCCGTCGATGCTGAGGGGGCTGTAGTCCTTGACCCCCGACCTCCTGAAGTCCACAATCATCTCTTTTGTTTTGCTGACGTTCAGGGAGAGGCAGTTCTCCTGACACCACTGTGACAGGTTCTCTACCTCTTCCAGGTAGGCCCTTTCGTCGTTGGCAGAGATCAGGCCCACCACTACTGTGTCATCAGCAAATTTGATGATGGTGTTGTTGTTCCGCTGTGCTACGCAGTCATGTGTGTACAGGGAGTAGAGGAGGGGGCTCAGAACACAGCCCTGGGGGGCCCCTATGTTGAGCGTGATGGATGAGGAGGTGCAGTTGCCGGCTCTTACCACCTGGGGTCTGCCCGTCAGGAAGTCCAGGACCCACTGGCACAGGTCATAGTTCAAGCCCAGGTCCCTGAGCTTGGCTATGAGTTTGGAGGGGACTATGGTATTGAATGCTGAGCTGTAGTCGATGAACAGCATTCTCACATAGTTCCCCTTCCTCTTGTCCAGATGTGATGCTGCTGTGTGCAGCACATGGGCTATGGCGTCCTCCGTGGACCTGTTGGGGCGATATGCAAATTGCAGAGGGTCCAGGTTGATGGGGAGGGAGGAACAGATGTAGCCCTTCACTAGCTTCTCAAAGCACTTCATGGCTATGGAGGTGAGGGCTACAGGGCGGTAGTCGTTGAGGCAAGCGGGCGTAGATTTTTTTGGGTACAGGGATGATGGTGGACTTCTTCAGACAGGTGGGGATGACGGCCTGTTCCAAGGACAGGTTGAAGATGTCAGTGAATACCGGGGCCAGTTGGTCGGCACAGACTTTTAGGACGCGGCCGGGGATGCCGTCCGGTCCTGCTGCCTTCCTGATATCCACTTTTTTAAAGATCCGTCTCACCTCATGCTCTGTTACCCTGAACACTGAGTCTCCATCAGCAGACCCCCCCCCCCCCATTGCCGTGGTTTGTAGGCTGGTGTTGTTATTCACAGCCTCAAACCTCGCATAGAAGGAGTTGAGATCATTTGCTAAGGAGATGTCACTGTTCAGTTTGAGGGGGGTTCCTTTGTAGTCTGTCATTGTTCTGAGGCCCTGCCACATGCCTCTAGAGTCAGCCTGTTCAAACTGAAGTTCAACTTTATCCCTGTAACGCCGTTTTGCCTCTATTACTGCTCTCCTGACGTTGTATCTTGCCATCTTGTGTTCTTCCATGTTGCCTGTCACCAGCCCGGTGTTGTATGCTGATGTGCGCACTTTCAGAGCCTCACGGACGGATTTGTCTACCCAGGGCTTTTGATTTGGGTAGATATTAATTTTGGTGGTGGGGATTATTACTTCTACCTGAGTACAGACATAGTCAATCACCGTTTCGGTGTATTCGTTAATATTGGCTGTGTTATCACGGAATACACTCCATTCTGTGCTTCCCAGCACTGCTTGGAGTGACTCTACTGACGTCACGGCCCAACGCTTAACCTCTCGCGAGACCACCGGCGTTCGCTTGAGACACTGTTTGTACTTAGGCAAAAGAAAAATTGCGGCGTGATCGCTTTTACCGAATGGACTAAGAGCCTGTGACTTGTACCCATTCTTAAATTGCGAGTATACATGGTCTAATATGTTCTCGCCTCTGGTGGGACAGGTCACATGCTGATAGAAATTCGGCAGCACCTTTTTAAGACGCGCGCTGTTGAAATCCCCCAAGACCAAAATGGCCGCGTCAACGTTAGCTGCCTGGAGTTTGTTTACCTCGTCGTGAAGTTTTGAAAGTGCGACCTCAGTGTTCGCGTGTGGTGGAATGTACACTCCGATGAGGATGATGGACGTTAACTCTCTTGGGAGGAAGAAGGGTCGACATTTTATCGTGATAAACTCCAGGTCTGGGGAGCAGTGGTTAGACATTTCCTTTGTGTTGCCTAAATCGCACCACTCCTTGTTTATCATGAAGGCAATGCCGCCTCCTTTCTTCTTTAGTGACTCTAATGCCGTCCGGTCTTTTCGTAGAACGAAGAAGTGGTCTGCCGGTTCTATTGCATGATTCGGGACATCTGGACTCAGCCAAGTTTCTGTGAAACAGAGGACGTTACAATCCCGAATGTCCCTCTGGAATTGGATCCTTGCTCTGATGTCGTCCAATTTGTTTCCTATCGATTGCACATTGGCCAACAATATGCTGGGCAATGTGGTTCTGTGTCGTTTGGACCTCAGTCTGTTCCGGACCCCGGCTCTCTTTCCTCGTCTTCGCGGCGGCTTTTGGTCTTGTCCGTGGCCGGCATAACAAAGGATCTCGGCGGGCCATTTCTGCTGTTCAGCGATCCGATCCAGAGAGCAATCCAAACGGTAAGTTTTTCTTAATCCAATGTCAATGATTGACTGACGGTCATACACATATAATGCACCAACAGTTGGTGCAAATAAAACTCCTAATACTATAAAAATTAACAAAATAAAGCACAGTCTCGTCGGAGCGATCAGAAAGGCAGCCATCACAGCAGCGCCAGTTCAATCAACTATGTTTATGCTTCAGGAGTACTCAATGCGCGGATTGGAATGTACAGAGACTGGGCCTGAATTTACTAGACCATTTACCAGCTGAAACCAACACCAACAGCAATAGACATGATTATGACATATTAAATGTGCGGCTGAACTTGTAGACCTTGGTTGGATTATAGTGCCCAGTCACTATAGAGTGGCCACCTATGCCTCAGAAGGGTAATATTGTTATTTCAATTGGAGTGACTCCTTCAAAAGGAACCCTATGCCAATCAGGTTGCTATAGCCATGACCTTGTGAATAATTGCATGCCGTTTTCTTCTGCTCCCTATTTCGTAATTTTTGCTGTTGCCCTTTTCATATTTCTTATATATATATAATTTTCTTTTTTTTTCTCAACCTAATTTGTCCTTTCTTTTTGTATGGATTTATATACATGTGACTCTAGGCAGGGTGAGTATATTTAGGGTGCACGTGCTCCTCTTACTCAGGGCCGGATTAACGACCGGGCCGTCCGGGCCGCGGCCCGTGGGCCTCTAGTGACGAGGGGCCTCAATTTTTTCTTTTTATTTAAAAAAAATATATATATTTGAGGCCCCTCGTCACTAGAGGCCCCAACATTTATTTTATTTTATTTATTTTTATTTTTTGGAGGCCCCTCGTCACTAGAGGCCTTTTGGAGGCCCCTCGTCACAAGAGGCCCCAAATTATTATAATTTTTTTTTAACTTTTCTTTTTTTGATGCCCCTCGTCCCTATGCCATAAATGTCATGTATGTTGTGTATGTCATACATGTCACTATGAATTGAAAATGGGGGACCCTGATGTAAACAAGACAAACGTCTTTCTCTGGTCTGCATCCCCTTAACAATTGTGTGTATTGAGCCGTACTGTATTATTTGTACCCATTCTGCAATCTGTTAAATAAAATGTTCATTAATTCATTCATTCACAGACAGTAACACAGGACAAAAACACATTTCAACCCCCTCCCTTCCCTAATTATAATTTAAATTGACATTCACGTAAAAGTAAGCTTACTATTATATTCTTGTCTCCAAAGTTTGTGCATGTTTTTCCTGAGGATGGCACCATCCCCCCATCTAAACATGATGTGTTTCTTTTCTCTTCTTGATTGATTGATTGAAAACTTTATTAACAGATTGCAGAATGGGTACAGTACAGTACAGCTCAATAATTGTTAAGGGGATGCAGACCAGAGAAAGACTTTCGTCTTGTTTACATCAGGGTCCCCCATTTTCAATTCATCATAACATATATGACATACATGACATACAGATAGACAGTACTGCTACATCTATACATTTATGACTGGGTAGGTTGGGTAGGAGGGGTGGGTGGGTGGGGGACACTGTACAACTGTACAAGCAAAACTGTACATTGGAATATTGACAAAACCATACTTGGTAATTTACTGTACATTGGAGGGGGTTGTGTTAGGACATTTACAGGGGCCAGTTTCGAATTGCAGTCTCCCGTAGGTGTTCTTTGAGAGTGCTTTTGAAAGTGGGTAGTGATTCACATTCCTTTACAGCTTTGGGTAGGGCGTTCCACATTGATGTGGCATAATTGCGAAACGTGTTTAGTCCCTTGTTTGAGCCGAATCTGGGTTTAACATGATTTGTGGAGCTCCCTCTGGTGTTGTGATCGTGGTATTCACTGACCTTTGGGAAGTATTTTGACATGTACATGGGTACCTTGGTCGTGTAGTATATCTTGTAGACCAGGCCCATTGCAAGTTGCTGTACTCTGTCATCTACTCTAAGCCATCCTAGGTTGTCAAAGTGGGCAGGGGTAATCAAAGTCCTTTTAGCTTGGCCCTCAGAGGCCACCACTTCTAAATATTCTATATATTTTTTAAAGTGACATATAAAAACGCCACTGTGCGTGCACGTGTATGTGTGTGTGGGGGGGCCTCCACAAGAATCTGTCCCAGGGGCCTCTGAAGTCTTAATCTGGCCTCTTACTGTCTGAGGGTCTCAATACAAACAAACCGGATAGTATCTATTGGGTAGTGGGGGGTTTGTATACATGTTTCAGGAAGCACTGAAGGTACTGACTGAACCAACTCAATTTGCACACGCTTCTTTTTACTGTCTGAAGGTACAGGTCTCTAACACTGCCGAATGTAGCTAACCACATTACCCTTCTATACATATTTTAGGTACATTTTGAGGTCCCTGAATCGTGTAACCCCTGTAACTGCATATACCTCTTGATTATTATTATTTTACTCTTTAAATATATGTATATATTTTTTTATAGACAGAGGGAGAGGGGGGGGGGGGGGGGAGAAGAAAGTGGCGCCTCTTTTTCAACTCTGTTATGGTTTTGCACTTTTTATATCCCTAGTGGGCATGGTAGCAGGGGCTAAAGACATTCTCTTCGAGCTGTTATAGGTTGGAAGCGGGCTTTGCCCAAGTCCACTGAATTATAGGTTAACCTATACACACTGGAGTGCCTTGGTATACTCGTTCACTCTCAACTTTTTATGGGTCACACTCCTTAGTGGGAGTCATTGGTAGCGCTTTTACGTCCATGCTCTAATGGATGAGCCCCGAGTTGTGTTGCAAATATCTTTCATTTTTATTCTAATTTTAATTTTTGAATTTATTCATCAATTTTTTTCTTTTGGTTTTTATTTTTTTGGCTGTTCGAATGTTCTTTTAACACAAATTTAAAAGTGTATCCATAACCATATTGGAGGTTGTTCAAAATGAACGGGAGATAGGGGAAAAGAGGAGGGAGGATGAAGTCTCCACCGGAAGGAGCGTATCCTGAGAGGTACAAAGGCTGTTACTGTTTCCTTAGGGACCAAGGGATGTACCCCCGGGTGAGTATGTGTGTGTATGGTTGTGTGGGTGTATGTGTGTGCGTCAACCCCCCCCCCCCTTCTTTATCCCCCTCTACCTTTCTCCTCTCTTCCAATGTTTCATCTTTTCAACTCAGGTATGTATATACTTAACAGAACATGGCAGTGACGGTCAGGAACATCCGTTTCGTCTCATGGAATGTCAAAGGGTTGAATAACTCTATCAAGGCTAACAAGGTACTTAACCACCTACGGCATAGGTGTCAAACTCACGGCCCGCGGGCCAAATGCGGCCCGCCACGTCATTTGATGTGGCCCCCCAAGAGCTCTAGTTAAATTTTTTTTTTACATTAATCTTGGGTTAAAAAATAGCTGTGTTAAAATAATTGTGGGTTAATGCGTTAATAAAGCTTTGACAGCCTTAGTTATTACACATTCTTACACATACATGTGTGTTGAACATCTGAGGTATTGATGAAGTAACAAAGGAAAAAAGCCAAAAGCACTAACTCCTCAGACATTCTTTGACAATTTTACAGCCCAAAATACAAAAAAGATCCAGGCGGAATAGGTAACAAAGGGTTGAAGAAATATTGTCTGAACTGTCAGATGCAAGCTGGCTGTGTGACATAACCGAGCATCTCGCTCAATTGAATAAGAAGCTGTAGGGACGCAAACAAGTCCCACCCAAAACTTGACCAATATAGTTGTGAACTGAGACAACCCTTATTTTGTTATTTTTGAGTACAGTTACAGTTGTGTGTTCATGCAGACACATAATAGCAATTTCATTACGAATTGAAAATGGGGGACCCTGATGTAAACAAGTTGAAAGTCTTTCTCTGGTCTGCATCCCCTTAACAATTGTGTGTATTGAGCTGTACTGTACTGTACCCATTCTGCAATCTGTTAATTAAAGTTAATTAAACTATCTTCCATTAGTTGGATGTATGGCCTCTGCAAGGTTGTGTGCAGCCATTTGTTTTTGTAACATCTGCTACATCTGTCCCACGTGTTCTTTGCAGCTCACAGGTGTTAGTTCTGCCCCTCTTGACTGTGACAAAAAGGTTTTGAACAAACTTAATGTCATAGCTTGTATTTGATGATATTCTTCTTTGTTATTTACTTGAATGGTTTGATCATTGATTGATGGAGTAATATGGGGTTCTGATAAACTAAAATTATTTGTTAAAATAACATAAGCTAACATATATTTTTACATCTATGCAAATGCATATGCAATATGTATAACTTGAATAAGTAATAAATACAGAAACAACATGTTTAACAATATGTAAATGAGTAGCTACATTTATTTTACATTACATTAACATTTATACGGTCTTTGGCCCTTTGAGGGCAACTGTAACTGAGGGGTACAATTCCCTGACTGTATTGATAAGTATGGTATCATTAAACCACTACCGCTTTATGTACTTTAATTACTGGCCATACAGTACACGATATATGAATATGATGAACACTTCCCACAATGAAATCGGTTCCAGTCAAAGGTATTAATCAAGTATTTAATGGAGCAAAAGGTACATAGGATACTTTACATTATTCTTTGAATGCACTTGTAAGGCAAAGGAGTATGCGTAGGCAAATCAATAACGAATGTCCATTCTCTGGTTACGCAGGAGGTAATTATACAACCTGAATCTTAGGGAATTATATCTATGGTACACTAGTGATAGCGGGAGATACTGGAAGGGGTTCCCACTGGTTGTAAGCCAGCAGGGGGGGTAGAAGATCCGTCGGTAGTAGGACGTCTGGTCAACGATGACTAGGGAGACTTCAGGTACAGAAGCCGGTGCAGTAGCCTCTTGATCCACAGACGAATACAGCTTGGTTCTCTTGTAGACTGTAGCTCCACAGGGAAGAAAGCTAGTCGGCCTCAGGCTCTCTGGGCGCCGACTCGACTTGACTCCTCTCGGGGTAAATCCAACACGTGCAGGCGTCGGCGATTATCCGCTCCATAAATCACAGGACCAAAGCAAATATATTCCAGCCGCAAAGGGCTATGTAGTCGTCGGGTAGATTAATCCAGTGTACATGTCCATACGGCTCTCGTCTAGGTCTCCTCGGGTGAAAGCGCCATGCGGTCGGCCCAGCCTGGATAAGAACTCTAGCTAATACGAGAAAGCGTTGGAGATGCTGGTCACTGTAGAATTATAACCGCACGATACACTATACACAAATAGACTATTAAAGACTTAATAGAAATATGTCGCACTCGACGGTATAGCGCCAAACTCTGACAATTCAGTTATTAATTCGCACGCGGTCTCGATGCTCTATTCTGAGGCCAAACAGGCCATACTTCACCGCACGTTGTATCGTGGGTGAGGCTTCAACTTATCGGTAACATACTAAGGACGAAGGGTACGGAGGTAAGGGGCTTCTACATTCACCTGCGCCGTATTTATACGCACGGTGAACAAAACTAGTTCCACTCTCATTTCTGTCGCGTATCCCTGGGCAAGGCCGGGCATGTCCAGACACATCTTGACGGTGACTTTGAACCTGGCTCCGGAGGCCGGTCCCTGGCGCCGGTGGACCGCTGTCCAATAGGAGAATGAACTATTATGGTCTGGGCTAAAGGGATATTCCGTGTATATGTACAAGGAATATACAGGGGATATCAAACGATATACAAATACTATGCAATATATATCAATAAATAAATATATATATTCGGTTTAATCTGATCCTTCGTAACAGCAACCATAATGCTGATGTGGCCCTCTGTGAAAATGAGTTTGACACCCCTGACCTACGGCATCTCAAGGGTTTTTTACAAGAGACACACATCTGCACCTCAGATATCCCCCGTATTAAGAGAGCATGGATGGGACACATTGTTCATTCAAAATTCTCAGCAAAAGCCAGGGGAGCTGCAATTATTATACATAGGGATGAAATAAGGGTTTTACTCTCTCATGTTATCCTTTGGATCCTTGTTGTGTGTTTTTAATCCATCAATAAAATCAACAATCAATCAACCCTTCGAGCCTTCCACCATTTTAACTGACCTTGACGGACGATATGTTATAGTGTCTGGCAGGCTGCAGAACATTCCGGTGGTTTTGGCCTCAATATATGCACCAAATTGGGACAATGATAAATTTGTATCCAATTTATTTTCCTCAATACCTAACCTTAATGATCATCACATAATTATCGGAGGAGACTTTAATCAGGTCCAAAACATAGAACTGGACAGGTCTTCGGATAGACGTACTACCATCTCCAAAGCGGCAAACATCCTAAAATTTCACATGGAACAGCTTGGCCTTATAGACCCTTGGAGAGCAAAATTTCCTACCGATAAACCTTTCTCCTTCTTCTCCCATGTCCACCACACGTATTCGAGGATAGACTTCTTTTTACTAGATGAAAAACTACTACATAATGTAGTCTCTACTAAGTACCATAGTATAGTCATTTCCGATCATGCCCCGACATCCGTTGAAATTAACTTCCCCCAGGGTAGAACACCCTCTAAATTTTGGAGATTCAATTCCCACTTATTATCTGAACCTGAATTTAAGGATTTTATTCATGCACAAATAAAAATCTTCTTTGAGATAAACGACACACCTGAAGTTAGCAGTGACATACTCTGGGAGGCCTTTAAGGCATATCTCTGCGGACAGGCCATCTCCTTTACCTCTCATTTTGGGAAGCAGGAACAATCCAAATTAACGGGTATATCAGATGAGATTAAACGATTAGACATCCAGTATTAGTCTAAACCCACCCCTGCTCTATATAAAAAACGACTCCAGCTTCAATCACAATATGATTTGCTTTCAACTAGTAAGATCGAGAGACTACTCCTGCAGACCAAGCAACGTTTTTTCGAACAGGGGGATAAGGCCGGAAAATTACTTGCGTACCAAGCACGAGTGGCGAGTGCCTCTAGACTGATTCCCAGGATAAAATCCCAATTAGGTGTCACTACAACAGACCCTACGGAAATTTCTGAAATTTTCTCTGACTATTATTCCAAACTTTACACGTCGGAGTCTTCCCAGCAGGACTGGGATCGCCAAAACCCCCTCAAGTCTCTCAAGTACCCTCAAGCGAATAAAGCGGAAGCTGAAGAGTTAGGCACGCCTATAACCATCTCTGAAGTGACTGAGGCAATCAAATCTTTACAAAGTGGTAAATCACCCGGGCCAGATGGCTACTACAGAATTTTATAAAACTTACTCTGTGTTGGTTGCTCCTTTTCTACTGAGAGTATATAACGACTCCCTTCTAAAGGGCCAGATGCCACCCACACTATCAGAGGCGTCATTGTCCCTGCTGCTCAAGAAAGGTAAAGACCCTCTCTTTTGTAGCAGTTACAGACCAATCTCCCTCCTTAATGTGGATTGTAAGATATTGGCTAAGGTCCTTTCATGCCGTCTTCAGAAGGTGGTCCCGTTCCTGATAGACCCGGATCAGACAGGGTTCATTATGGACAGGCAATCCTTCTTTAACACCAGAAGGCTGTTAAATATCCTTTTCACAACCACGACTGGCGCACCAGAAATGGTACTCTCCCTAGATGCTGAGAAAGTGTTTGACAGAGTGGAATGGAGGTACCTGTTCCATACACTTGAGAAATTCGGTTTGGGCCCGGGCTTTATTTCATGGATAAAACTCCTATACTCGTCCCCGGTGGCCTCGGTTAATGTGAATGGTACCAAGTCGGGCCAGTTTGCGCTTTATCGCGGCACCCGACAAGGATGCCCGCTTTCTCCCTTGCTCTACGCGCTCGCCGCAGAACCTTTAGCCATATGGCTTCGCAGTGAGGACAGATTCGAGGGGATTGAGAGGTTCGGCCTGGTTCATAAACTCATGAATGCCGACGATCTCCTACTTTATGTCTCCAATCCGTCATCGTCCATCCCTGTTATCCTGGATATTCTAGAACAACATAGGCAGCTCTCTGGGTACAAACTTAATCTCCAGAAAAGTGAGTATTTACCTGTTAATGCATCTGCGGAACGGCTTCCTCAATCGCTTTTCCCCTATATTCACATATCTAGGGATTTTTATGGCCAAATCACAGACGGAGCTCTTCGCAAAAAATTTCCGTCCTCTGCTGGATCGCTTTAAGTTAGATCTGACGAGATGGTCCTCTCTCCCCCTCTCGCTTCTGGGAAGGGTTAACCTGATAAAGATGGTGGTCTTACCCCGATTTTTATACGCTTTTCAGCATATACCAATATTTATTAATAAAGCCTTTTTCACTTCGATTGATCAACTTATAGGTTCATTCCTGTGGGGTAACAAAAGAGCACGTATTAAGAGGACGATCATGCAACTTCCCAAATCGGAAGGGGGTTTGGCTTTGCCTAATCTTCGCTATTACTACTGGGCATGTAACATAAACAAACTCCTTTACTGGAGGACCAGGAGGGAGGAAGAAGACCAACCCCAATGGGCTCGGATGGAAGTCTCCTCTTCAAAGTACTCACTCTGGTCTGTGGCAACATCCCAACTACCCATTTCAATCCCTATTAAACAGGTGGCTCGGAACCAAATTGTAACGGATACTTTGAAAATCTGGAATCAGTTTAGGAAACAATTTGGCCTACACGCTCCGTCGGGGCTAGCTCCAATCTCTCGCAATCACCTATTCCTACCGTCCTGTTCTGATCCTGTATTCAGAAGCTGGGCGAACAAAGGTTTGCTAACCATTAATGACCTCTACTCCGGAGGTGTGTTCTCCTCGTTTGCAGAATTATCAAAAAAAATTGGTCTCCCAAATTCCCACCTTTTTAATTTTTTTTCAGATCAGACATTTTGTTCAGAACCAATTCCCACAATTCCCTGGCCGTCCTCCAGACTCTAGGACTGACCCTCTCCTATCGCTCGGTACCGGGCGGAAAGGGTTCGTCTCAATTATATATGATAAAATATTTTGGATGAACCCAACTTGCTTAGACTCCCTAAAAGCCAAATGGGACGAAGATCTGGGAATTATCATTACAGATGAACAATGGGATCATATATTAGACCTTGTACACACCATCTCTATATGTGCAAGACACAGTTTGCTGCAGTGTAGGATCCTGCATAAGGTTCATTACACCAATGCGAGGTTAGCAAAGATATACCCGGATAGAACGGATGCGTGTAATAGATGTAAACAATCTCCAGCCGATTATATGCATATGTTTTGGACGTGCCCCAAACTCAGAGATTTGGACTGCAATATTTGATACACTGAGTAGGGTCCTGGGTGTGACGTTGGACCCTGATCCACTCACTGCCTTTTTCGGTATCCCGAATACCCCTTCGATCGCATCTAGGGCTGCAAAACGAGTTGTGGCGTTCACTACCCTCCTCGCTAGGAGACTTATTCTCTTTAAGTGGATACACCCTTCCCCACCCACTCACAACAGATGGATACATGAGATACTACATTGCATTAGGCTTGAACTAATCAGATTCTCCCTAAAGGGCTCCCTTGAAACATTCCATGTGACCTGGCAACCATTTCTGCAACACATCGATACCCTAACTATCAATGAAGAGACTTAGAAAGGATAGAGCTTTACACCTCTAACAGCACTTCCATATCTTTTATTATTATTTTATTCCTATTTTCTAATGTCCCCCCCCCTTCCCTGTCCTGGTATGTATGGGTGTGAATGAGACCCCGGGGGGATGGGTGGGTAACTGGGGGAGGGAGAGGGGAACAAGGGACACAGCTGCAGAAGATCAAACTATTCAAGAATTACCACAACACTATAAGTAGGGGTAGGGGAAGGAGTGACATAATATCATTGATGACTTTCTTCCATAGCCACATCTGTGCTAGAGAGTTTTTCTTTGTGTTTTTAGTTTTTTCTTTATCTCTTTTTATCTAAAATAATTGTGCACAATGTAGATGGGTCTGATTGATATTGTTGTTGTTTTTTGTTTTTCTTTCCCAGCAACATCTATGCTATGTGTTTGTATATTTTGCAGATGTGTTTGTCAACAACCTTGGTGTGGGGGTGGGGGGGGGGGGTGGGGTGGGAATGAGGGAGGGGAAGGGGAAATGAGGGGGAAAAAACATGGAAAATGTACAATACCTATAACTGTAAATGTTCAATATGTTTTTCCTGCAATAAATAAAAAAAAAAAAAAAAAATGAGGTCACTGTCAGGCCCGACCTGACTGGCACCCCAGCACTTTTTAAGTCAAACAATTACTTGGTGTAGTTATGATGTGGTATGATATGGTATGGTAAGATGATATGGTATTATATGGTATGGTATGGTATGGTATGATATGATATGGTATTATTATGATATATGATATGATTGGTGTAACTGAGGGGTACAATTCCCTGACTGTATTAATCAAGTATGGTATCATTAAACCACTACCGTCTTATGTACATTACTGGCCATACCGTACACAAGTATATCAGATGAGAACTCCTCCACAATGAAACGGTTTCCACACAAGTACTCGTTTAGAATATTTATTACATCAAAGGATACAAATATACTTTATATTGAATGCGCTTATAAGGCAAAGAATGTGCGTAGGCAAGTCAATACTGAATATTAGGAATTATCTAGGGAATAATGGTAGGGGAGTTACTACCGGTTGTAAGCCAGCAGGGGGAGGCAATGCTCTATGCAAGTCAATGGTTCCACAGGGAGCTTCAATAGGCACCTGGAGACGGTATATTGCTCCCTGGCTCAGCGGGGAAAGGCAGCTGTACTCCCAGTGTGCGCGCCGCACAGGTGAAGCCGTGGAGTCTCTCCTTGAGACGGGCTCGAGTGATGTCCTCACTGTAGATCCCACACAGCAGCGGGGTAGACGGTTCTCTGCTCCAGCAGCTTGGTCAAAGCAATGAAGAATAATAATCCTGCCGGAAAGGGCTCTGCAATCACCGGTGTAAATCCTCCGTGGTCCACGGTAGTTCACAGTTGAACTTGACGTTACTACTATCCTATTTGCACGCGGCTATAAGTGCTCTATGTAGACGCACAATTACTCACTTCACGTGGTCTTTGACTCGTAATGAAGGCTTACTAGTAAATAGCGAACGATACGTTGAACAAACGTATTAGGATAAACACGACTATTTGGGGCAATACGAGCCCTACTCTGCCGCACGTTGCATAGTGGGTGAGACGTCACTTGGGTAACTGAACAAGACTGAACTTCAACTCGAACTGAAAAGGGGCGAACTAACTCAGTATTCACCTACGCCATATTTATATGTACAGGGAATAATCAAGTGCCAGCCTGCTCACTGTCTCGTAGCCCTGGGCAGAAGCGGGCATGTTGAGACAAGTCGTGTCGGTAGCTTTCAAGTCGGCTCTAGGGGTAAGTCACTGGCGCCTGGTGGCACGCCATCCAATAGGAGAACGAAATATTATGGGCTATAGTAGGCTAAAGGGATATTCCGTATATATGTACAAAGAATATACAAGGGATATCAAACGACATACAAATACTATTCAATATATATCCATAAATAAATATATATATTCGGTTTAATCTGACCCTTTGTAACAGCCGCACCCTAATTAGTCCCACCTAATTAGCTAAGCAGAGACAGATTAACCGCACTGTCCACTACTCAATGTCCGTTGTGAGGGGTCGGTCAGTTCACAAAGTCATGGGTCATGGTCGTCATTAAGCGAGTCGGGGAGCCTTGGCGACTCTATCAGCCTCGCCACGGGTCGGTTGTAGGTCCGCCCTTGGCCGAGCACTTCTGCCACTCTGACCTTTCCGTCGGCACCAGTGGTCACTTTGCTTACGAGGCCGGCCGGCTACGCAGCTCGGGGTAGTGACTGGTCTATGGTCATGACGACTGGACGGGATGAAGGGGGGCTTAGGAGGGAGCGGGCCTGAGACTGCTTTGATCTGTGCTTGGCTGTGCTTTCTCCTCCTCCGTCTGTTTCTCTTGTTTGCTCTGTACCCCATCTGAGGAGGGGCCGGTCTCGGCCGCCCCGTCAAGGAGTCGCTTGGGGTGCTGGGTTCGAGGTCAGCCACGTCTGGAGCGCAGCTGAGGGGGGTGGAGTTCCGAACTCCCTCTGGTGCCCACGGTTCTCTCACGGGCCTCTCGCTTACTGTCAATAGCCTCTGCTGTACGGGGGAGAGGCCGGTGTCGCTCGCCTCTGTGTGTAGGCAGCGTGTAGACGTGGGTTGACTGTCAAGTCCGTAGAGGGGGCCCTGGAGCGTCCATCCCAGTCGGGTCTGAACCGCGACTGGGCATCCTTTGGGTCCGACATGGGCCGCCTCAATTGGGAGAATGAGGTCCGCGTGGTCGGAGCCGATGAGCAGGGTCGGTGTGGCGCCGTCGATAAGCGGTATAGGTAGTTGACGTAGGTGCACATACTTAGCCATCAGCTGTGGGATGGGGTAGGTGTACTGAGACAGGCCTATGTCGTGGCTAGTGAAGACGTTAGTTATACTATACTGCTTCTCGGGCTGGTCCACCGCTGCTATCTTGAAGGAGACCTTTTCACCCTTGATGGTCTTCTGGTCCCTTCTGATGGTGCGTATGGTCATGGTATCTTTGACACCCCGCAGGCCCAACTGGGCTGCTGCGGAAGCGAGGAGGAGAGTCTTTTCAGACCCATCGTCCAGGATGGCGTAAGTGTCCAGGACCTTGTCCTCGTAGCTCAGGAGCACTCTGACCACTTTGAGGAGCACACGGGGGGTCCCGCTATGCTGGTCAATGTGGAGCACTCCTGTTGGTTGGTTGTCTTGGACCTTCTGGTGGGCTCCGCACCGTGATGCGCGGTAAGCGGCGCCCGCCTGGGCCGCCCCTGCGTGGTAAGCGGCGCCCGCCTGGGCCGCCTCACGCCACTGGTCCACTTGGACGGGGTTCAGTGTCTTATATTCGGCGCACTGTGCCAGCCAGTGTCCGCCATCGCAGTAGGTACAGTAGGGAGCGGTCTGGTGGCTCTTCGGTACTGGTGCCACCGCCTCGGCATGGTACATCACCGCGACGGGCCCACTCTGTTGTCCTGGCTGACGCCTGTTGATGTCATGCAGGACCTCCAAGTGGGTGCCACCGCACCTGCTGCACTTCTTCTTCAAGCGGCACTCAGCTGCTAGGTGGCTGCGCGCGCAGCGGAAGCAGCGGCGGTGGTCCTTGGTCCACTGACTCACCTCGTCCGTGGTCAGTTTCCCGAAGGTGTCGCATTGGTACAGCCGATGTTCTCCCTCACAGTACTGGCACTCAATCTTCCACTGGTCCTCTTTCGTCGAGGGGGTGTTGTGGTTCTTGGGCTGCGGTACTGATTCGGCTTGGTGCATAACGGTCACCAACCGGCGGTTATCCGTTTGTCCCCGAGGTCCGAGTCTTGGGCTTGGTCCACTCCATACGAACGTGTCGAGTCGTAGGCTACTGACCTCCCTGGCGAGGAACTCAGATAGGTCTAGGAGGGATGCCTCTGGACCGTTGGGGTCGCGGTAGTCTCTCTGCCGCCTGAAGCGCTCTTGTCGGGCGGGAGGGAGCTTCTCTAATATCCTCTCTACGTTGGAGTTAGCGTACAGTTCGTAGATACCCTTTTCCTTTTGGGACCCCAGCATCCCTACCAGGGACTGTACCTTGATAGACAGGTCATCTAGCGCTCTGTTGTCTCTGGCTGGGGGGAGACGGTCAATGTCTCTTATCTCCTGTATCACATAGTCCCATACGCGTCCATAACGTTGGTCGAGTGCTGCTAGAGCCGCTGTGTATGGGGTAGTAGAGTTGGCATAGGCCAGCGCTATATTGTGCGCTCGGGGCACCTTGAGGTGCTTCAATAGGGTAGCATACTTGTGGCGTTCATCAGCTACATCAACCATCATTGTCTCTAAGCACATCCGTAGCTCCGTGTACTGTGCTCGGTTCTCATGGGTGAAGTCTGGAAACGTCGGTGTGCCAAGGTACGATGCCATGGATGACTGGCACATCGGTGAGCGTTGGGGAAGAGGCCTCCTAGGCGAGTCTCCTCTTGCGTGTCGTCTTGGGCTGGTACTTGGTGGGTACCGAAGGTCGGGTACCCAGGTGCTGTTCCTCGGGGCTGACGGTGCGTCAAACTCACCCGTGAGTGGAGTCGGGGGTTTGTAGCGCAGGGCCTCGGGGCTAACTTCTGGGCTGTACTGGACCTCCTGGTCCAGAGTACGTTGCTGCTGGTCGGGGCTGTACTGGGCCTCCTGGGCCAGAGTACGTTGCTGCTGGTCGGCTTGACATTCCTCCTCTTCCTCCTCCTCTCCCTCTGCTAGGACCTGGAGTCTTCTGTTCAGTCTCTCGGCGTGGTCCGGTTCTTCCCGGTTGCTGGGTCTCGTATGGACCGGCCGGGGAGGGGGTTCGGAGACGTGGACAGGATCCTCCTGTTGGCGGGGTCCCGGGTCGCTTCGTCGGGTAGGGGAATGTGTCCTAGATCCATGTCTTGACGATCTCTGAGAGCTCCGTGCGGAGTGAGGGGGTGTCGCCATGGCAACCAGTTTGTCCATCAGCTCCGCCTGCAGCCGGTCGCGCTCTGCCTCGCGCTGGGCATGGGCTGCGTCGCGCGCTGCTTCGCGCTGGGCATTGGCGACGTCGCGCTGCGCATTGGCGCTGGCCTGGGCGGCGTCACGCTGTGCATGGGCGGCGTCGCGCTGGGCATTTGCGACGTCGCGCTGTGCATTGGCGGCGGCGTGCTGTGCATTGGCGGCGGCGTGCTGTGCATCGGCGCGGCTTCTCTCAATGTTCTCTTCTGTCTGGAGGCGTCTGGTCTCCAGTCTTATGCGGTCGTCTTCACTCCTTTGTTGCGCCTGGAAGCGCTCTCGCTCGCCTGCAAAATGTTCGCGCTCGCGCGTCTGTTGCGCTTGAAGTCGATCGCGTTCGGTGGAGGCTGCCAGGGTGGCGATGAGTGCTTGCGCCAGCATCTTGTCCGCCGCGCTGGGGGAAGACGCCGTTCGGGGCGATCGGCTCCCGGCAGTACTTGTTGGAGACCCGTTCTCCTGTTGCGTACCGAGGAGATCCATCTCCTGGGTGCGCGTCTCTTCTTGTGGTGGGTCGGGTTCCATCCCGGAAGGGCTTTCTTTATCCTGGAGCGCTCCGGGGACTACCTCGTCGGCGTTGTCTGGGGATAAAGTCGTGTCAGTTCCCTCCTGGTCCCCACCGTGAGTTTGGTCAGTTACATTAGAACCCACTAGGGCCTCTGTTGGCGGGGTAGCCTGGTAGGGTCGGACATAATTTTACTATCCGCTTTAGTTATTTTATCCGTATTTAAGTTCCCTTTAAAGCTAGGTATTGGACTGACAGCGTATGCCTCTAGATAGGGAGGTGGCTGCCGTCTGCGCTGCGGGCGATCTAGCTTAGGAGAACCGTTTGTGGAGTGTTCGTCATCGGCCATGTCAATATTAATATTATATTAATATTACGCTAATTATTCTCCGGCTCGAAGGACCAATTGTAACTGAGGCGTACAATTCCCTGACTGTATTAATCAAGTATGGTATCATTAAACCACTACCGTCTTATGTACATTACTGGCCATACCGTACACAAGTATATCAGATGAGAACTCCTCCACAATGAAACGGTTTCCACACAAGTACTTGTTTAGAATATTTATTACATCAAAGGATACAAATATACTTTATATTGAATGCGCTTATAAGGCAAAGAATGTGCGTAGGCAAGTCAATACTGAATATTAGGAATTATCTAGGGAATAATGGTAGGGGAGTTACTACCGGTTGTAAGCCAGCAGGGGGAGGCAATGCTCTATGCAAGTCAATGGTTCCACAGGGAGCTTCAATAGGCACCTGGAGACGGTATATTGCTCCCTGGCTCAGCGGGGAAAGGCAGCTGTACTCCCAGTGTGCGTGCCGCACAGGTGAAGCCGTGGAGTCTCTCCTTGAGACGGGCTCGAGTGATGTCCTCACTGTAGATCCCACACAGCAGCGGGGTAGACGGTTCTCTGCTCCAGCAGCTTGGTCAAAGCAATGAAGAATAATAATCCTGCCGGAAAGGGCTCTGCAATCACCGGTGTAAATCCTCCGTGGTCCACGGTAGTTCACAGTTGAACTTGACGTTACTACTATCCTATTTGCACGCGGCTATAAGTGCTCTATGTAGACGCACAATTACTCACTTCACGTGGTCTTTGACTCGTAATGAAGGCTTACTAGTAAATAGCGAACGATACGTTGAACAAACGTATTAGGATAAACACGACTCTATTTGGGGCAATACGAGCCCTACTCTGCCGCACGTTGCATAGTGGGTGAGACGTCACTTGGGTAACTGAACAAGACTGAACTTCAACTCGAACTGAAAAGGGGCGAACTAACTCAGTATTCACCTACGCCATATTTATATGTACGGGGAATAATCAAGTGCCAGCCTGCTCACTGTCTCGTAGCCCTGGGCAGAAGCGGGCATGTTGAGACAAGTCGTGTCGGTAGCTTTCAAGTCGGCTCTAGGGGTAAGTCACTGGCGCCTGGTGGCACGCCATCCAATAGGAGAACGAAATATTATGGGCTATAGTAGGCTAAAGGGATATTCCGTATATATGTACAAAGAATATACAAGGGATATCAAACGACATACAAATACTATTCAATATATATCCATAAATAAATATATATATTCGGTTTAATCTGACCCTTTGTAACAATTGGTATGATATGATATATTATATATGATATATGATATGATATGTTTTGAATTTACATTGACACAAGAGTCATTACATGGGATATGTAAAAGAAAAAGTACTGTTAAGTGCAAAAAAGTTTGGTTTTACTGGACAGCCCCTAGTGGTCAACACAGTGTCAGACTGTGGTTGTACTGGGCAGCTCCTAGTGGTCAACAGTGTCATACTGGTTGTACTGGGCAGCTCCTAGTGGTCAAACGTGTCAGACTGGTTGTACTGTGCAGCTCCTAGTGGTCAACAGTGTAAGACTGATTGTACTAGGTTTATATTATAAAAAGCAAATGCATTCAAATGTCTGCAAGTCTCGACGACATTGAAAATGAGGGTGACCAAGCGGTTAGGTGGCCGAGCGGAGATTGCGTTCGTCACCAACCCCGGAGCTGTGAGCTGGATTCGCCTGTTCGAATCCGGCTCACAGCTCCGGGGTTGTCACCAGCTTGGCTGGCCGTCTGCACTAATACGATTGGCTGTATTAGAGGGTGGGAGAAGCTGGCGGGGTGGGTCCGGGTCGTTGTAAACAGCGACTCCTACAGTTCGGTCGGGGCGCCTGCTAAGCGCGGATAGGACTTGAGGGGGATAGTGTGGTCCTCCCACACGCTACGCCCTCTCGATGAGAATCCGCGCTGCCAGGTGAAAAGAAGCGGTGATTGGCTGGACGTGTGTCGGAGGAAGCACGTGGTAGCCTCCACTCTCCCAGATGATCTGACTGTGGGGGGTAAGTGCGCAGCGACCAGGAAGGGACTGGGAATTGGCTAATACGACTAACATTGGGATGGGAGAAAATCGGAGGAAAATGGAGGGGGAAAAAGACCAATAAAAAAAATAAATAAAATGAGGGTGACCTCAAATGTCCTTTTGGAGAATAAATAATGGTTTGAATGAATGTGCAGGATTGTGTGAGTGTGAAGCAGGACTGTGTGAGTGTGAAGCAGGACTGTGTGAGTGTGAAGCAGGACTGCGTGAAGCAGGACGTTGCTGGGAAAGAGAGTGAGATGCTTCTTCTAACTCCCCGTAAAATAAATAATGTAAATAAAGATGGAGAAACTGTTTTGATTGTTACAGACATTCTTACAGGAAGATCCTGGTCCTGATGTTATTTTAATTAGCCACACAATGTTTAAATAAAACCAACACGGTTGGTACATAGATTTAGTTGTTCAAGGCTTGACTTCATCTGTACTGTGACATCCTCCTAATGTGTGTTTAATTAAAGTGTGTGTGTGTGTGTGTGTGTGTGTGTGTGTGTGTGTGTGTATGTGTATAGTGTTTGTAGGTTTAGCGTCTCATCCGAAGGATAGTACACACACACACACACACACACACACACACACACACACACACACACACACACACACACACACACACACACACACACACACACACACACACACACACACACACACACACACACACACACACACACACACACACACACACACACACACACACACACACACACACACACACACACACACACACACACACACACACACACACACACACACACACACACACACACACACACACACACACACACACACACACACACACACACACACACACACACACACACACACACACACCAGTGGCGAAGCGTACCGGAGTTAACCGGGCCTTCATAATATTATATATTATTAATATTATATTCCAAATAAAATAAGTCCCTCGATACTCCGTGCTGCTGCTGCTGACTTGAAATAAAATAGACCGTTCTGTGGGCAGTCGGCCCGACACTAAACAGCAGTCTGTTATAATCACATTTGTATGAGCTAACGAATTCCGTTATATTGGACATTTGTATTAATTATATCAAGCGAAGAATTGAGAAAGCAGAGAGAGACGGCAACATTATCGCGTGGTTCAACGTTGCGTGATCGCTGAAACCAATGCCGATCTCCGCCTCCCAGCGAGTTGTCATTATTAGACATGCATGGTGACTCAACAACGAAACAAATGTAACTATTTTAATACAATTCAAATTGTGCTTAGAGGGAAGTTACGGTATGCAAAGAAAGATCAAGTCAAGAATTACCAAATGAAACGCACAGCAGCCCAGCCAATATTTCAAGACAGACATATATTTGTGTGGAAATAAAATGCGCAGCGGCAGATCAATATAATCAATATAAATTAATTTGTTTCACTCACCATTTTGACGTGGTTCACCTGAAGACGAAATCCATCCTCCTGTCCGTTTGGGTGAACTTTTCAATGACCCGGTCATACAGCTGATCAGTCCTTTTCAGATCCAGGAGCATTTCTTTTTCAATTGACATGGAGGATAATGCAGAGAGTCGGGCTTGTCCGGTTGTATTCCTCGCATATGTTTTAATGCGCTTGAGGGCAGAAAATGTCCTTTCCACGGTTGAGGTGGTGACAGGGATAGTTACAACTAAACACGTCAGTTTATATAGCTGCTTCATGCTTTCACTGAGTTTTTTTTGTTGAAGAAATAGAAGAAGGTCAGATGGGTCCTTTCCCTGAAAATCTGCCATAGAATACATGACACCGAGTTCGGTTTTCAGCCGTGGCAAGTCAAAACGCGGCCCGTAGCTGTCAGTCAGGCTTGTGAAAGCAGTTTCAGGGAACGTTTTCTTGTAGATGGTGAACTGCGTGGGATCCAGAAGGGAAAGGAATTAAAGCTTTTCGTGATCTTTAAAACGAGTTGTCATTTGATTTAGAATATTGTCAATAATGCCATCATGCACCTTCTTGTAGTATGTACGTGGATCTCCGCACGCTCTGCGCCCAGGTGGCACACCGGTGGTGTTCACTGTCTCGTCATAGAGTTGCTCAAAACGTGGCCTCTGCTCCTCAATGCGAATGCAAAACTCGTCCACCCGCCGAGCCAAACAAAACTGCATGTCAAATGACTTGCTCTGCAAAATGTCAAAAAGAACATCTGCATGGGAAAACATTTCGTAAAATGTTGAAATTAAAAAGCTAAATTCAAAGGTGCTCAAGTATGATATATGAGCATCAGCACCGCCTGTAGCAGTATCGTCAAATTCCTCATGGTGGTCAACTATGTACTGGAACATGTCCTTAAGAGCATCTTTCTGTTCAAATACAGTGCAAACCAATCTTGATGTGAAATTCCACCTAGTTGGTGCAACTCGTGGCAGTCGCCTTTGACACATCTGGTCAAGCACTTGCGTACGTTTGGGCGATTTAGTAAAGAACGCGGCCATGGAAGACAGGTGTGAGAGGAAGATTTTGCATTCTTGAATTTTTTTTACACCTTGAGATAAAACTAAATTAAGGACATGTGCATAACAGTGTATGAAAAGCGCATCGGGGACCCTTTCCTTCACTTTGGCTTGGACACCGTTTAGTCCCGAGGCCATAACAGGTGCACCATCGTAACACTGCGCTACAAGTTTATCTGTGCATGCATATTCCTCCAAGAAATTAAGAGCCAGGGTTGCAACCTCTTCTGCTGTTTTGCCCCCCGACACATCCACATATTTAATGAACCTCTCTTTTACGCCACCGTCTGTTACATAACGAAGAACAATCGACAGCTGTGCAGCATTGCTCACATCGGACGTTTCATCCAGCATTAGAGCTACACATGACGCGTTCCTTATTTCTTCTTTAATTTCGTCATTCATCACATCAGCAACAGCACTTATCAAATCGTTCTGTATTTGACTTGAGGTTCCAATAAATACCTTGGAAGTGGTCAGATGGTAGTGCAAAGCTGGATCATATTCTGCTAAAAATGACAAAAGCTCCAGGTAATTCCCCCGGTTCAAAGATGTTCCACTCTCATCATGGCCCCTGAAAGCCATCTCCTGTTTCCCTAGGAAAACCATGCAGTGTATGAGCCGTTTTAAAATATCCCGATTTTTTTTGACCTTTTCGTTGTGCATCGTTGTTTCTCTCCGTCTCTGTTCATCCAGCTATAAATCAATCCTTGCGTCTCCAAATGTTTTCAGACTAATTGTTGCCTTAAGGTGACTTGCCGAGCCTTCATGCTTTTGTGCAGACTTTGTTAAACAGGTAAGGTTATCGAAGCCTCTAAAGTTCCACGCACCCTTGTCGGTCCCAAACAACAAACATTCCCAGCAGAAAAGCTTCTTCTGTGAAACCGAGCCAGTCATCCAGGGGTACCGTTCCCAATTGCTAGCCTGGAAATGTCGCTCGTAACCGGCCTTTGATGCCTGGCTGATTTCCAGTCCTTCTGGGGTTGGGCGGCCTTTTTTGACAATGTCCATCTTTTCATTGAATGTTCTTCTTGAAAAGGGAACTGTTAATAAATCCGCAACAACATCGACGGTATCATTTGCTGCTGCCATGTTTCAGTTTGTCTCGTGTTGTCTTGCTTGATAGTTCACTCACTCGCGTTTGCCGTTTTGCGCTCTGATTGGCCGACGCAGCCAGACTCTAGAATACTTTGGCATCTAAAAGACTACGCCCATTGACTACAGCTCCAAATGTGATTGGCTGATCAAACTGTCACTCCACACCTGGGCTCCTGTTAAGGTTTATTGGGCAGGTCGAGCTAGAATACCCGATGGAGGAAAGTCTGCCCAGAGACTTGTGAAAAGAAATCTCCGATTGGCTGTTATTTTCTCCTGTACAAAAACGCTCTAATGCGCAGTGAATGGGTCGAAAACAACTATGGCGAGTGAAACAGTGCGGTTTTAACAGATTAGCGACACAAACTATTTTAATACATTTGATTAAAAAAAATAAAAAAATAAAAATTAAAAAAGTAATTTTTAAAATTCATATTTTCTTTCTTCTGAGGCTCACAGGGCCTTCTCTGAATACCTTGAAGGCCCTGAGAATTCGCCACTGATACATACATACATACATACATACATACATACATACATACATACATACATACATACATACATACATACATACATACATACATACATACATACAGCAACAATGGCACGGCTCAGGTTAGTCGCCGTTGGTTTTGCTCCGCAACGATTGTGCTTACTTTTTACTACTTTTTTTATGGAAACCACACTGGCGAGGACGTCATACGACCGCCAGTCACTTATAGACCTAAACTCCGGACTTAAAGAGGAGTTTAGAGACACTTTATGCCACGATTGGCCATCGGAGATCAGACGGGACAGAGACAAAGACAAAAGCGGCGGCAGGAAGAAACACAGGGGTAGGAGAAGCGGAATCAGATTAAGGCTAAAAAGATCTGCTTACCGTCCGGCGATACCATCCATCTTTCTGGCAAATGCACGTTCGCTGGAGGGCAGGATGGATGATTTACGGGCGAGGGTCCGATTCCAGCGGGAGGTGAGGGACTGTAACATCATGTGCATCACGGAGACATGGTTGAAACCAGCGACTCCGGATCACAGCGTCTCTCCCTCGGACTCCTTCACCGTCTTCCGAGCGGACCGTACAGAAGCCTCCGGTAAGAGCATCGGCGGGGGTGTCTGTCTCCTTACCAACAACGGCTGTGTAAGCCCAAAGGCGATAAAGATACTCTCCAGTTCATGCTCCCCGGACCTGGAACATCTGGCCATTCAATGTCGACCGTTTCATCTTCCCCGAGAGTTCACCGCGATCATCATGACGGCGGTGTACATCCCTCCCCAAGCGAACACTGCCAGGGCCCTGGCGGAGCTACAGGGACATCTCAACATCCATCAGATTAAACATCCGGACGCAGCAATGATCATAGCCGGCGATTTCAACCAGGCGAATCTGAAGAAAGTGATGCCATCCTTTTTTCAGCACATCGCCTGCTCCACCAGGGGTGGTAATACGCTGGATCATTGCTACACCCCATTCAGAGCCGGCTTGAGTCGGATAGTGTGATCCTTCCACACGCTACGCCCTCTCAATGAGAATCCGCGCTGCCAGGTGAAAAGAAGCGGTTGATTGGCTGGACGTGTGTCGGAGGAAGCACGTGATAGCCTCCACTCTCCCAGACCGACTGTGGGGGGTAAGTGCGCAGCGACCAGGAAGGGGATTGGGAATTGGCATAACGACTAACATTGGGATGGGAGAAAATCGGAGGAAAATGGAGGGGGGAAAAGATCAATAAAAAAAATTAAAAATAAGCGGAAATGTAAAAAATTAATATCTATGCAGAATGTTCTCATTTACTTTGTAGTAGCTCTGCCATGGATTATCATAGAAACACATATGAGGGCTTTTTCGGAAAGGTGTGGTTGTGCTGAATTAGAACATTATTTCAAGTGACTTTACTTTGCAGTAACATTGAATTTGTCAACATGCTTCTCACCACTGATAATGGGCTTTGGACTGAAGACTTCATTATGTCAATGTTTAATTTTCTTTCATTTAGGACACTTCATACATTTACTGATGTAACTCCCTGACCATGCATGCTATATTTACACATGTGGTATTGCTGGATTCAGCACAACCACACCTTTCCGGAAAAGCCCTCATCTGTGTTTCTATGACAAGTCATGGCAGAGCTACTACAAAGTAAATGAGAACATTCTGCATAGATATTCATTTTTTTAATTTCCGCTTATTTTAAGTATGTGTACATAGGTATATATTTCCTACATGCATAAAGATATTCCCATCCAGGTTATTCTATTATGTTAAGCAACTGTCTGACTGGCAGCATGTCAAATTTGAAAGCTCTTGGAGCTTGTATTATTAATCTACATGAGTTTATATGTATCAACTCCCATACGGCCAGGCTATATTTTGATTATTTTTTCCTTAACAACTATAACAATATCTATCAATTTAACAAGTTTTGCAGTAAAATATTTTTATACAAGAATCCATTTCATATATGGGAGACCTTAGAGATGAGGAAAAACATGCTTGTGTTTTGTTCTACCTCCGGTAGGGGTATCTCAACATTTTGGGGGCATTGTCACTAGGCTACTGTGTTCACCACCATATTTAATCTATCCCTGGCGGAGTCAGTGGTCCCTGCCTGCTTCAAGATGTCTACCATTATCCCGGTACCAAAGAAATCCTCCCCAACAGGTCTCAATGACTACAGACCGGTGGCACTCACCTCTGTGGCCATGAAATGTTTTGAGAGGCTGGTCAAGGATCACATTTGTGCCTCCCTCCCCAGTGATATGGACCCTATGCAATTTGCATACAGGCCAAACAGGTCCACTGATTATGCGGTCTCCCAAGTACTGCACAGCACCCTCTCTCACCTAGACCGCCAGAAGGGGGGCTATGTGAGACTGTTGTTCATTGACTACAGCTCAGCGTTCAACACCATAGTCCCCACCAGACTGGTGGACAAGCTGATCGAGCTGGGTCTGAGCTCCGCTCTGAGCGCCTGGATACTGGACTTTCTGAGTGAAAGGCCCCAGGCGGTCAGGGTGGGGGGTCAGACCTCCAACACCATCACCCTGAGCATCGGGTCCCCCCAGGGCTGTGTTCTGAGCCCCCTGCTGTACTCACTATACACACATGACTGTGTGGCCAAGTTCAGCTCCAACTCCATAGTGAAGTTTGCGGACGACACAGTGGTGGTGGGGCTGATCTCGGACAACGACGAGAAGGCCTACCGGGAGGAGGTTGAGGTACTGGAACGCTGGTGCCAGGACAACAGCCTGCTCCTGAACATTGGTAAAACCAAGGAGCTGATCGTGGATTTTAGGAGGAGACAGCAGGGGACACACACAATCAATCAATCAAATTTATTTATATAGCACGTTTAAACATGACGCTTGTCAACCAAAGTGCTTCACATAGCTAAGCTAAGTACAAAGAAAAGTATAAAATAAACTGAAAAATAAAATCAACGGATAGACAAAGGAAAAACAGAACAACACGTCAACAAGTACGGCAAGAGTCAAAGTGAGTCAGGGAAGTCCAGGCGATATAGGTGGGTTTTGAGTTTTGATTTAAAAGACTCGATGGAGGGGGCAGATTTAATGGACATGGGGATGCTGTTCCAGAGGTCAGGGGCTGCGACCGCAAAAGCACGTCCCCCCCTAGACTTGAAGTTAGACCTACGGGTGGTTAGGAGACCCTTATCAGCCGATCTGAGGGCCCTGGCGTTGGTATAGGGGGTGAGGAGGTCTGCTAGGTAAGTAGGGGCCTTACCATTTAGGGCTTTATAAACCAATAAAAGGACCTTGAAGTCTATTCTAAAGCTAAATTCTTCTTATTATATTATTATATATTACTATTGTATTATGCACAATCGTTGCGGGCAAGACCCCCCACATTTCATTGTATACTTGTATGCCGTGACAAATAAAACTCTTGACTTGACTTGACTTGATAGTATGGATCAGACAGTGTCATGTCCACGTCTCATTTAAAGTCCAATCAGCAGCCCAGACAGATAGATGACAGATATATGTACAGTATAATATATTGGGGGCAGCGGTGGCCTAAAGGTTAGAGAAGAGGGTTTGTGACTGGAACTCTCTCCCTTAACACCAACCGCTGAAGTGCCCTTGAGCAAGGCATTAAACCCCCAACTGCTCCAGTGGAGTTGCTCAGTGGCCAACGGTGTCAGACTGTGGTTGTACTGGGCGGCTCCCAGGTGTGAATGGAACTGTGTGAATGTGAAGTAGGGCATAGCCGACAAAGAGCACCCGTGCTCAGAGAACCTACCCTGGGTAAATAAAACAGTATATAAGGCCTGGTCTGCCGGCTGGTCAGGACCACAGAACACAGAGGACACAGCCTGACACTGAGACAAGACAGCAGCAGGTAACTGATTGGATGTTTGCTATTCTCTTCTTTTTGCTATTCTCTTCTCTATACTTTACCTACTCATAGTATACAGTGTACTCAGATTCTCACTCGCTTAGAGTGAGAGAGAGTGGGAGATTAAGAGTGAGAGAGAGTGATAAATTAAGAGTGAGAGATTAATAGTGAGAGAGAGTGATAGATTAAGAGTGAGAGAGAGAGTGAGAGAGTAAGAGTGATAGATTAAGAGGGATAGATTAAGAGTGAGAGAGAGTGAGAGAGTAAGAGTGAGAGAGAGTAAGAGTGAGAGAGTAAGAGTGAGAGATTAATAGTGAGATAGAGTGATAGATTAAGAGTGAGAGAGAGTGAGAGAGAGTGAGAGATTAAGAGTGAGAGAGAGTGAGAGATAGAGTGAGAGATTAAGAGTGAGAGAGAGTGATAGATTAAGAGTGAGAGAGAGTGAGAGAGTAAGAGTGAGAGAGAGTGAGAGATTAAGAGTGATATATTAAGAGTGAGAGAGAGTGAGAGATTAAGAGTGAGAGAGAGAGTGAGAGATAGAGTGAGAGATTAAGAGTGAAAGAGAGTGAGAGATTAAGAGTGATAGATTAAGAGTGAGAGAGAGTGAGAGATTAAGAGTGAGTGAGAGATTAAGAGTGAGAGAGAGTGAGAGATTAAGAGTGATAGATTAAGAGTGAGAGAGAGTGAGATATTAAGAGTGAGAGATTAAGAGTGAGAGAGAGTGATAGATTAAGAGTGAGATATTAAGAGTGAGAGAGAGTGATAGATTAAGAGTGATAGATTAAGAGTGAGAGAGAGTGAGAGATTAAGAGTGAGAGATTAAGAGTGAGAGAGAGTGAGAGAGTAAGAGTGATAGAGAGTGATATATTAAGAGTGAGAGATTAAGAGTGAGAGAGATTAAGAGTGAGAGAGTGAGAGTGAGAGAGTAAGAGTGATAGATTAAGAGTGAGACACTAAGAGTGCAACAGTAAGAGTGAGACACTAAGAGTGAGAGAGTGAGACAGTAAGAGTGAGACATTAAGAGTGAGACAGTACGAGTGAGACATTAATAGTGAGACAGTAAGAGTGAGACAGTAAGAGTGAGACACTAAGAGTGAGAGAGAGTGAGACAGTAAGTGTGAGACAGTAAGAGTGAGACAGTAAGAGTGAGACACTAAGAGTGAGAGAGAGTGAGACATTAAGAGCGTGGCAGTGAAAGGGTTAACCCGCTGTTGCGTGACAGTGAAAGGGTTAACCCGCTGTAGTGTGGCAGTGAAAGGGTTAACCGTCTGTAATGTGGTAGTGAAAGGGTTAACCCGCTGTCGCGTGGCAGTGAAAGGGTTAACCCGCTGTAGCGTGGCAGTGAAAGGGGTAACCCGCTGTCACGTGGCAGTGAAAGGGTTAACCCGCTGTAGTGTGGTAGTGAAAGGGTTAACATGCTGTCGTGTGGTAGTGAAAGGGTTAACCGTCTGTAATGTGGTAGTGAAAGGGTTAACCCGCTGTCGCGTGGCAGTGAAAGGGTTAACCCGCTGTCACGTGGCAGTGAAAGGGTTAACCTTCTGTAGTGTGGTAGTGAAAGGGTTAACATGCTGTCGTGTGGTGGTGAAAGGGTTAACCGTCTGTAATGTGGTAGTGAAAGGGTTAACCGTCTGTAATGTGGTAGTGAAAGGGTTAACCCGCTGTCACGTGGCAGTGAAAGGGTTAACCCGCTGTCACGTGGCAGTGAAAGGGTTAACCTTCTGTAGTGTGGTAGTGAAAGGGTTAACATGCTGTTGTGTGGTAGTGAAAGGGTTAACCGTCTGTAATGTGGTAGTGAAAGGGTTAACCGTCTGTAATGTGGTAGTGAAAGGGTTAACCCGCTGTCACGTGGCAGTGAAAGGGTTAACCTTCTGTAGTGTGGTAGTGAAAGGGTTAACATGCTGTCGTGTGGTAGTGAAAGGGTTAACCGTCTGTAATGTGGTAGTGAAAGGGTTAACCGTCTGTAATGTGGTAGTGAAAGGGTTAACCGTCTGTAATGTGGTAGTGAAAGGGTTAACCCGCTGTCACGTGGTAGTGAAAGGGTTAACCTTCTGTAGTGTGGTAGTGAAAGGGTTAACATGCTGTCGTGTGGTAGTGAAAGGGTTAACCGTCTGTAATGTGGTAGTGAAAGGGTTAACCCGCTGTCACGTGGCAGTGAAAGGGTTAACCCTCTGTAGCGTGGCAGTGAAAGGGTTAACCCGCTGTCACGTGGCAGTGAAAGGGTTAACCGTCTGTAATGTGGTAGTGAAAGGGTTAACCGTCTGTAATGTGGTAGTGAAAGGGTTAACCCGCTGTCACGTGGCAGTGAAAGGGTTAACCCGCTGTCACGTGGTAGTGAAAGGGTTAACCTTCTGTAGTGTGGTAGTGAAAGGGTTAACATGCTGTCGTGTGGTAGTGAAAGGGTTAACCGTCTGTAATGTGGTAGTGAAAGGGTTAACCCGCTGTCACGTGGCAGTGAAAGGGTTAACCCTCTGTAGCGTGGCAGTGAAAGGGTTAACATGCTGTCACGTGGCAGTGAAAGGGTTAACCGTCTGTAATGTGGTAGTGAAAGGGTTAACCGTCTGTAATGTGGTAGTGAAAGGGTTAACCCGCTGTCACGTGGCAGTGAAAGGGTTAACCCGCTGTCACGTGGCAGTGAAAGGGTTAACCCGCTGTAGTGTGGTAGTGAAAGTGTTAACATGCTGTCGTGTGGTAGTGAAAGGGTTAACCGTCTGTAATGTGGTAGTGAAAGGGTTAACCGTCTGTCACGTGGTAGTGAAAGGGTTAACCTTCTGTAGTGTGGTAGTGAAAGGGTTAACATGCTGTCGTGTGGTAGTGAAAGGGTTAACCGTCTGTAATGTGGTAGTGAAAGGGTTAACCCGCTGTCGCGTGGCAGTGAAAGGGTTAACCCGCTGTAGCGTGGTAGTGAAAGGGTTAACATGCTGTCGTGTGGTAGTGAAAGGGTTAACCGTCTGTAATGTGGTAGTGAAAGGGTTAACCGTCTGTAATGTGGTAGTGAAAGGGTTAACCCGCTGTCACGTGGCAGTGAAAGGGTTAACCTTCTGTAGTGTGGTAGTGAAAGGTTCGATTCCCGCTCCTCCCGGGCAGCGTGTCCAAGTGTCCTTAATGGCTCCCGATGAGCAGGCAGGTTGGTCCTCGGCACCTTGCATGGTCGGTCTGTCGCCTCTGCCGTCGGTGTGTGAACGCCTGAGCGAATGGGTCAAATGTGAGGAACAAATTGTAAAGCGCTATATAACATAACAATTGTATGTATTGAGCTGTACTTTACCCATTCTGCAATCTGTTAATCAAGTTTTCAATCAATCAATCAATCAATCAATCAATCAATCAAGTTTTTTATCTACACTGGCACTCTTCGAAGTTGGTTAAGGTTAGAGTTTGTCTTAGAGCGTGACGGCAAGTTCTTTCGACGGTGCACTCTTTCAAAGTTGGTTAAGGTTAGAGTTTGTCTTAGAGCAGGGCGATAGAACGCCAGCCAGGTAGTTTGCAGGCTGTTTGACGTGGAAATGGGCAAAGACACAGCTCGTCACGGATTGGGCAAACGAGTCAGTGGCCAATCAGAGAGCGTCAGTCAGTGCCAATCAGAGAGCGTCAGTCAGTGCCAATCAGAGAGCGTCAGTCAGTGCCAATCAGAGAGCATCTCCGACCGAGATTACGAAAAGGTTTCGTAATCACGCGCCATTTACACACACACACGCACGTGTGGGGGACCTTGATGTAAACAAGACCAAAGTCTGTCTCTGGTCTGCATCCCCGTAACAATTTTATGTATTGAGCTGTACTGTACTGTACCCATCCTGCAATCTGTTCATAAAGTTGTTTTCATTCAATCAATCGATTAACCAAATGTGTTTTTTTTCTTTTTTTTTTTTTAAACAAAAAGGACGGGAAAAAATAAGGCACATCAAACAGAGCCCAGCCCCATCACATTTTCATTTTTTTTTTTTTTGGTCCGTTTCCTTTAACCCTAATGTACCAAAACATGAGTGATGGAGAGATACTCACTCACTCACTCACCATATGATGTTCCAGTTCCACTCTGTCTGTCTGAAGAAAGACCACCACTTGAATCCTTGTCCACAGCAAGCAGGTTTAATGATGTTGGTTGGTTGGGTAAAACTACTGCTGCTGAAACATCACACAACAACATGATGTACATGTACTGTAATCAATAGTAGTAGCCCATCTATCAATTGTACATGATGCAGCATTTATGTGTGTGTGTGTGGGACTAATGAATGGGACCATGTGCTGCTCAGTCATCAACACATCTAACTACACAACAAAACGTGTTCATATCTCCTAAATAATCATCTGCAATCATAGATAACACTGTGGAGGACAAAAGTTTAGCCAAAATGACACTGAAAGGCACAAGATGTCGATAGATTGGACTGGATGGATTAGCTGCTGCTGGCTGAGAAGAACAGGCTATGCTTGAGGGAGCCAGGTAAATTTCACTTCCTGTTTACATGTCTGTCACTGACACCACCTCACTTCCTCCTCCTCCTCCTCCTCTGGGATTCTTAAAGTGACGTCACCAACACAATATATTGCTTAGAAAATGATGATGATGATGATGATGATGATGATGATGATGATGATGATGATGGTGATGATATGCCCCACCATCCAACTACTAAGTAACCAACCAACCAACTTTCCTGGAGTTGTGTTCCAAACAAATTGGCCCAATTTACAACCTTCATCTATCAAAAATATGGTTTATTTCATCTGATTGCTGAAAGGCTTCATCTCTCTCTCTTTCTTCTTTCTCTCTCTCTCTCTCTCTTGTCATCCTTGTTGGGCGATTCCTTGTTGTCATCCATCTCCATCCTCCACGTGTTTGTCTCTAGCTTTCCAGTACTCTCTGCCCTCTGCATCTTTCTTTAGTACGTCCACTTACATTAGTGTGGGACGCCCTCGTGATCCATGCCCACGTGTTGCTCCACAGAACCAGTGTGTTGTTCTCTCACATCACCAGTGTTGTTAATAATAACTTGTTGATTTTTGTTTATTTGTTGATCAGATGCAAAAGAAATATGCTTATATTGTCCACCGGCCGCCCCGCTCTATATACATATCAGTATCGGACCTAAAAAAAACTGTACATTACAAAACAATCTCAATATGCATATTAGATCTAATACAATATATAATCACATGATAAATCATTAATTATTTCATACAATAGAAACACTCTTCTCAACACTATAACATTTCCATAATGAAGTGATCCAAATCACAGAGCCTCTACTGCGCAGGCGCACAGGGAAACAGGCACTATACATAGACACCCCTGGGTTCATCACTCGGGTCCTTTCACTGAGCTGTGAGAACACTTTTTATTATTCATCATAACAGCAGTCACAATGAACAAACATGAAAATAATAACTAAAACAGACAAAAATATGTATTTAATTTTTTTTCTTTTATTGCTTAAGCATGCTTTTGAAAACAGGCCCCGGTTTTTCAAAAGGAGGGAGTATTCAGTATTACATCTCTTGTATTGCATCATCTCTCTTCTCTGTGGACCCCGACACTGTAAGTATTCAGTATTACATCTCTTGTATTGCATCATCTCTCTTCTCTGTGGACCCCGACACTGTAAGTATTCAGTATTACATCTCTTGTATTGCATCATCTCTCTTCTCTGTGGACCCCGACACTGTAAGTATTCAGTATTACATCTCTTGTATTGCATCATCTCTCTTCTCTGTGGACCCCGACACTGTAAGTATTCAGTATTACATCTCTTGTATTGCATCATCTCTCTTCTCTGTGGACCCCGACACTGTAAGTATTCAGTATTACATCTCTTGTATTGCATCATCTCTCTTCTCTGTGGACCCCGACACTGTAAGTATTCAGTATTACATCTCTTGTATTGCATCATCTCTCTTCTCTGTGGACCCCGACACTGTCCTGCATCCGCTGCAGTTGGAGCTAAGTGAGATGCAATGCATCGGAAGTTGCGAGGCCGACAGCAGCCTCTCTCACTTCTGGACTTTTACCGACAGCTGGATAAAGGTAAATAAATACCCAGAAATGCGAACATTTGCAAAGAGAATGCTGAGCTTGTTCGGCTCTACATATATTTGTGAGCAGACATTCTCTGTTATGAACTTGAACAAGAGGCGAGTGAGGTCCAGATTAACTGACTCCCACCCATGCTCGATATTTTACGCATCTCAACCACTGCTCTCAAACCAGACCTTGCATGTACTGCAGTCCAGATCTCAGTTTCACCTCTCATTAGTTTCAGTAAGTTGCTTGTCTCTTGTCTTGCTCATGCCAAATTGATCATTTTTAGTTTCTGCGTGATATGAGTGAGTAAAATGAAGCCTATGTATGCGTATGTCATATATGTTATGATGAATTGAAAATGGGGGACCCTGATGTAAACAAGACGAAAGTCTTTCTCTGGTCTGCATCCCCTTAACAATTGTATACTATTGAGCTGTACTGTACTGAACCCATTCTGCAATCTGTTAATACAGTTTTCAATCAATCAATCAATGGGATGTTTCTCAGCTTCACAGAACTGGATCCCTATGTGTACAATTCTCTCTTGGTGGTGTCTAGACGTGGGTGAGATGAGAAAAACATTGTTCAGTAAGAGACCTACACCTGGTGTCTTGGCTACACAAAAAAGTATATTGTCATTGCACTGTAAATCTTGTAATCCAGTGGTTGTGGCTTTGTTGTGTTCAAACAGTATGTGTGACATTTTTACATTTAAGTTTTTTATTTTTTATTTGATTAACCTGGGTAGACAGGGTATTTCCCAGATTATTCCTTGTTCGTTGTGTTGTCTCATTCCAAAGGAAAAAGAAAGGCTATTTATTACAAATTAAAATACCTTGCACATCTGATTACATTTGGTAACGTGCAAAAAGGCTGAGTTATTTGTGTTTTGTTCACAGCACACCTGACAAAAGACTATTGATTTGATATTGATGATAGTTAAATAAAATTGTTGAAATGCGATGCATTTGTATGTGACTTTATTATGGTCCGAAAGTACATTAAGATAGATGTAGTTAGCCCTTGGGTGTTTTCATATTTTCTAATTGGGCCCCCATTGAAAATAGTTTGGACACCCCTGACCTACCTGAATGCACGTGGCTGATTGGAGCGAGTTATGATTTCCCCCCCCCCCGTGACTTTACATTTCCAGCCAATTTGATTTATGTAAATACCTTTATTGTGAATAAACAAGCCTGTTTGGCTTACACACGTGTCTCCTGAGTTTAATTTGGTTCAGTCACCACAACTCATTTATAAAAATTATATTTTGTTATCATATGAACACACACGTATTTATTTCATATGACTTAATTCAGTTTGAACCAGTTACACACTGCTGTGCTTAAATAACCTAATACACTTTTAGCAATTCTACTTCTCAGTGATTAGAGTACTATAAGTGAGGTACACGGAGAATGTGCAAATATACAATACATTCACCATACACTACACAAGACCAATGCTGCAGACTGATGAAATTATTATTTATTTCTCTCCATATACCCAAATAGAATAGAATAGAAATACTTTTATTATCCCGTGGGAAATTTGACACTGCAAATCGCTCAACATTTAAACATTTAGACGGGACAGGTCACGAATTAGAATAATAACACAAATCAGTCAACATGGAGAATCACAACAAAACATGTCCCAGTTTTCACGCTACTACAGTAGTGTGCATAACACTGTAAGCTCAGCAAATATCAGGCACATATCAAATAAATACAGGTTACAATTACAGTAAAGAAATATATAATCATATATATATATACAGTATATAAATAAATAAAAAACTGCTTCTGGTTTTCCTCTTCCTCCACAACCGTGTCTACCTCTGGCACGGCCTCCGCCTCTTCCTCCTTCTCCTCCTCCTCCGTAGATCCCCCCTCTCACCCTCCTTCCATTTTGGTTACAGTCAGGTGAACTCACCTGCTGCATTTTTATAGTGCGTAAACCTGACTGGTGTGTCTCCAATAAGCAATCATGTGTTTGTGCACCTGGTGACTGTTTAACCAATTGGCTCATGTGTGTGGTAATTTGTCAGTGCTTTGGAATAGCAAGGAAGTGACATCATGTGAGCATTTTATTTCAACCAAAAATGCTTAAACAATCAAGTCAAGTCAAGTCAAGAGTTTTATTTGTCACGGCATACAAGTATACAATGAAATGCGGGGGGTCTTGCCCGCAACGATGTGCATAATACAATAGTAATATATAATAAGAATCCAATAGAACGACATTGTGCAATAAAACAAGTAAACAAAGTAGGGCATATGGGTATCTGTACATGAGTTATTTACAGAGCATGGTAGGACATGCTAGGTCCTGTGGTAGTGCACTACACTGATCAGGATATGACTGGTCCTTCTCTCCTGTGGTCCTCAGAGAGCTTTCTGTGTGCCGTGTTTGGGTCCAGCCTGAGCTAAATACTGATGGAGACAGAGACACACACACACACACACACACACACACACACACACACACACACACACACACACACGTTACTTTTACAATCCGAAATTGAAACATAAACAACAGGCCTAAAATAAACAGGTGAAAAACAGGTGAAGCGGTGATCAGTGTGACTCTGTGGTAGTGTGGTAACCACGGCAACTCTTACACATATATTATCTAACACACACACACACACACACACATCTGATGGAGACACACACACCTCATGCTACGCTGTCCAGCAGATTGTGATTGACATATTATTTTATTATTAAACCAGCCATATCTGTTCAATGGGAGATCACATGATTATTTTGTACTCATATATATTCTCTTATCGTGTGATGCAGCTGGATTCAGGAGATCATAAGATGCTGTGTAACAAACCATCTGGCGCATCAGGTTATATAATCTCCTGTTTACCAAAAATGTTTTTAATTAAGTTGTATAGTGGCTTTGTATGGGGGATATGTGTTGCCAGATTGGATGGAGAAATCGTCCCCTTTATACACAATGTTTCATTATTCCTGCACAACCTGGCAACCCAGAGTAAAAATCTCCTCGGTGCCTCTGTGCACAGTCAGCCTCTGATGAGAAGGAATGAGGACTAAACTACCCAAATGAAAGATATTCCTGTAGGATTGAAGCCCCTTTTTCACAGCATAATGTTGGCAGGTATGGTATTAAAAATGATGTCCAATAAAGAGCTGACCTGCATGATCACATGGCTTTGTTTAGAACGTTTGGTGCGCTTGGCAAAGTGAAAAGAAAAAATGCAACAATGTTGCAACTTCACCCCTGAATCTACCGAACTATAGGTGTGAAAGAGACCTTATGTGAAGAAGAAACAATCTCTTCTGAAAAAAAACCCTGAATCATCTCATGACCACAGGCTGCAAGGTCATCTCAACACACACCCTATGTCAGCATTCACCACTGTAGGCAGAACCTGTCTGATTAAACTATTATGTGCATAATTACAAATAGAATTCCATTTAGAAAATGAGGTAATAGATAAAATATTCCAATGTACACTAAATCTATTATTGTTGACCAGAACAATCTCCGCTCTGTGGAAATTACTTTGTAATCTGGTCGTTTTTTATATTTAAAACCACTGTTCAATGTATTGGTCCAGAGATAAACAATACATACCTGAGTTTGTCCAGTCCAAGAGACAACAGCTTCTCTCTTGAGTCTCCTGAGATATTGTCACGCAGGTCCAACTCTCTCAGACTGGAGGACTTGGAGCTGAGAACTGAGGCCAGATCTTCACAGGATCTCTCTGAGAGGCCACAGTCACGCAGCCTGAATGAAGATGGATGGGAAGGAAACCAGAAACATTTAATTTGTATTTATTTAAACAGGGAAACATTTTAAATTAAGAAAATTAAAATAAAGTGGTAGCAATAATACTTAATAGAAACATTTTCCTGGAAAATAAAAGAGGGGAAAGTAGATGAACATGAATTAACTTTCATTAACAACCACAATATGAGGTTGTGTGAATTAGGAATTAATTACACCCGTGCACACAGTGTGAGGAAGCATTGTGTACCAGCCAGTGAGCATACTTAGGCCCTATACTCAGGAGGCCCGCCCAGGTTTTAGGTTTACAAATGCCTTTATGTAATAATTTGTTCTTATATAGTGTTGTAAAATATATAGATTTTTCAATATATATTGATAATAATTTTTTTAAGACCTAATCTAACATATGAAAAGAAATATGTTTAAGAGTGAGAGAGAGTGAGAGATTAAGAGTGAGAGAGAGTGAGAGATTAAGAGTGATAGATTAAGAGTGAGAGAGAGTGAGAGATTAAGAGTGAGAGATTAAGAGTGAGAGAGAGTGAGAGATTAAGAGTGAGTGAGTGAGAGAGTAAGAGTGAGAGAGAGTGAGAGATTAAGAGTGATAGATTAAGAGTGAGAGAGAAATTAAGAGTGAGAGATTAAGAGTGAGAGAGAGTGAGAGATTAAGAGTGAGAGATTAAGAGTGAGAGAGAGTGAGAGAGTAAGAGTGAGAGAGAGTGAGAGATTAAGAGTGAGAGAGAGTGAGAGATTAAGAGTGATAGATTAAGAGTGAGAGAGAGTGATAGATTAAGAGTGAGAGAGAGTGATAGATTAAGAGTGAGAGAGAGTGAGAGAGTGAGAGTGAGAGATTAAGAGTGAGATAGAGTGAGAGATTAAGAGTGAGAGAGAGTGAGAGAGTGAGAGTTTAATAGTGAGAGAGAGTGATAGAGTAAGAGTGAGAGATTAATAGTGAGAGAGAGTGATAGATTAAGAGTGAGAGATTAAGAGTGAGAGAGAGTGAGAGATTAAGAGTGAGAGAGTGAGAGAGTAAGAGTGAGAGAGAGTGATAGATTAAGAGTGAGAGAGAGTGGGAGATTAAGAGTGAGAGAGAGTGATAGATTAAGAGTGAGAGATTAATAATGAGAGAGAGTGATAGATTAAGAGTGAGAGAGAGTGAGAGAGTAAGAGTGATAGATTAAGAGTGATAGATTAAGAGTGAGAGAGAGTGAGAGAGTAAGAGTGAGAGAGAGTAAGAGAGTAAGAGTGAGAGATTAATAGTGAGATAGAGTGATAGATTAAGAGTGAGAGAGAGTGAGAGAGAGTGAGAGATTAAGAGTGATATATTAAGAGTGAGAGAGAGTGAGAGATTAAGAGTGAGAGAGAGAGTGAGAGATAGAGTGAGAGATTAAGAGTGAGAGAGAGTGATATATTAAGAGTGAGAGAGAGTGATAGATTAAGAGTGAGAGAGAGTGAGAGATTAAGAGTGAGAGAGAGTGAGAGATTAAGAGTGATAGATTAAGAGTGAGAGAGAGTGAGAGATTAAGAGTGAGAGATTAAGAGTGAGAGAGAGTGAGAGATTAAGAGTGAGTGAGTGAGAGAGTAAGAGTGAGAGAGAGTGAGAGATTAAGAGTGATAGATTAAGAGTGAGAGAGAAATTAAGAGTGAGAGATTAAGAGTGAGAGAGAGTGAGAGATTAAGAGTGAGAGATTAAGAGTGAGAGAGAGTGAGAGAGTAAGAGTGAGAGAGAGTGAGAGATTAAGAGTGAGAGAGAGTGAGAGATTAAGAGTGATAGATTAAGAGTGAGAGAGAGTGATAGATTAAGAGTGAGAGAGAGTGATAGATTAAGAGTGAGAGAGAGTGAGAGAGTGAGAGTGAGAGATTAAGAGTGAGATAGAGTGAGAGATTAAGAGTGAGAGAGAGTGAGAGAGTGAGAGTTTAATAGTGAGAGAGAGTGATAGAGTAAGAGTGAGAGATTAATAGTGAGAGAGAGTGATAGATTAAGAGTGAGAGATTAAGAGTGAGAGAGAGTGAGAGATTAAGAGTGAGAGAGTGAGAGAGTAAGAGTGAGAGAGAGTGATAGATTAAGAGTGAGAGAGAGTGGGAGATTAAGAGTGAGAGAGAGTGATAGATTAAGAGTGAGAGATTAATAATGAGAGAGAGTGATAGATTAAGAGTGAGAGAGAGTGAGAGAGTAAGAGTGATAGATTAAGAGTGATAGATTAAGAGTGAGAGAGAGTGAGATAGTAAGAGTGAGAGAGAGTAAGAGAGTAAGAGTGAGAGATTAATAGTGAGATAGAGTGATAGATTAAGAGTGAGAGAGAGTGAGAGAGAGTGAGAGATTAAGAGTGATATATTAAGAGTGAGAGAGAGTGAGAGATTAAGAGTGAGAGAGAGAGTGAGAGATAGAGTGAGAGATTAAGAGTGAGAGAGAGTGATATATTAAGAGTGAGAGAGAGTGAGAGAGTAAGAGTGAGAGAGAGTGAGAGATTAAGAGTGATATATTAAGAGTGAGAGAGAGTGAGAGATTAAGAGTGAGAGAGAGAGTGAGAGATAGAGTGAGAGATTAAGAGTGAGAGAGAGTGAGAGATTAAGAGTGATAGATTAAGAGTGAGAGAGAGTGAGAGATTAAGAGTGAGTGAGAGATTAAGAGTGAGAGAGAGTGAGAGATTAAGAGTGATAGATTAAGAGTGAGAGAGAGTGAGATATTAAGAGTGAGAGATTAAGAGTGAGAGAGAGTGATAGATTAAGAGTGAGATATTAAGAGTGAGAGAGAGTGATAGATTAAGAGTGATAGATTAAGAGTGAGAGAGAGTGAGAGATTAAGAGTGAGAGATTAAGAGTGAGAGAGAGTGAGAGAGTAAGAGTGAGAGAGAGTGATATATTAAGAGTGAGAGATTAAGAGTGAGAGAGATTAAGAGTGAGAGAGTGAGAGTGAGAGAGTAAGAGTGATAGATTAAGAGTGAGACACTAAGAGTGCGACAGTAAGAGTGAGACACTAAGAGTGAGAGAGTGAGACAGTAAGAGTGAGACATTAAGAGTGAGACAGTACGAGTGAGACATTAATAGTGAGACAGTAAGAGTGAGACAGTAAGAGTGAGACACTAAGAGTGAGAGATAGTGAGACAGTAAGAGTGAGACAGTAAGAGTGAGACAGTAAGAGTGAGACACTAAGAGTGAGAGAGAGTGAGACATTAAGAGCGTGGCAGTGAAAGGGTTAACCCGCTGTTGCGTGACAGTGAAAGGGTTAACCCGCTGTAGTGTGGCAGTGAAAGGGTTAACCCGCTGTAGCGTGGCAGTGAAAGGGGTAACCCGCTGTCACGTGGCAGTGAAAGGGTTAACCCGCTGTAGTGTGGTAGTGAAAGGGTTAACATGCTGTCGTGTGGTAGTGAAAGGGTTAACCATCTGTAATGTGGTAGTGAAAGGGTTAACCCGCTGTCGCGTGGCAGTGAAAGGGTTAACCCGCTGTCACGTGGCAGTGAAAGGGTTAACCTTCTGTAGTGTGGTAGTGAAAGGGTTAACATGCTGTCGTGTGGTAGTGAAAGGGTTAACCGTCTGTAATGTGGTAGTGAAAGGGTTAACCGTCTGTAATGTGGTAGTGAAAGGGTTAACCCGCTGTCACGTGGCAGTGAAAGGGTTAACCCGCTGTCACGTGGCAGTGAAAGGGTTAACCTTCTGTAGTGTGGTAGTGAAAGGGTTAACATGCTGTCGTGTGGTAGTGAACGGGTTAACCATCTGTAATGTGGTAGTGAAAGGGTTAACCGTCTGTAATGTGGTAGTGAAAGGGTTAACCCGCTGTCACGTGGCAGTGAAAGGGTTAACCTTCTGTAGTGTGGTAGTGAAAGGATTAACATGCTGTCGTGTGGTAGTGAAAGGGTTAACCGTCTGTAATGTGGTAGTGAAAGGGTTAACCGTCTGTAATGTGGTAGTGAAAGGGTTAACCGTCTGTAATGTGGTAGTGAAAGGGTTAACCCGCTGTCACGTGGTAGTGAAAGGGTTAACCTTCTGTAGTGTGGTAGTGAAAGGGTTAACATGCTGTTGTGTGGTAGTGAAAGGGTTAACCGTCTGTAATGTGGTAGTGAAAGGGTTAACCCGCTGTCACGTGGCAGTGAAATGGTTAACCCTCTGTAGCGTGGCAGTGAAAGGGTTAACCCGCTGTCACGTGGCAGTGAAAGGGTTAACCGTCTGTAATGTGGTAGTGAAAGGGTTAACCGTCTGTAATGTGGTAGTGAAAGGGTTAACCCGCTGTCACGTGGCAGTGAAAGGGTTAACCCGCTGTCACGTGGTAGTGAAAGGGTTAACCTTCTGTAGTGTGGTAGTGAAAGGGTTAACATGCTGTCGTGTGGTAGTGAAAGGGTTAACCGTCTGTAATGTGGTAGTGAAAGGGTTAACCCGCTGTCACGTGGCAGTGAAAGGGTTAACCCTCTGTAGCGTGGCAGTGAAAGGGTTAACCCGCTGTCACGTGGCAGTGAAAGGGTTAACCGTCTGTAATGTGGTAGTGAAAGGGTTAACCGTCTGTAATGTGGTAGTGAAAGGGTTAACCCGCTGTCACGTGGCAGTGAAAGGGTTAACCCGCTGTCACGTGGCAGTGAAAGGGTTAACCCGCTGTAGTGTGGTAGTGAAAGGGTTAACATGCTGTCGTGTGGTAGTGAAAGGGTTAACCGTCTGTAATGTGGTAGTGAAAGGGTTAACCGTCTGTCACGTGGTAGTGAAAGGGTTAACCTTCTGTAGTGTGGTAGTGAAAGGGTTAACATGCTGTCGTGTGGTAGTGAAAGGGTTAACCGTCTGTAATGTGGTAGTGAAAGGGTTAACCCGCTGTCGCGTGGCAGTGAAAGGGTTAACCCGCTGTAGCGTGGTAGTGAAAGGGTTAACATGCTGTCGTGTGGTAGTGAAAGGGTTAACCGTCTGTAATGTGGTAGTGAAAGGGTTAACCGTCTGTAATGTGGTAGTGAAAGGGTTAACCCGCTGTCACGTGGCAGTGAAAGGGTTAACCTTCTGTAGTGTGGTAGTGAAAGGGTTAACATGCTGTCGTGTGGTAGTGAAAGGGTTAACCGTCTGTAATGTGGTAGTGAAAGGGTTAACCCGCTGTCACGTGGCAGTGAAAGGGTTAACCCTCTGTAGCGTGGCAGTGAAAGGGTTAACCCGCTGTCACGTGGCAGTGAAAGGGTTAACCGTCTGTAATGTGGTAGTGAAAGGGTTAACCGTCTGTAATGTGGTAGTGAAAGGGTTAACCCGCTGTCACGTGGCAGTGAAAGGGTTAACCCGCTGTCACGTGGTAGTGAAAGGGTTAACCTTCTGTAGTGTGGTAGTGAAAGGGTTAACATGCTGTCGTGTGGTAGTGAAAGGGTTAACCGTCTGTAATGTGGTAGTGAAAGGGTTAACCCGCTGTCACGTGGCAGTGAAAGGGTTAACCCTCTGTAGCGTGGCAGTGAAAGGGTTAACCCGCTGTCACGTGGCAGTGAAAGGGTTAACCGTCTGTAATGTGGTAGTGAAAGGGTTAACCGTCTGTAATGTGGTAGTGAAAGGGTTAACCCGCTGTCACGTGGCAGTGAAAGGGTTAACCCGCTGTCACGTGGCAGTGAAAGGGTTAACCCGCTGTAGTGTGGTAGTGAAAGGGTTAACATGCTGTTGTGTGGTAGTGAAAGGGTTAACCGTCTGTAATGTGGTAGTGAAAGGGTTAACCGTCTGTCACGTGGTAGTGAAAGGGTTAACCTTCTGTAGTGTGGTAGTGAAAGGGTTAACATGCTGTCGTGTGGTAGTGAAAGGGTTAACCGTCTGTAATGTGGTAGTGAAAGGGTTAACCCGCTGTCGCGTGGCAGTGAAAGGGTTAACCCGCTGTAGCGTGGTAGTGAAAGGGTTAACATGCTGTCGTGTGGTAGTGAAAGGGTTAACCGTCTGTAATGTGGTAGTGAAAGGGTTAACCGTCTGTAATGTGGTAGTGAAAGGGTTAACCCGCTGTCACGTGGCAGTGAAAGGGTTAACCTTCTGTAGTGTGGTAGTGAAAGGTTCGATTCCCGCTCCTCCCGGGCAGCGTGTCCAAGTGTCCTTAATGGCTCCCGATGAGCAGGCAGGTTGGTCCTCGGCACCTTGCATGGTCGGTCTGTCGCCTCTGCCGTCGGTGTGTGAACGCCTGAGCGAATGGGTCAAATGTGAGGAACAAATTGTAAAGCGCTATATAACATAACAATTGTATGTATTGAGCTGTACTTTACCCATTCTGCAATCTGTTAATCAAGTTTTCAATCAATCAATCAATCAATCAATCAATCAAGTTTTTTATCTACACTGGCACTCTTCGAAGTTGGTTAAGGTTAGAGTTTGTCTTAGAGCGTGACGGCAAGTTCTTTCGACGGTGCACTCTTTCAAAGTTGGTTAAGGTTAGAGTTTGTCTTAGAGCAGGGCGATAGAACGCCAGCCAGGTAGTTTGCAGGCTGTTTGACGTGGAAATGGGCAAAGACACAGCTCGTCACGGATTGGGCAAACGAGTCAGTGGCCAATCAGAGAGCGTCAGTCAGTGCCAATCAGAGAGCGTCAGTCAGTGCCAATCAGAGAGCGTCAGTCAGTGCCAATCAGAGAGCATCTCCGACCGAGAAATGCGGCTAGGTTTCGTAATCACGCGCCATTTACACACACACACGCACGTGTGGGGGACCTTGATGTAAACAAGACCAAAGTCTGTCTCTGGTCTGCATCCCCGTAACAATTTTATGTATTGAGCTGTACTGTACTGTACCCATCCTGCAATCTGTTCATAAAGTTGTTTTCATTCAATCAATCGATTAACCAAATGTGTTTTTTTTTCTTTTTTTTTTTTTAAACAAAAAGGACGGGAAAAAATAAGGCACATCAAACAGAGCCCAGCCCCATCACATTTTCATTATTTTTTTTTTTGGTCCGTTTCCTTTAACCCTAATGTACCAAAACATGAGTGATGGAGAGATACTCACTCACTCACTCACCATATGATGTTCCAGTTCCACTCTGTCTGTCTGAAGAAAGACCACCACTTGAATCCTTGTCCACAGCAAGCAGGTTTAATGATGTTGGTTGGTTGGGTAAAACTACTGCTGCTGAAACATCACACAACAACATGATGTACATGTACTGTAATCAATAGTAGTAGCCCATCTATCAATTGTACATGATGCAGCATTTATGTGTGTGTGTGTGGGACTAATGAATGGGACCATGTGCTGCTCAGTCATCAACACATCTAACTACACAACAAAACGTGTTCATATCTCCTAAATAATCATCTGCAATCATAGATAACACTGTGGAGGACAAAAGTTTAGCCAAAATGACACTGAAAGGCACAAGATGTCGATAGATTGGACTGGATGGATTAGCTGCTGCTGGCTGAGAAGAACAGGCTATGCTTGAGGGAGCCAGGTAAATTTCACTTCCTGTTTACATGTCTGTCACTGACACCACCTCACTTCCTCCTCCTCCTGTCACATCCTCTGGGATTCTTAAAGTGACGTCACCAACACAATATATTGCTTAGAAAATGATGATGATGATGATGATGATGATGATGATGATGATGATGATGATGATGATGATGATGATGATGATGGTGATGATATGCCCCACCATCCAACTACTAAGTAACCAACCAACCAACTTTCCTGGAGTTGTGTTCCAAACAAATTGGCCCAATTTACAACCTTCATCTATCAAAAATATGGTTTATTTCATCTGATTGCTGAAAGGCTTCATCTCTCTCTCTTTCTTCTTTCTCTCTATCTCTCTCTCTTGTCATCCTTGTTGGGCGATTCCTTGTTGTCATCCATCTCCATCCTCCACGTGTTTGTCTCTAGCTTTCCAGTACTCTCTGCCCTCTGCATCTCTCTTTAGTACGTCCACTTACATTAGTGTGGGACGCCCTCGTGATCCATGCCCACGTGTTGCTCCACAGAACCAGTGTGTTGTTCTCTCACATCACCAGTGTTGTTAATAATAACTTGTTGATTTTTGTTTATTTGTTGATCAGATGCAAAAGAAATATGCTTATATTGTCCACCGGCCGCCCCGCTCTATATACATATCAGTATCGGACCTAAAAAAAACTGTACATCACAAAACAATCTCAATATGCATATTAGATCTAATACAATATATAATCACATGATAAATCATTAATTATTTCATACAATAGAAACACTCTTCTCAACACTATAACATTTCCATAATGAAGTGATCCAAATCACAGAGCCTCTACTGCGCAGGCGCACAGGGAAACAGGCACTATACATAGACACCCCTGGGTTCATCACTCGGGTCCTTTCACTGAGCTGTGAGAACACTTTTTATTATTCATCATAACAGCAGTCACAATGAACAAACATGAAAATAATAACTAAAACAGACAAAAATATGTATTTAATTTTTTTTCTTTTATTGCTTAAGCATGCTTTTGAAAACAGGCCCCGGTTTTTCAAAAGGAGGGAGTATTCAGTATTACATCTCTTGTATTGCATCATCTCTCTTCTCTGTGGACCCCGACACTGTAAGTATTCAGTATTACATCTCTTGTATTGCATCATCTCTCTTCTCTGTGGACCCCGACACTGTAAGTATTCAGTATTACATCTCTTGTATTGCATCATCTCTCTTCTCTGTGGACCCCGACACTGTAAGTATTCAGTATTACATCTCTTGTATTGCATCATCTCTCTTCTCTGTGGACCCCGACACTGTAAGTATTCAGTATTACATCTCTTGTATTGCATCATCTCTCTTCTCTGTGGACCCCGACACTGTCCTGCATCCGCTGCAGTTGGAGCTAAGTGAGATGCAATGCATCGGAAGTTGCGAGGCCGACAGCAGCCTCTCTCACTTCTGGACTTTTACCGACAGCTGGATAAAGGTAAATAAATACCCAGAAATGCGAACATTTGCAAAGAGAATGCTGAGCTTGTTCGGCTCTACATATATTTGTGAGCAGACATTCTCTGTTATGAACTTGAACAAGAGGCGAGTGAGGTCCAGATTAACTGACTCCCACCCATGCTCGATATTTTACGCATCTCAACCACTGCTCTCAAACCAGACCTTGCATGTACTGCAGTCCAGATCTCAGTTTCACCTCTCATTAGTTTCAGTAAGTTGCTTGTCTCTTGTCTTGCTCATGCCAAATTGATCATTTTTAGTTTCTGCGTGATATGAGTGAGTAAAATGAAGCCTATGTATGCGTATGTCATATATGTTATGATGAATTGAAAATGGGGGACCCTGATGTAAACAAGACGAAAGTCTTTCTCTGGTCTGCATCCCCTTAACAATTGTATACTATTGAGCTGTACTGTACTGAACCCATTCTGCAATCTGTTAATACAGTTTTCAATCAATCAATCAATGGGATGTTTCTCAGCTTCACAGAACTGGATCCCTATGTGTACAATTCTCTCTTGGTGGTGTCTAGACGTGGGTGAGATGAGAAAAACATTGTTCAGTAAGAGACCTACACCTGGTGTCTTGGCTACACAAAAAAGTATATTGTCATTGCACTGTAAATCTTGTAATCCAGTGGTTGTGGCTTTGTTGTGTTCAAACAGTATGTGTGACATTTTTACATTTAAGTTTTTTATTTTTTATTTGATTAACCTGGGTAGACAGGGTATTTCCCAGATTATTCCTTGTTCGTTGTGTTGTCTCATTCCAAAGGAAAAAGAAAGGCTATTTATTACAAATTAAAATACCTTGCACATCTGATTACATTTGGTAACGTGCAAAAAGGCTGAGTTATTTGTGTTTTGTTCACAGCACACCTGACAAAAGACTATTGATTTGATATTGATGATAGTTAAATAAAATTGTTGAAATGCGATGCATTTGTATGTGACTTTATTATGGTCCGAAAGTACATTAAGATAGATGTAGTTAGCCCTTGGGTGTTTTCATATTTTCTAATTGGGCCCCCATTGAAAATAGTTTGGACACCCCTGACCTACCTGAATGCACGTGGCTGATTGGAGCGAGTTATGATTTCCCCCTACTCCCGGGAATGAACTATGATTTCCCTGTACTTACCTGGAACCTCACGTTGTATTGTTTATCCCCCCCCCCCCCCCCGTGACTTTACATTTCCAGCCAATTTGATTTATGTAAATACCTTTATTGTGAATAAACAAGCCTGTTTGGCTTACACACGTGTCTCCTGAGTTTAATTTGGTTCAGTCACCACAACTCATTTATAAAAATTATATTTTGTTATCATATGAACACACACGTATTTATTTCATATGACTTAATTCAGTTTGAACCAGTTACACACTGCTGTGCTTAAATAACCTAATACACTTTTAGCAATTCTACTTCTCAGTGATTAGAGTACTATAAGTGAGGTACACGGAGAATGTGCAAATATACAATACATTCACCATACACTACACAAGACCAATGCTGCAGACTGATGAAATTATTATTTATTTCTCTCCATATACCCAAATAGAATAGAATAGAAATACTTTTATTATCCCGTGGGAAATTTGACACTGCAAATCGCTCAACATTTAAACATTTAGACGGGACAGGTCACGAATTAGAATAATAACACAAATCAGTCAACATGGAGAATCACAACAAAACATGTCCCAGTTTTCACGCTACTACAGTAGTGTGCATAACACTGTAAGCTCAGCAAATATCAGGCACATATCAAATAAATACAGGTTACAATTACAGTAAAGAAATATATAATCATATATATATATACAGTATATAAATAAATAAAAAACTGCTTCTGGTTTTCCTCTTCCTCCACAACCGTGTCTACCTCTGGCACGGCCTCCGCCTCTTCCTCCTTCTCCTCCTCCTCCTCCTCCTCCTCCGTAGATCCCCCCTCTCACCCTCCTTCCATTTTGGTTACAGTCAGGTGAACTCACCTGCTGCATTTTTATAGTGCGTAAACCTGACTGGTGTGTCTCCAATAAGCAATCATGTGTTTGTGCACCTGGTGACTGTTTAACCAATTGGCTCATGTGTGTGGTAATTTGTCAGTGCTTTGGAATAGCAAGGAAGTGACATCATGTGAGCATTTTATTTCAACCAAAAATGCTTAAACAATCAAGTCAAGTCAAGTCAAGAGTTTTATTTGTCACGGCATACAAGTATACAATGAAATGCGGGGGGTCTTGCCCGCAACGATGTGCATAATACAATAGTAATATATAATAAGAATCCAATAGAACGACATTGTGCAATAAAACAAGTAAACAAAGTAGGGCATATGGGTATCTGTACATGAGTTATTTACAGAGCATGGTAGGACATGCTAGGTCCTGTGGTAGTGCAGTACACTGGTCAGGATATGACTGGTCCTTCTCTCCTGTGGTCCTCAGAGAGCTTTCTGTGTGCCGTGTTTGGGTCCAGCCTGAGCTAAATACTGATGGAGACAGAGAGACACACACACACACACACACACACACACACACACACACACACACACACACACACACACACACACACACACACACACACACACACACACACACACACACACACACACACACACACACACACACACACACACACACACACACACACACACACACACACACACACACACACACACACACACACACACACACACACACACACACACACACACACACACACACACACACACACACACACACACACACACACACACACACACACACACACACACACACACACACACACACACACACACACACACACACACACACACACACACACACACACACACACACACACACACACACACGTTACTTTTACAATCCGAAATTGAAACATAAACAACAGGCCTAAAATAAACAGGTGAAAAACAGGTGAAGCGGTGATCAGTGTGACTCTGTGGTAGTGTGGTAACCACGGCAACTCTTACACATATATTATCTAACACACACACACACACACACACACATCTGATGGAGACACACACACCTCATGCTACGCTGTCCAGCAGATTGTGATTGACATATTATTTTATTATTAAACCAGCCATATCTGTTCAATGGGAGATCACATGATTATTTTGTACTCATATATATTCTCTTATCGTGTGATGCAGCTGGATTCAGGAGATCATAAGATGCTGTGTAACAAACCATCTGGCGCATCAGGTTATATAATCTCCTGTTTACCAAAAATGTTTTTAATTAAGTTGTATAGTGGCTTTGTATGGGGGATATGTGTTGCCGGATTGGATGGAGAAATCGTCCCCTTTATACACAATGTTTCATTATTCCTGCACAACCTGGCAACCCAGAGTAAAAATCTCCTCGGTGCCTCTGTGCACAGTCAGCCTCTGATGAGAAGGAATGAGGACTAAACTACCCAAATGAAAGATATTCCTGTAGGATTGAAGCCCCTTTTTCACAGCATAATGTTGGCAGGTATGGTATTAAAAATGATGTCCAATAAAGAGCTGACCTGCATGATCACATGGCTTTGTTTAGAACATTTGGTGCGCTTGGCAAAGTGAAAAGAAAAAATGCAACAATGTTGCAACTTCACCCCTGAATCTACCGAACTATAGGTGTGAAAGAGACCTTATGTGAAGAAGAAACAATCTCGTCTGAAAAAAAACCCTGAATCATCTCATGACCACAGGCTGCAAGGTCATCTCAACACACACCCTATGTCAGCATTCACCACTGTAGGCAGAACCTGTCTGATTAAACTATTATTTGCATAATTACAAATAGAATTCCATTTAGAAAATGAGGTAATAGATAAAATATTCCAATGTACACTAAATCTATTATTGTTGACCAGAACAATCTCCGCTCTGTGGAAATTACTTTGTAATCTGGTCGTTTTTTATATTTAAAACCACTGTTCAATGTATTGGTCCAGAGATAAACAATACATACCTGAGTTTGTCCAGTCCAAGAGACAACAGCTTCTCTCTTGAGTCTCCTGAGATATTGTCACGCAGGTCCAACTCTCTCAGACTGGAGGACTTGGAGCTGAGAACTGAGGCCAGATCTTCACAGGATCTCTCTGAGAGGCCACAGTCACGCAACCTGAATGAAGATGGATGGGAAGGAAACCAGAAACATTTAATTTGTATTTATTTAAACAGGGAAACATTTTAAATTAAGAAAATTAAAATAAAGTGGTAGCAATAATACTTAATAGAAACATTTTCCTGGAAAATAAAAGAGGGGAAAGTAGATGAACATGAATGAACTTTCATTAACAACCACAATATGAGGTTGTGTGAATTAGGAATTAATTACACCCGTGCACACAGTGTGAGGAAGCATTGTGTACCAGCCAGTGAGCATACTTAGGCCCTATACTCAGGAGGCCCGCCAGGTTTTAGGTTTACAAATGCCTTTATGTAATAATTTGTTCTTATATAGTGTTGTAAAATATATAGATTTTTCAATATATATTGATAATAATTTTTTTAAGACCTAATCTAACATATGAAAAGAAATATGTTTAAGAGTGAGAGAGAGTGAGAGATTAAGAGTGAGAGAGAGTGAGAGATTAAGAGTGATAGATTAAGAGTGAGAGAGAGTGAGAGATTAAGAGTGAGAGATTAAGAGTGAGAGAGAGTGAGAGATTAAGAGTGAGAGAGTGAGAGAGTAAGAGTGAGAGAGAGTGAGAGATTAAGAGTGATAGATTAAGAGTGAGAGAGAGATTAAGAGTGAGAGATTAAGAGTGAGAGAGAGTGAGAGATTAAGAGTGAGAGATTAAGAGTGAGAGAGAGTGAGAGAGTAAGAGTGAGAGAGAGTGAGAGATTAAGAGTGAGAGAGTGAGAGATTAAGAGTGATAGATTAAGAGTGAGAGAGAGTGATAGATTAAGAGTGAGAGAGAGTGATAGATTAAGAGTGAGAGAGAGTGAGAGAGTGATAGTGAGAGATTAAGAGTGAGATAGAGTGAGAGATTAAGAGTGAGAGAGAGTGAGAGAGTGAGAGTGAGAGATTAATAGTGAGAGAGAGTGATAGAGTAAGAGTGAGAGATTAATAGTGAGAGAGAGTGATAGATTAAGAGTGAAATATTAAGAGTGAGAGAGAGTGAGAGATTAAGAGTGAGAGAGTGAGAGAGTAAGAGTGAGAGAGAGTGATAGATTAAGAGTGAGAGAGAGTGGGAGATTAAGAGTGAGAGAGAGTGATAGATTAAGAGTGAGAGATTAATAGTGAGAGAGAGTGATAGATTAAGAGTGAGAGAGTGAGAGAGTAAGAGTGATAGATTAAGAGTGATAGATTAAGAGTGAGAGAGAGTGAGAGAGTAAGAGTGAGAGAGAGTGAGAGAGTAAGAGTGAGAGAGAGTAAGAGTGAGAGAGTAAGAGTGAGAGATTAATAGTGAGATAGAGTGATAGATTAAGAGTGAGAGAGAGTGAGAGAGAGTGAGAGATTAAGAGTGATATATTAAGAGTGAGAGAGAGTGAGAGATTAAGAGTGAGAGAGAGAGTGAGAGATAGAGTGAGAGATTAAGAGTGAGAGAGAGTGATAGATTAAGAGTGAGAGAGAGTGAGAGAGTAAGAGTGAGAGAGAGTGAGAGATTAAGAGTGATATATTAAGAGTGAGAGAGAGTGAGAGATTAAGAGTGAGAGATTAAGAGTGAGAGAGAGTGAGAGATTAAGAGTGATAGATTAAGAGTGAGAGAGAGTGAGAGATTAAGAGTGAGATATTAAGAGTGAGAGAGAGTGATAGATTAAGAGTGATAGATTAAGAGTGAGAGAGAGTGAGAGATTAAGAGTGAGAGATTAAGAGTGAGAGAGAGTGAGAGAGTAAGAGTGAGAGAGAGTGATATATTAAGAGTGAGAGATTAAGAGTGAGAGAGATTAAGAGTGAGAGAGATTAAGAGTGAGAGAGTAAGAGTTATAGATTAAGAGTGAGACACTAAGAGTGCGACAGTAAGAGTGAGACACTAAGAGTGAGAGAGTGAGACAGTAAGAGTGAGACATTAAGAGTGAGACAGTACGAGTGAGACATTAATAGTGAGACAGTAAGAGTGATACAGTAAGAGTGAGACACTAAGAGTGAGAGAGAGTGATACAGTAAGAGTGAGACAGTAAGAGTGAGACAGTAAGAGTGAGACAGTAAGAGTGAGACACTAAGAGTGAGAGAGAGTGAGACATTAAGAGCGTGGCAGTGAAAGGGTTAACCCCGCTGTTGCGTGACAGTGAAAGGGTTAACCCGCTGTAGTGTGGCAGTGAAAGGGTTAACCGTCTGTAATGTGGTAGTGAAAGGGTTAACCCGCTGTCGCGTGGCAGTGAAAGGGTTAACCCGCTGTAGCGTGGCAGTGAAAGGGGTAACCCGCTGTCACGTGGCAGTGAAAGGGTTAACCCGCTGTAGTGTGGTAGTGAAAGGGTTAACATGCTGTCGTGTGGTAGTGAAAGGGTTAACCGTCTGTAATGTGGTAGTGAAAGGGTTAACCCGCTGTCGCGTGGCAGTGAAAGGGTTAACCCGCTGTCACGTGGCAGTGAAAGGGTTAACCTTCTGTAGTGTGGTAGTGAAAGGGTTAACATGCTGTCGTGTGGTAGTGAAAGGGTTAACCGTCTGTAATGTGGTAGTGAAAGGGTTAACCGTCTGTAATGTGGTAGTGAAAGGGTTAACCCGCTGTCACGTGGCAGTGAAAGGGTTAACCCGCTGTCACGTGGCAGTGAAAGGGTTAACCTTCTGTAGTGTGGTAGTGAAAGGGTTAACATGCTGTCGTGTGGTAGTGAAAGGGTTAACCGTCTGTAATGTGGTAGTGAAAGGGTTAACCGTCTGTAATGTGGTAGTGAAAGGGTTAACCCGCTGTCACGTGGCAGTGAAAGGGTTAACCTTCTGTAGTGTGGTAGTGAAAGGGTTAACATGCTGTCGTGTGGTAGTGAAAGGGTTAACCGTCTGTAATGTGGTAGTGAAAGGGTTAACCGTCTGTAATTTGGTAGTGAAAGGGTTAACCGTCTGTAATGTGGTAGTGAAAGGGTTAACCCGCTGTCACGTGGTAGTGAAAGGGTTAACCTTCTGTAGTGTGGTAGTGAAAGGGTTAACATGCTGTCGTGTGGTAGTGAAAGGGTTAACCGTCTGTAATGTGGTAGTGAAAGGGTTAACCCGCTGTCACGTGGCAGTGAAAGGGTTAACCCTCTGTAGCGTGGCAGTGAAAGGGTTAACCCGCTGTCATGTGGCAGTGAAAGGGTTAACCGTCTGTAATGTGGTAGTGAAAGGGTTAACCGTCTGTAATGTGGTAGTGAAAGGGTTAACCCGCTGTCACGTGGCAGTGAAAGGGTTAACCCGCTGTCACGTGGTAGTGAAAGGGTTAACCTTCTGTAGTGTGGTAGTGAAAGGGTTAACATGCTGTCGTGTGGTAGTGAAAGGGTTAACCGTCTGTAATGTGGTAGTGAAAGGGTTAACCCGCTGTCACGTGGCAGTGAAAGGGTTAACCCTCTGTAGCGTGGCAGTGAAAGGGTTAACCCGCTGTCACGTGGCAGTGAAAGGGTTAACCGTCTGTAATGTGGTAGTGAAAGGGTTAACCGTCTGTAATGTGGTAGTGAAAGGGTTAACCCGCTGTCACGTGGCAGTGAAAGGGTTAACCCGCTGTAGTGTGGTAGTGAAAGGGTTAACATGCTGTCGTGTGGTAGTGAAAGGGTTAACCGTCTGTAATGTGGTAGTGAAAGGGTTAACCGTCTGTCACGTGGTAGTGAAAGGGTTAACCTTCTGTAGTGTGGTAGTGAAAGGGTTAACATGCTGTCGTGTGGTAGTGAAAGGGTTAACCGTCTGTAATGTGGTAGTGAAAGGGTTAACCCGCTGTCGCGTGGCAGTGAAAGGGTTAACCCGCTGTAGCGTGGTAGTGAAAGGGTTAACATGCTGTCGTGTGGTAGTGAAAGGGTTAACCGTCTGTAATGTGGTAGTGAAAGGGTTAACCGTCTGTAATGTGGTAGTGAAAGGGTTAACCCGCTGTCACGTGGCAGTGAAAGGGTTAACCTTCTGTAGTGTGGTAGTGAAAGGTTCGATTCCCGCTCCTCCCGGGCAGCGTGTCCAAGTGTCCTTAATGGCTCCCGATGAGCAGGCAGGTTGGTCCTCGGCACCTTGCATGGTCGGTCTGTCGCCTCTGCCGTCGGTGTGTGAACGCCTGAGCGAATGGGTCAAATGTGAGGAACAAATTGTAAAGCGCTATATAACATAACAATTGTATGTATTGAGCTGTACTTTACCCATTCTGCAATCTGTTAATCAAGTTTTCAATCAATCAATCAATCAATCAATCAATCAAGTTTTTTATCTACACTGGCACTCTTCGAAGTTGGTTAAGGTTAGAGTTTGTCTTAGAGCGTGACGGCAAGTTCTTTCGACGGTGCACTCTTTCAAAGTTGGTTAAGGTTAGAGTTTGTCTTAGAGCAGGGCGATAGAACGCCAGCCAGGTAGTTTGCAGGCTGTTTGACGTGGAAATGGGCAAAGACACAGCTCGTCACGGATTGGGCAAACGAGTCAGTGGCCAATCAGAGAGCGTCAGTCAGTGCCAATCAGAGAGCGTCAGTCAGTGCCAATCAGAGAGCGTCAGTCAGTGCCAATCAGAGAGCATCTCCGACCGAGAAATGCGGCTAGGTTTCGTAATCACGCGCCATTTACACACACACACGCACGTGTGGGGGACCTTGATGTAAACAAGACCAAAGTCTGTCTCTGGTCTGCATCCCCGTAACAATTTTATGTATTGAGCTGTACTGTACTGTACCCATCCTGCAATCTGTTCATAAAGTTGTTTTCATTCAATCAATCGATTAACCAAATGTGTTTTTTTTCTTTTTTTTTTTTAAACAAAAAGGACGGGAAAAAATAAGGCACATCAAACAGAGCCCAGCCCCATCACATTTTCATTTTTTTTTTTTTTTTTGGTCCGTTTCCTTTAACCCTAATGTACCAAAACATGAGTGATGGAGAGATACTCACTCACTCACTCACCATATGATGTTCCAGTTCCACTCTGTCTGTCTGAAGAAAGACCACCACTTGAATCCTTGTCCACAGCAAGCAGGTTTAATGATGTTGGTTGGTTGGGTAAAACTACTGCTGCTGCTGCTGAAACATCACACAACAACATGTACATGTACTGTAATCAATAGTAGTAGCCCATCTATCAATTGTACATGATGCAGCATTTATGTCTGGAATGGACTAGTAATGACAGACAGACAGACAGACAGTGTGTGTGTGTGTGTGTGTGTGTGGGACTGACTAATGGAAGACATGTGCTGCTGCTCAGTCATCAACACATCTAACTACACAACAAAACGTGTTCATATTTACTAAATAATCATCTGCAATCATAGATAACACTGTGGAGGACAAACGTTTAGCCAAAATGACACAGAAAGGCACAAGATGTCGATAGATTGGACTGGATGGATTAGCTGCTGCTGGCTGAGAAGAACAGGCTATGCTTGAGGGAGCCAGGTAAATTTCACTTCCTGTTTACATGTCTGTCACTGACACCACCTCACTTCCTCCTCCTCCTCCTCCTCTGGGATTCTTAAAGTGACGTCACCAACACAATATATTGCTTAGAAAATAATGATGATGATGATGATGATGATGATGATGATGATGATGATGATGATGATGGTGATGATATGCCCCACCATCCAACTACTAAGTAACCAACCAACCAACTTTCCTGGAGTTGTGTTCCAAACAAATTGGCCCAATTTACAACCTTCATCTATCAAAAATATGGTTTATTTCATCTGATTGCTGAAAGGCTTCATCTCTCTCTCTTTCTTCTTTCTCTCTCTCTCTCTCTCTTGTCATCCTTGTTGGGCGATTCCTTGTTGTCATCCATCTCCATCCTCCACGTGTTTGTCTCTAGCTTTCCAGTACTCTCTGCCCTCTGCATCTTTCTTTAGTACGTCCACTTACATTAGTGTGGGACGCCCTCGTGATCCATGCCCACGTGTTGCTCCACAGAACCAGTGTGTTGTTCTCTCACATCACCAGTGTTGTTAATAATAACTTGTTGATTTTTGTTTATTTGTTGATCAGATGCAAAAGAAATATGCTTATATTGTCCACCGGCCGCCCCGCTCTATATACATATCAGTATCGGACCTAAAAAAAACTGTACATCACAAAACAATCTCAATATGCATATTAGATCTAATACAATATATAATCACATGATAAATCATTAATTATTTCATACAATAGAAACACTCTTCTCAACACTATAACATTTCCATAATGAAGTGATCCAAATCACAGAGCCTCTACTGCGCAGGCGCACAGGGAAACAGGCACTATACATAGACACCCCTGGGTTCATCACTCGGGTCCTTTCACTGAGCTGTGAGAACACTTTTTATTATTCATCATAACAGCAGTCACAATGAACAAACATGAAAATAATAACTAAAACAGACAAAAATATGTATTTAATTTTTTTTCTTTTATTGCTTAAGCATGCTTTTGAAAACAGGCCCCGGTTTTTCAAAAGGAGGGAGTATTCAGTATTACATCTCTTGTATTGCATCATCTCTCTTCTCTGTGGACCCCGACACTGTAAGTATTCAGTATTACATCTCTTGTATTGCATCATCTCTCTTCTCTGTGGACCCCGACACTGTAAGTATTCAGTATTACATCTCTTGTATTGCATCATCTCTCTTCTCTGTGGACCCCGACACTGTAAGTATTCAGTATTACATCTCTTGTATTGCATCATCTCTCTTCTCTGTGGACCCCGACACTGTAAGTATTCAGTATTACATCTCTTGTATTGCATCATCTCTCTTCTCTGTGGCCCCCGACACTGTAAGTATTCAGTATTACATCTCTTGTATTGCATCATCTCTCTTCTCTGTGGACCCCGACACTGTAAGTATTCAGTATTACATCTCTTGTATTGCATCATCTCTCTTCTCTGTGGACCCCGACACTGTCCTGCATCAGCTGCAGTTGGAGCTAAGTGAGATGCAATGCATCGGAAGTTGCGAGGCCGACAGCAGCCTCTCAAGTTCAAGTTCAAGTTCAAGTTCTTTAATAGTTGTCATACAGAAGTACAGAATACTTTCATACAAAATGCTTCTTACTGTTACGCTCCAGAGACTGTGCTAGACAAGATAGTATCAAATAACATAATAACATAATATAGCATGAATTTAGAAGAAGAAAATGAGGTCACAGTGTTCGGTATAGACATATGTACAATGTTCTGAGTTACCATATAATATACAATACAAAATACTATGCAGTGTACTAATGTACAGTACTATCTAGTGCAAAGCAGAAATGGGATGAGGTACAATTTTAGGTACAATTTACAGTAAGGTGTACGAGTTGTAGTGCAATCCTTCATCCATAAATATAAAGTGTGGGGAGTGGGTGCTACAGTGTGTTTGTTTAAAGTGGGTGTGTGCTATAAAGTGTGTGGAGTGGGTGCTACAGTGTGTTTGTTTAAAGTGAGTGTGTGCGTGTGGATGTGTGTGCTATGTGTGTTTGGTGGTTGTTGTTGTGTAGTGTTCATTCATTGTTCGTTTAGCAGCCTGATGGCCTGGGGATAGAAGCTACTTCTGAGTCTTTCTGTGCTCGCCTTGAGACTCCTGTATCGCTTGCCTGACGGCAGCAGTTCAAAGAGGCAGTTGTTCGGGTGGCTCGAGTCCTTAATAATTCTCTTAGCCTTCCCCTTGCAACGCTTGTAGTAAATGTTCTGGAGGGTGGGGAGCCCCCCTCCAATTGTGCGTTCGGCTGAACGTGTCACTCTTTGTAGTCTGCTTTGGTCTTTTGCAGTGCTATTCCCAAACCAGGAGGTGATGTTGCCGGTCAAGATGCTCTCTATTGTACATGAGTAGAAGTTCTTAAGGATCTTCTGGCTGACTTGGAACTTCCTTAGGCGCCTGAGGAAGTAGAGGCGTTGTCGTGCCTTCTTCACCACACTGTTAATGTGTGTGGTCCATGTCAAGTCCTCGGATATGTAGGCTCCGAGGTACTTGAAGCTGTTGACTCTCTCAACCGGTGCCCCGTCGATGCTGAGGGGGCTGTAGTCCTTGACCCCCGACCTCCTGAAGTCCACAATCATCTCCTTTGTTTTGCTGACGTTCAGGGAGAGGCTGTTTTCCTGGCACCATCCCGCCAGGACCTTGACCTCTTCCAGGTAGGCCCTCTCGTCGTTGGCAGAGATCAGGCCCACCACCACTGTGTCGTCAGCAAATTTGACGATTGTATTGCTACTCCGCTGAGCCACACAGCCTCTCTCACTTCTGGACTTTTACCGACAGCTGGATAAAGGTAAATAAATACCCAGAAATGCGAACATTTGCAAAGAGAATGCTGAGCTTGTTCGGCTCTACATATATTTGTGAGCAGACATTCTCTGTTATGAACTTGAACAAGAGGCGAGTGAGGTCCAGATTAACTGACTCCCACCCATGCTCGATATTTTACGCATCTCAACCACTGCTCTCAAACCAGAACTTGCATGTACTGCAGTCCAGATCTCAGTTTCACCTCTCATTAGTTTCAGTAAGTTGCTTGTCTCTTGTCTTGCTCATGCCAAATTGATCATTTTTAGTTTCTGCGTGATATGAGTGAGTAAAATGAAGCCTGTATGCGTATGTCATATATGTTATGATGAATTGAAAATGGGGGACCCTGATGTAAACAAGACGAAAGTCTTTCTCTGGTCTGCATCCCCTTAACAATTGTATACTATTGAGCTGTACTGTACTGAACCCATTCTGCAATCTGTTAATACAGTTTTCAATCAATCAATCAATGGGATGTTTCTCAGCTTCACAGAACTGGATCCCTATGTGTACAATTCTCTCTTGGTGGTGTCTAGACGTGGGTGAGATGAGAAAAACATTGTTCAGTAAGAGACCTACACCTGGTGTCTTGGCTACACAAAAAAGTATATTGTCATTGCACTGTAAATCTTGTAATCCAGTGGTTGTGGCTTTGTTGTGTTCAAACAGTATGTGTGACATTTTTACATTTAAGTTTTTTATTTGATTAACCTGGGTAGACAGGGTATTTCCCAGATTATTCCTTGTTCGTTGTGTTGTCTCATTCCAAAGGAAAAAGAAAGGCTATTTATTACAAATTAAAATACCTTGCACATCTGATTACATTTGGTAACGTGCAAAAAGGCTGAGTTATTTGTGTTTTGTTCACAGCACACCTGACAAAAGACTATTGATTTGATATTGATGATAGTTAAATAAAATTGTTGAAATGCGATGCATTTGTATGTGACTTTATTATGGTCCGAAAGTACATTAAGATAGATGTAGTTAGCCCTTGGGTGTTTTCATATTTTCTAATTGGGCCCCCATTGAAAATAGTTTGGACACCCCTGACCTACCTGAATGCACGTGGCTGATTGGAGCGAGTTATGATTTCCCCCTACTCCCGGGAATGAACTATGATTTCCCTGTACTTACCCCCCCCCCCCGTGACTTTACATTTCCAGCCAATTTGATTTATGTAAATACCTTTATTGTGAATAAACAAGCCTGTTTGGCTTACACACGTGTCTCCTGAGTTTAATTTGGTTCAGTCACCACAACTCATTTATAAAAATTATATTTTGTTATCATATGAACACACACGTATTTATTTCATATGACTTAATTCAGTTTGAACCAGTTACACACTGCTGTGCTTAAATAACCTAATACACTTTTAGCAATTCTACTTCTCAGTGATTAGAGTACTATAAGTGAGGTACACAGAGAATGTGCAAATATACAATACATTCACCATACACTACACAAGACCAATGCTGCAGACTGATGAAATTATTATTTATTTCTCTCCATATACCCAAATAGAATAGAATAGAAATACTTTTATTATCCCGTGGGAAATTTGACACTGCAAATCGCTCAACATTTAAACATTTAGACGGGACAGGTCACGAATTAGAATAATAACACAAATCAGTCAACATGGAGAATCACAACAAAACATGTCCCAGTTTTCACGCTACTACAGTAGTGTGCATAACACTGTAAGCTCAGCAAATATCAGGCACATATCAAATAAATACAGGTTACAATTACAGTAAAGAAATATATAATCATATATATATATACAGTATATAAATAAATAAAAAACTGCTTCTGGTTTTCCTCTTCCTTCCTCCACAACCGTGTCTACCTCTGGCACGGCCTCCGCCTCTTCCTCCTTCTCCTCCTCCTCCTCCTCCGTAGATCCCCCCTCTCACCCTCCTTCCATTTTGGTTACAGTCAGGTGAACTCACCTGCTGCATTTTTATAGTGCGTAAACCTGACTGGTGTGTCTCCAATAAGCAATCATGTGTTTGTGCACCTGGTGACTGTTTAACCAATTGGCTCATGTGTGTGGTAATTTGTCAGTGCTTTGGAATAGCAAGGAAGTGACATCATGTGAGCATTTTATTTCAACCAAAAATGCTTAAACAATCAAGTCAAGTCAAGTCAAGAGTTTTATTTGTCACGGCATACAAGTATACAATGAAATGCGGGGGGTCTTGCCCGCAACGATGTGCATAATACAATAGTAATATATAATAAGAATCCAATAGAACGACATTGTGCAATAAAACAAGTAAACAAAGTAGGGCATATGGGTATCTGTACATGAGTTATTTACAGAGCATGGTAGGACATGCTAGGTCCTGTGGTAGTGCACTACACTGATCAGGATATGACTGGTCCTTCTCTCCTGTGGTCCTCAGAGAGCTTTCTGTGTGCTGTGTTTGGGTCCAGCCTGAGCTAAATACTGATGGAGACACACACACACACACACACACACACACACGTTACTTTTACAATCCGAAATTGAAACATAAACAACAGGCCTAAAATAAACAGGTGAAAAACAGGTGAAGCGGTGATCAGTGTGACTCTGTGGTAGTGTGGTAACCACGGCAACTCTTACACATATATTATCTAACACACACACACACACACACACATCTGATGGAGACACACACACCTCATGCTACGCTGTCCAGCAGATTGTGATTGACATATTATTTTATTATTAAACCAGCCATATCTGTTCAATGGGAGATCACATGATTATTTTGTACTCATATATATTCTCTTATCGTGTGATGCAGCTGGATTCAGGAGATCATAAGATGCTGTGTAACAAACCATCTGGCGCATCAGGTCATATAATCTCCTGTTTACCAAAAATGTTTTTATTTAAGTTGTATAGTGGCTTTGTATGGGGGATATGTGTTGCCAGATTGGATGGAGAAATCGTCCCCTTTATACACAACGTTTCATTATTCCTGCACAACCTGGCAACCCAGAGTAAAAATCTCCTCGGTGCCTCTGTGCACAGTCAGCCTCTGATGAGAAGGAATGAGGACTAAACTACCGAAATGAAAGATATTCCTGTAGGATTGAAGCCCCTTTTTCACAGCATAATGTTGGCAGGTATGGGATTAAAATGATGTCCAATAAAGAGCTGACCTGCATGATCACATGGCTTTGTTTAGAACGTTTGGTGCGCTTGGCAAAGTGAAAAGAAAAAATGCAACAATGTTGCAACTTCACCCCTGAATCTACCGAACTATAGGTGTGAAAGAGACCTTATGTGAAGAAGAAACAATCTCTTCTGAAAAAAAACCCTGAATCATCTCATGACCACAGGCTGCAAGGTCATCTCAACACACACCCTATGTCAGCATTCAGCACTGTAGGCAGAACCTGTCTGATTAAACTATTATTTGCATAATTACAAATAGAATTCCATTTAGAAAATGAGGTAATAGATAAAATATTCCAATGTACACTAAATCTATTATTGTTGACCAGAACAATCTCCGCTCTGTGGAAATTACTTTGTAATCTGGTCGTTTTTTATATTTAAAACCACTGTTCAATGTATTGGTCCAGAGATAAACAATACATACCTGAGTTTGTCCAGTCCAAGAGACAACAGCTTCTCTCTTGAGTCTCCTGAGATATTGTCACGCAGGTCCAACTCTCTCAGACTAGAGGACTTGGAGCTGAGAACTGAGGCCAGATCTTCACAGCAGCTCTCTGAGAGGCCACAGTCACGCAGCCTGAATGAAGATGGATGGGAAGGAAACCAGAAACATTTAATTTGTATTTATTTAAACAGGGAAACATTTTAAATTAAGAAAATTAAAATAAAGTGGTAGCAATAATACTTAATAGAAACATTTTCCTGGAAAATAAAAGAGGGGAAAGTAGATGAACATGAATGAACTTTCATTAACAACCACAATATGAGGTTGTGTGAATTAGGAATGAATTACACCCGTGCACAGTGTGAGGAAGCATTGTGTACCAGCCAGTGAGCATACTTAGGCCCTATACTCAGGAGGCCCGTCCAGGTTTTAGGTTTACAAATGCCTTTATGTAATAATTTGTTCTTATATAGTGTTGTAAAATATATAGATTTTTCAATATTGATAATAATTTTTTTAAGACCTAATCTAACATATGAAAAGAAATATGTTTAAACAGTGATATTTCTCTGAAAGTATTAGAGAAGCTGAGACGTTCAGCACACAATGAAAACAACACTCTCACAGCCTATAACCCTACCAGCTGTATTTGAACATCAAAATAATATGACAATGTATATGAAGCTAAGAAACTGAACAAGGCCCTGTGGTATCGAAAATGGGATCAAATATTAATATTTTTCAAGGAATCAAAGGTATCAAAGTTAGAGCTGGTTTTGGATGTTTACAGATAACTTTATTTAATAATGCACTCTTTTATATATATATTAGTGCTGTCCAAACAAAATTCAATACATATGGATACTGAATATTTGAAACGGTTTCAATACTAATTTGCCGCATTATGGAGCAGTTGCCTCAAAGAAAGTAATGTATATGAAGCTAATAAATTGAAAAGGGCCTCATGGTATCGAAAATCAATATTTTTTAAACGAATATTTAGACATTCCAGCATCGTAACAACAATATATATTGTATATTTTGTTTTGTTTGTTATGTTTAAAAAGAATAGTGATATTTCTCTGAAAGTATTAGAGAAGCTGAGACGTTCAGCACACAATGAAAACAACACACTCACAGCCTATAACCCTACCAGCTGTATTTGAACATCAAAGAAAGTGATGTATATGAAGCTAATAAATTAAAAAAGGCCTCATGGTATCGAATATCAATATTTTCCCAGTAATATTTAGACATTCCAGCATCGTAACAACACCAATACATATTGTATATATTTTTTTGTTTTTAGAAAATGAACCAGTATACAATATTCTGTTTGATTTGTTTTGAGTAAAATGTGGCTTCATATAAGACTGACCTGAGAGTCTCCAGTGTACAGTGTGGACTCTTCAGTCCAGCAGAGAGCAGCTTCACTCCTGAATCATCGAGGTTGATGTTGAGACTCAGGTCCAGCTCTCTCAGACTGGAGGACTTGGAGCTGAGAACTGAGGCCAGATCTTCACAGCAGCTCTCTGAGAGGAAACAGTCACGCAGCCTGAATGAAGATGGATGGGAAGGTAACCAGAAACATTTAATTTGTATTTATTTAAACAGGGAAACATTTTAAATTAAGAAAATTAAAATAAAGTGGTAGCAATAATACTTAGGGGTCACGCTGGAGCTTTGAACCCGTCGGCGGACAACAAAAGAAATTAGAATCACTCTTAAATGCTCAAAAAGGACATCTTTTCAGAAATCGATAAAAATAGAAAAATTGCCATTTCTAGTGCTTTGACATGTAAGGTATACGTCCCCCAACTTGCTAAACCTAATACGAATTGTAAATACGTTTAATTCTTGCTAGATGGCATGATTGTAATAATCTCCATTTGCGATAAGAACTACAATCGCGTCACGAAACGCACATACATGGACGCGCGCACACACACAATAGCGGCGTGTGCGCTGTGAATAGGTGTTAGTGTTACACCCCCGCAGAGGCGTGAGACTGGTATCAGAGCCTACCCCCCCGTCCAAATTCTAAACATAATAATGTATGAATTATCTGTTGCAATAATATCCACGGGACTCGACTTTTTGCAGTCGTTTCTCCTGCGTGAGGAGTCTGAGGACATTCGCGGACATTCTCTCAGATAAAAAAAAAAAAAGCTTACATACAGACACACACTCTCGCTCTCTCTCAATTCAAATGGGCTTTATTTAACATTAACTACTGTATGGCAGAGTGCGTCTGTGTATACGAGGTATGAATGATCACTGGCTGCTGTGTGACGAGTTTGCTCACCCGTGCTGTCGCGCTATATAAATCCAAGTCATTATTATTATTATTATTAAACACGGACCGCTTTAGTTGACAAGCTTACATACATTTCGGGTCATTTCATAATAGCAGTGTGGACCAGCTCTGTAACCAGCTCTGTAACAAGTACAACGCATCTCGCTAGTTGACAGCTTACGCATGATGTACAAATTGCAACGTTTCAACTAGAAAGGTAGGCTCAGTAGAGCCCAAATCTCTACCAGACGGGAGCTTTCTCTCTCTCTGTCTGAGAACCCAGGTTCTGGCTACTGTGTGACCCGCGCTGTAGTAAACACGGTGCTTTAGTTGACAGCGTTCGATGCGCTTTGTGAAGGAAAGATGACGTCCTCTCTCTCTCTCTCTCTCTCTCTCTCTCTCTCTCTCTCTCTATTGACCAATCACAAGCAAGCATTTCGGCGAATGTGAAAACGCCATGTAATAAATGAAGCTAATAAATTAAAAAGGGCCTCATGGTATCGAATATCAATATTTTCCCAGGAATATTTACACATTCCAGCATCATAACAACACCAATACATATTGTATATATTTTTTTGTTTTTAGAAAATGAACCAGTATACAATATTCTGTTTGATTTGTTTTGAGTAAAATGTGGCTTCATATAAGACTGACCTGAGAGTCTCCAGTGTACAGTGTGGACTCTTCAGTCCAGCAGAGAGCAGCTCCACTCCTGAATCATGGAGCTTGTTGCCACGCAGGTCCAACTCTCTCAGACTGGAGGACTTGGAGCTGAGAACTGAGGCCAGATCTTCACAGCAGCTCTCTGAGAGGCCACAGTCACGCAGCCTGAATGAAGATGGATGGGAAGGAAACCAGAAACATTTAATTTGTATTTATTTAAACAGGGAAACATTTTAAATTAAGAAAATTAAAATAAAGTGGTAGCAATAATGAGTCACGCTGGAGCTTTGAACCCGTCGGCGGACAACAAAAGAAATTAGAATCACTCTTAAATGCTCAAAAAGGACATATTTTCAGAAATCGATAAAAATAGAAAAATTGCCATTTCTAGTGCTTTGACATGTAAGGTATACGTCCCCCAACTTGCTAAACCTAATACGAATTGTAAATACGTTTAATTCTTGCTAGATGGCATGATTGTAATAATCTCCATTTGCGATAAGAACTACAATCGCGTCACGAAACGCACATACATGGACGCGCGCACACACACAATAGCGGCGTGTGCGCTGTGAATAGGTGTAAGGTGTTACACCCCCGCAGAGGCGTGAGACTGGTATCAGAGCCTACCCCCCCGTCCAAATTCTAAACATAATAATGTATGAATTATCTGTTGCAATAATATCCACGGGACTCGACTTTTTGCAGTCGTTTCTCCTGCGTGAGGAGTCTGAGGACATTCGCGGACATTCTCTCAGATAAAGAAAAAAAAAGCTTACATACAGACACACACACTCTCGCTCTCTCTCAATTCAAATGGGCTTTATTTAACATTAACTACTGTATGGCAGAGTGCGTCTGTGTATACGAGGTATGAATGATCACTGGCTGCTGTGTGACGAGTTTGCTCACCCGTGCTGTCGCGCTATATAAATCCAAGTCATTATTATTATTAAACACGGACCGCTTTAGTTGACAAGCTTACATACATTTCGGGTCATTTCATAATAGCAGTGTGGACCAGCTCTGTAACCAGCTCTGTAACAAGTACAACGCATCTCGCTAGTTGACAGCTTACGCATGATGTAAAAATTGCAACGTTTCAACTAGAAAGGTAGGCTCAGTAGAGCCCAAATCTCTACCAGACGGGAGCTTTCTCTCTCTCTGTCTGAGAACCCAGGTTCTGGCTACTGTGTGACCCGCGCTGTAGTAAACACGGTGCTTTAGTTGACAGCGTTCGATGCGCTTTGTGAAGGAAAGATGACGTCCTCTCTCTCTCTCTCTCTCTCTCTCTCTCTCTCTCTCTCTCTCTCTCTCTCTCTCTCTCTCTCTATTGACCAATCACAAGCAAGCATTTCGGCGAATGTGAAAACGCCATGTAATAAATGAAGCTAATAAATTAAAAAGGGCCTCATGGTATCGAATATCAATATTTTCCCAGGAATATTTAGACATTCCAGCATCGTAACAACACCAATACATATTGTATATATTTTTTTGTTTTTAGAAAATGAACCATTATACAATATTCTGTTTGATTTGTTTTGAGTAAAATGTGGCTTCATATAAGACTGACCTGAGAGTCTCCAGTGTACAGTGTGGACTCTTCAGTCCAGCAGAGAGCAGCTTCACTCCTGAATCATGGAGGAGCCTGTTCTCACTCAGGTCCAACTCTCTCAGACTGGAGGACTTGGAGCTGAGAACTGAGGCCAGAGCTTCACAGCAGCTCTCTGAGAGGCCACAGTCACGCAGCCTGAATGAAGATGGATGGGAAGGAAACCAGAAACATTTAATTTGTATTTATTTAAACAGGGAAACATTTTAAATTAAGAAAATTAAAATAAAGTGGTAGCAATAGGAGTCACGCTGGAGCTTTGAACCCGTCGGCGGACAACAAAAGAAATTAGAATCCCTCTTAAATGCTCAAAAAGGACATCTTTTCAGAAATCGATAAAAATAGAAAAATTGCCATTTCTAGTGCTTTGACATGTAAGGTATACGTCCCCCAACTTGCTAAACCTAATACGAATTGTAAATACGTTTAATTCTTGCTAGATGGCATGATTGTAATAATCTCCATTTGCGATAAGAACTACAATCGCGTCACGAAACGCACATACATGGACGCGCGCACACACACAATAGCGGCGTGTGCGCTGTGAATAGGTGTTAGTGTTACACCCCCGCAGAGGCGTGAGACTGGTATCAGAGCCTACCCCCCCGTCCAAATTCTAAACATAATAATGTATGAATTATCTGTTGCAATAATATCCACGGGACTCGACTTTTTGCAGTCGTTTCTCCTGCGTGAGGAGTCTGAGGACATTCACGGACATTCTCTCAGATAAAGAAAAAAAAAAGCTTACATACAGACACACACTCTCGCTCTCTCTCAATTCAAATGGGCTTTATTTAACATTAACTACTGTATGGCAGAGTGCGTCTGTGTATACGAGGTATGAATGATCACTGGCTGCTGTGTGACGAGTTTGCTCACCCGTGCTGTCGCGCTATATAAATCCAAGTCATTATTATTATTATTATTAAACACGGACCGCTTTAGTTGACAAGCTTACATACATTTCGGGTCATTTCATAATAGCAGTGTGGACCAGCTCTGTAACCAGCTCTGTAACAAGTACAACGCATCTCGCTAGTTGACAGCTTACGCATGATGTAAAAATTGCAACGTTTCAACTAGAAAGGTAGGCTCAGTAGAGCCCAAATCTCTACCAGACGGGAGCTTTCTCTCTCTCTGTCTGAGAACCCAGGTTCTGGCTACTGTGTGACCCGCGCTGTAGTAAACACGGTGCTTTAGTTGACAGCGTTCGATGCGCTTTGTGAAGGAAAGATGACGTCCTCTCTCTCTCTCTCTCTCTCTCTCTCTCTCTCTCTCTCTCTCTCTCTCTCTCTCTCTCTCTCTCTCTCTCTCTCTCTCTCTCTCTCTCTCTCTCTCTCTCTCTCTCTCTCTCTCTCTCTCACTCTCTCTCTCTCCTCTCTCTCTCTCTCTCTCTCTCTCTCTCTCTCTCTCTCTCTCTCTCTCTCTCTCGACCAATCACAAGCAAGCATTTCGACGAATGTGAAAACGCCATGTAATAAATGAAGCTAATAAATTAAAAAGGGCCTCATGGTATCGAATATCAATATTTTCCCAGGAATATTTACACATTCCAGCATCGTAACAACACCAATACATATTGTATATATTTTTTTGTTTTTAGAAAATGAACCAGTATACAATATTCTGTTTGATTTGTTTTGAGTAAAATGTGGCTTCATATAAGACTGACGTGAGAGTCTCCAGTGTACAGTGTGGACTCTTCAGTCCAGCAGAGAGCAGCTTCACTCCTGAATCATGGAGCTTGAAGTTGCCACTCAGGTCCAACTCTCTCAGACTGGAGGACTTGGAGCTGAGAACTGAGGCCAGATCTTCACAGCAGCTCTCTGAGAGGTTACATTCACGCAGCCTGAATGAAGATGGATGGGAAGGTAACCAGAAACATTTAATTTGTATTTATTTAAACAGGGAAACATGTAAAATAAAGAAAATTAAAATAAAGTGGTAGCAATAATACTTAATAGAAACATTTTCCTGGAAAATAAAAGAGGGGAAAGTAGATGAACATGAATGAACTTTCATTAACAACCACAATATGAGGTTGTGTGAATTAGGAATTAATTACACCCGTGCACACAGAGTGAGGAAGCATTGTGTACCAGCCAGTGAGCATACTTAGGCCCTATACTCAGGAGGCCCGCCCAGGTTTTAGGTTTACAAATGCCTTTATGTAATAATTTGTTCTTATATAGTGTTGTAAAATATATAGATTTTTCAATATATATTGATAATAATTTTTTTAAGACCTAATCTAACATTAGCCCCTTTCGTGACTTTCGGTTTGCAAGCCTGTGGCTTTTGTGACCGGAGTCACTTGCCCACCCGCCCCGATCACCCAGTAGAGAAACGACCAAGCGTCGTCAAGGGGCTCGCGGTGTGTCAAGAATACATCAGATCTGAATTTCAAAGATACCCAGCGTACAATATGGGTCTAACACAGCTTCACGATGGGGTCTGGAAGCTCGGAGTTGCTAATAAACAGTTTAAAACATTGTTACTCGACGAGTGGTATTTACAGACCGAACGTCCATCTCCGCCGTTGGTGTCACAGCGCATGCGCACCATGCCGCGTTCACGTTACTGGGAAGAAGCGGAAGAACCAGAGGACATCTCGTTGCTACAACTAGGAAGCCTTCACGCTTTGACTCTATATATATCTATGGATGAAACGCCCACATCCATACTTCCGCAATTCGTGACGCGAAGTGGGAGATATGGGGTCTATAAAAGAATCCCATATGTCCTAGTAGGAATTACCACTAGGAGGCTGACGTGAATGGTTTTTCCCAGTCGGAAACTGGTTCTTCCGCTTCTTCCCAGTAACGTGAACGCGGCATGGTGCGCATGCGCTGTGACACCAACGGCGGAGATGGACGTTCGGTCTGTAAATACCACTCGTCGAGTAACAATGTTTTAAACTGTTTATTAGCAACTCCGAGCTTCCAGACCCCATCGTGAAGCTGTGTTAGACCCATATTGTACGCTGGGTATCTTTGAAATTCAGATCTGATGTATTCTTGACACACCGCGAGCCCCTTGACGACGCTTGGTCGTTTCTCTACTGGGTGATCGGGGCGGGTGGGCAAGTGACTCCGGTCACAAAAGCCACAGGCTTGCAAACCGAAAGTCACGAAAGGGGCTAATCTAACATATGAAAAGAAATATGTTTAAAAAGAATAGTGATATTTCTCTGAAAGTATTAGAGAAGCTGAGACGTTCAGCACACAATGAAAACAACACACTCGCAGCCTATAACCCTACCAGCTGTATTTGAACATCAAAGAAAGTGATGTATATGAAGCTAATAAATTAAAAAGGGCCTCATGGTATCGAATATCAATATTTTCCCAGGAATATTTACACATTCCAGCATCATAACAACACCAATATATATTGTATATTTTGTTTTGTTTTTAGAAAATGAACCAGTATACAATATTCTGTTTGATTTGTTTTGAGTAAAATGTGGCTTCATATAAGACTGACCTGAGAGTCTCCAGTGTACAGTGTGGACTCTTCAGTCCAGCAGAGAGCAGCTTCACTCCTGAATCACGGAGCTCGTTCTCACGCAGGTCCAACTCTCTCAGACTGGAGGACTTGGAGCTGAGAACTGAGGCCAGAGCTTCACAGGATCTCTCTGAGAGGCCACAGCGCTCCAGCCTGAATGAAGATGGATGGGAAGGTAACCAGAAACATTTAATTTGTATTTATTTAAACAGGGAAACATGTAAAATAAAGAAAATTAAAATAAAGTGGTAGCAATAATACTTAATAGAAAAATTTTCCTGGAAAATAAAAGAGGGGAAAGTAGATGAATATGAATGAACTTTCATTAACAACCACAATATGAGGTTGTGTGAATTAGGAATGAATTACACCCGTGCAGGCGGGTCTCATTCTCCAACGGACTTACGACAAAAAGGGCTTTCTCTTAGGGCCATTTGAGACCTTTTCGGGCAAGACATGAATATAGACAATATATTATAATATAATATTAATTATATATGTTTTATTGGGACGGTTGGTGAATTTCAAAATCGGCCCGAAAAGGTCTCAAATGGCCCTAAGAGAAAGCCCTTTTTGTCGTAAGTCCTTGGAGAATGAGACCGGCATTGTTTCACTGTACCAGCCAGTGAGCATACTTAGGCCCTATACTCAGGAGGCCCGCCCAGGTTGAAAAGAAATCCAAATTCCAATATATTTTTCTCAATCAAAACATGCAATTGTCATTTCATATTGCACACAGACCAGCGCTGACCTTAAAGCTATGATATCTAGCTATTCAGCCCTATGTTTGACGTTTCCCTGTGACAAGTTACACTGTTTGTACAGTATGTGCAGTGAAAATCTGTGTGTATGCCACTCCCACCAACAGCCACACAGGCATTAGGAGACATGCTGTGAAAACCAAAATGGTAGAAGGAAGTATTTATATCCGCGAAAAATATGATGTAAATCAGTAGTGTGGGACCATTTTGGATATGAGCAGGAGGTTGTTGAAAATGGATAATGAATGCTAACGGGTCCAATGTGTCTAACATGCTTAAAATCCTCACCATCCCTGTTTGCCAAAGCCACTGTAAACCTACTGGATCTTAAGCTAACGTTAGTTGCTAACGTTAACTAAGATGGCCCCAAGACTAAAACCAACCCTGGAGACTCTCACAGCGTGACAGTCCTATGGCCGACTTTATTTAATTTTCATTTGAGTTGGATTTGCAACAATAAGACAATTCCATTGTCATCCAACCAGCCAATAAAAAGGTGGAGCTGTAGGTGTCCTTCACTACACTGAAGCCATGTGACAGCTGTCTGATACCAGTACATACAGGAAATCCAGCAACAGCCCCAGGACATTCACTCGCAACATCATCAAACCGGTTATTGATGAAGCTCTCAAATCTGGCCACATCAAAGGTTCTGCGACCACAGTTATCTTTTACATAAATCAGCAAAGGAGCCCAGTTTTGTATTTACTCCCAAAAATGCACAGGAACAAAACACTGTGTCCTGGTCGCCCCACTGTGTCCAGCAATGACTCTGTTACTGTCCCAATATGTTGATCATTATAACCAACCATTACAACTTAAACTACCGTCCTACATCAATGACTCCCTGGTAGAACCACTATCCAAATGAGTTGATCACTTTATCCAACCATTCCTACATTAACTATACCATCCTACATGATTACCTGACTCCTCTGATTTCCTCTGCAAGTTTGATCAACTTGATGTGAATGTTTCTGGCCACCATGAACATTGAGTCACTGTACACACAAATACAACAGGCATCAATGTGAACCAACACATTACTAGAAAGAATGTCTGATCAACCGCCCAACGGTCTCATTGTTGCATTGGCTAAAATATGCCTATGCCACAACCGCTTCATGTTTAGTGATGGACACTACTTGTTGGAGCCATTCTATTGTGTTCTTAGTGTATCTATCATTTGTTTACATTTTGTTTCTGCCCCTCTGTAGTCATCTACCCCACCTAGTGTCCAAAGGCCGGTAGTGCATGTTGAGAGTGAGGGGCGGGGACTCTTGGAATCTCAGGTGGTTTAATGAGCAGGAAGAGAAGGCCTAGGCATGGTAAAAATGTTTGGTGAAGGTGCCAGGTCATACATTTTTCTTTAAACCACATCAGTGTTAGAATACTATTATTTATGAGTATTGGAATCTTTCTTTTGGTGTTTTATTTAGATGCTTAAAATAAATCTATAATTTAATTCATAATACCTTGGATCTCGTTTTGGATTTTTTTGGAATGTGCATGTTAAAGACACTACCTGGTTGACCTACAAGAAGCCACTACACTACTGTATGGCTATGGGTTGTGTGTACAATACATGGTTTGTTAAACTGTTCAGTGACACATGCAGTTATTTTCAGCATCACCTAGACTCCTGTAATCAGCTCTCTAGCAACACTTTACAACATGGAAGTGCCAGAATGAACCTTGTATCGTAGTTGATAAACCTTAGTTTCAGAATAGTCAGAACAATCTCTTGTTAAAACAACATTGTGTTTGCTTAGCAGTGTTTTGTTTATGGGTGAAGCATTTACAATGTATGATATTTCATGAAACAAGATGGCTGGTCTGGCCAGAAACCACACCACTTTCTCACTACACTATTCTCCACACCCACTGGCAGTCTCCAGGGACGGAGAAAATCCAAAACAGGAGATATCTTTAATTGCTTTAAAAATTGTAAGCGCTGCTGCGTGCCTCTGGCACAAAGAAGCGTGACCACATCACTTCATCGCTTCATGTTCGCTTCAGGCTTTCATTGGCTTTTTGAGGCTTGTTAAGCCCTGGTCCTGTTGTGACTATCTATTCTAGTGTATTTATTGTATTGTATTGACTTTGTCAGTTTCTTTGTACTGTGAAGCACTTTGGTTCAACTTCGGTTGGTTTTATATGTGCTATATAAATAAAGGTAACCGTGACCAGTCACAGCTGTAGAAGTAATTATCAGGTGCGCTATTATGGTTCATTAACACAGACGTCTCAGTGCCTAAAGGCTTGAGTGAGCACTGCTGTGGGACAGCGATTCCACAGTTGAAGGAAATGTGCAGGCAGAGGAGGGTCTTGATCCATTCATGACAGGAATGAAGTGTAGGCTAATACATGTTGTAGCCTAGACGGACATCTCTCCGAGTACCATTCTAGACCCTTATTCCATCCATCATATTAACGGTAGACTCTGTAATGCCATCAAACAGTGACATCTAAGCCCTCTAGAGAGCCCCGCTTGGGATTGCACTTTTACATGTTTTGTTTTGGTCTGATGTGTGGGTTGGGTTTGAATGGGTATAGGGATGGATTGGGTTGCTATTGCTGACCACACCTCAAGCTCTGCCAAAAAAGAGGCCTGGAGAAATGCACAGTAGGTTACTAAACCACACATCAGACCAAAACAAAATATTTAAACAAAGTGCAATACCGAGAAGGGCTCAATGAATGTTTGACTACATTACACATTACACATTCTACTTTTAACAGTGATATACTAAATTAATTACTAATGATGATGATGGTGATTGTTGCTACTATCCCTGACAAATAATTAATTTAATCAAGGGAGTATTATCTATACAGAACACTTAATTATCTAGATAGTATCTACACAGAACACTTAATTATCTAGATAGTATCTACACGGAACACTTAATTATCTAGGTATTATCTAGACGGAACACTTACATAGCTTTACTGCAGGCGTTGACCACTGGCAGCAGTCCCAAAAGAGCCTCATGTGATGCAGAATATTTCTTCAGGTCAAACACGTCCAGATTCTCTTCTGATGTCAGCAACACAAATGTCAGAGCTGACCACTGAGCCGGGGAAAGTTTGTCAGTGGATAACCTTCCTTGGTTCAGGTACCGTTGGATCTCCTCCACTAGAGAATGATCATTGAGCTCATTCAGACAGTGGAACAGATTGATGCTTCTCTCTGAAGACGGATTCTCTCTGATCTTCTTCTTGATGTACTCAACTGTCTTCTGACTAGTCTCTGAGCTGCTTCTTGTCTTTGTCAGCAGGTCTGGTATGAGCTTCTGATTGGTCTTCAGTGAGAGACCCAGGAGGAAGCGGAGAAAAAGGTCCAGATGTCCATTCTCACTCTGTAAGGCCTTTTTCACAGCACCGTTATAGAAGGGTTGAAGCACCCTATAGAACCAGGATGGTTCTAGCAGATTCACATTTTCGTTGTTGAATGCAAGAAAGACATGAAGAGCAGCCAGAAACTCCTGAATGCTCAGATGGATGAAGCTGAACACCTTTACTCCCTCATCTTCTTGTTTAAAGATCTGTGTGAACACTCCTGACCACACTGAGGCTGCTTCGACATCAATGCCACTCTTTTTCAGGTCCTTTTCATAGAAGATCAGGTTGTCTTCCTCCAGCTGTTCAAAAGCTAGTTTCGCCAGAGACAGAATGATCTTACTGGGCTTTGTATTCCAGTCTTGGTACGTGGTACTTGGTACTTGGTCTCTATCGTACTTATTCCCTCGTATGGACTGAAACACCAGCAACCTGATGTACATCTCAGTCAGGGTCTTGGGCAGCACTCTGTCTTGGTCACTTTTGTCTGTCAGCATTCTCTTCAGAACTGTAGCAGAGACCGAACAGAAGACTGGGATGTGGCACATGATGTGGAGGCTCTTTGATGCCTTGATGTGTGAGATGATACTGCTGGCCAGCTCCACATTATCACTGAATCTCTTCTTGAAGAACTCCTCCTTCTGTGGATCAGTGAATCCTCGTGCCTCGGTTACCATGTCAACATACTCAGGAGGGATCTTATGGGCTGCTGCAGGTCGGGAGGTTATCCAGATGAGAGCAGAGGGAAGCAGTTTCCCCTTGATGAGGTTTGTCAGCAGGTTGTCTACTGAGGTCGGCTCTGTGACATTAGTAAATGTCTCGTTGTTTTCAAAGTCTAAATGAAGACGACATTCATCCAGACCATCACAGATGAACAGAACTCTGTACTTGTTTGTTTGGTTGTTTGAATTCTGTAATTCTGTGAAAACTTCAGTGAGGACCTCTTTTGTAATACCTTCAGTACGTTTATCGATAAGGTCCACCAAGCAAATCTCCGCCTTCAAGTGATTCAACTCTCGAAATGGGAGTCGAAATACAAGATGGATGTCTTGGTTTGTCTTTTCTTCAGCCCAGTCCAGGAAGAACTTGTTTACAAGGTATGTTTTTCCAATGCCTGCCACTCCCGTTGTCATGACCGTTTTGATTTCTTTGTCATATAGCTCATCACATTTGATTGATGTTTCTGGTTTCCTGCATGCTGCTTCAATCTGTCTGACCTCATGGTCAGTGATGACATCCCCAGTTCCTCCATGGTTGAGAAAGACCTCTGTGTAGCCGTCATTTAGAAGTATCTTCGTATTCTTCTCGTCCTGTATACTCTTACACTTGACCGTCGCATTGGCCTTGTACTGTTTGATACCTAAAAATGTATGCAATATTTAGTTTGTTAGCCATGATATCAGATTCAGACAAGTGCTCTGTCCTTAACAACTGGAACATGCATCTATATAACTACTGTATGTGTTCTAAACAATGATAAAAAATGTGTTCCTAATACTAATGTTTCCACCATTAAAACAATAGTTTTTGTTGTATTAAAATTACAAGCTGTTGTAAAATGGATTATTTTGGACCAGTCAGATGGGGGCAATTTAATTTAGCAGACAGAGAAATGACAAAACCCACCACTAGAGCCTCTCCACCTACATCAGGATACATTTATTTATAATTAATGTTTCATTCACCAGTTTCAATAGGTCCAGAGGCTCCAGCAGTGCCTCCAGTCTCTGAGTCAGTTGATCTTGTCTCAGCTTGGACTCCTGGAGAACAGAGAAGACAAAGTAAGTTAGAACACATCACACAGAACAGAGAAGACAGTTTGAACACAGAACAGAGAAGACAAAGTAAGTTAGAACACACCACACAGAACATAGAAGACAGTTTGAACACAGAACAGAACAGAGAAGACAAAGTAAGTTAGAACACACCACACAGAACAGAGAAGACAGTTGGAACACATCTAGAAACCTGCTACAGCTGCAGGGCAGAGACTGATTCAAATTGAAGAAGATAGTTGACACAATATCTTATAAAACAAGGTAACATTGTGCACCACATCACTCATTATCTTCTTCTCAGTGTTAATGAAAGGAATGATATGGGTTAACTAAATAAGTATTCTAATATGAATGAATATTCCCTTCATATTACATATCAAATAGTGAATGAAGGAGTGTTGTGATATGAAGGAAATAATGCACTGTTAAAGTTAGAGGTTATATATAGGATTGCAAGTAACTGAGTAACTGTCTAACTGTGCATAACTGTTTCCACTGGAGGGCGCTATAGGCGGAGCTGTAAATGCTGCTGCCAGGTACGAGGTACAAAAGGAGTTGGTTAACTCCCCCTCTGTCTCTTCCCATCTACTTCTCACGGAGAGAAGATCTCATGTGCTGCTGTTGTGCAATGTAAATAATAAACCACGCCGATTAAAGGCTAAAGATAGAAACCATGCCTCATGAACATATTATTGTCGCCCCATAGCCAATTCTGTCAACATGCACTATCAACAAGGATCTATCTCTGCAGTTATTTAGGCTAGAGACAATCTATGAAAAGCAGAATGCCAACAACAATGCCATCTGCAAGAGAACATTTTATATTAGTAAAATTACAAGCTGTTATAAATAATACTGATTCTTTTGGATCAGGCAGATAGGGCTAATTTCATTTAGCAGACAGAGACATTACAAATATCTAAACCCACCACTAGAGCCTCTCCCTCTACATCAGGATCAATTCATTTATAATTAATGTTTCATTCACCAGTTTCAATAGGTCCAGAGGCTCCAGCAGTGCCTCCAGTCTCTGAGTCAGTTGATCTCGTCTCAGCATGGACTCCTGGAGAACAGAGAAGACAGAGTAAGTTAGAACACATCACACAGAACAGAGAAGACAGTTTGAACACAGAACAGAGAAAACAGAGTAAGTTAGAACACATCACACAGAACAGAGAAGACAGTTGGAACATAGAGCAGAACAGAGAAGACAAAGTAAGTTAGAACACACCACACAGAACAGAGAAGACAGTTGGAACATAGAGCAGAACAGATAAGACAAAGTAAGTTAGAACACATCACACAGAACAGAGAAGACCGTTTGAACACATCTAGAAACCTGCTACAGCTGCAGGGCAGAGACTGATTCAAATTGAAGAAGATAGTTGACACAATATCTTATAAAACAAGGTAACATTGTGCACCACATCACTCATGCATTCATTATCTTCTTCTCAGTATTAATGAAAGGAATGATATGGGTTAACAAAATAAGCATTTTAATATTAATTCATATTCCCTTCATATTACATATCAAATAGTGAATGAAGGACTGATGTGATATGAAGGAAATAATGTACAATCAACAAGGATCTATCTCTGCAGTTATTTAGGCTAGAGATAATCTATGAAAAGCAGAATACCAATAACAATACCATCTGCTAGAGAACATTTTATATTAGTAAAATTACAAGCTGTTATAAATAATACTGATTATTTTGGATCAGGCAGATAGGGCTAATTTAATTTAGCAGACAGAGACATGACAAATATCAAAACCCACCACTAGAGCCTCTCCCTCTACATCAGGATAAATTCATTTATAATTAATGTTTCATTCACCAGTTTCAATAGGTCCAGAGGCTCCAGCAGTGCCTCCAGTCTCTGAGTCAGTTGATCTCGTCTCAGCATGGACTCCTGGAGAACAGAGAAGACAGAGTAAGTTAGAACACATCACACAGAACAGAGAAGACAGTTTGAACACAGAACAGAGAAGACAAAGTAAGTTAGAACACATCACACAGAACAGAGAAGACAGTTTGAACACAGAGCAGAACAGAGAAGACAAAGTAAGTTAGAACACACCACACAGAACATAGAAGACAGTTTGAACACAGAGCAGAACAGAGAAGACAAAGTAAGTTAGAACACATCACACAGAACAGAGAAGACAGTTTGAACACAGAGCAGAACAGAGAAGACAAAGTAAGTTAGAACACATCACACAGAACATAGAAGACAGTTTGAACACATCTAGAAACCTGCTACAGCTGCAGGGCAGAGACTGATTCAAATTGAAGAAGATAGTTGACACAATATCTTATAAAACAAGGTAACATTGTGCACCACATCACTCATGCATTCATTATCTTCTTCTCAGTATTAATGAAAGGAATGCTATGGGTTAACAAAATAAGTATTTTAATATTAATTCATATTCCCTTCATATTACATATCAAATAGTGAATGAAGGACTGATGTGATATGAAGGAAATAATGTACAATCAACAAGGATCTATCTCTGCAGTTATTTAGGCTAGAGATAATCTATGAAAAGCAGAATACCAATAACAATACCATCTGCTAGAGAACATTTTATATTAGTAAAATTACAAGCTGTTATAAATAATACTGATTCTTTTGGATCAGGCAGATAGGGCTAATTTCATTTAGCAGACAGAGACATGCCAAATATCTAAACCCACCACTAGAGCCTCTCCACCTACATCAGGATACATTCATTTATAATTAATGTTTCATTCACCAGTTTCAATAGGTCCAGAGGCTCCAGCAGTGCCTCCAGTCTCTGAGTCAGTTGATCTTGTCTCAGCTTGGACTCCTGGAGAACAGAGAAGACAGAGTAAGTTAGAACACATCACACAGAACAGAGAAGACAGTTTGAACACAAAACAGAGAAGACAAAGTAAGTTAGAGCACATCACACAAAACATAGAAGACAGTTTGAACACAGAACAGAACAGAGAAGACAAAGTAAGTTAGAACACATCACACAGAACAGAGAAGACAGTTTGAACACAGAACAGAGAAGACAAAGTAAGTTAGAACACATCACACAGAACAGAGAAGACAGTTTGAACACAGAACAGAACAGAGAAGACAAAGTAAGTTAGAACACATCACACAGAACAGAGAAGACAGTTTGAACACATCTAGAAACCTGCTACAGCTGCAGGGCAGAGACTGATTCAAATTGAAGAAGATAGTTGACACAATATCTTATAAAACAAGGTAACATTGTGTACCACATCACTCATGCATTCATTATCTTCTTCTCAGTATTAATGAAAGGAATGATATGGGTTAACAAAATAAGTATTTTAATATTAATTCATATTCCCTTCATATTACATATCAAATAGTGAATGAAGGACTGATGTGATATGAAGGAAATAATGCACAATCAACAAGGATCTATCTCTGCAGTTATTTAGGCTAGAGATAATCATATGAAAAGCAGAATACCAACAACAATGCCATCTACAAGTCGTTGACAACTGGAACATGCATCTATATAACTACTGTATGTGTTCTAAAGTAAACAATGGTAAACACGTTTTCCTACTACTAATGTTTCCACCATCAAAACAATAGTTTTTGTTGTAACATACATGTATTATCTTAAAATTACAAGCTGTTGTAAAACTGATTATTTTGGATCAGGCAGTAGGGGCAATTTCATTTAGCAGACAGAGAAATTACAAATATCTAAACCCACCACTAGAGCCTCTCCCTCTACATCAGGATAAATTCATTCAAATTAATGTTTCATTCACCAGTTTCAATATGTCCAGAGGCTCCAGCAGTGCCTCCAGTCTCTGAGTCAGTTGATCTTGTCTCAGCTTGGACTCCTGGAGAACAGAGAAGACAGAGTAAGTTAGAACACATCACACAGAACAGAGAAGACAGTTTGAACACAAAACAGAGAAGACAAAGTAAGTTAGAGCACATCACACAAAACATAGAAGACAGTTTGAACACAGAACAGAACAGAGAAGACAAAGTAAGTTAGAACACACCACACAGAACAGAGAAGACAGTTGGAACACATCTAGAAACCTGCTACAGCTGCAGGGCAGAGACTGATTCAAATTGAAGAAGATAGTTGACACAATATCTTATAAAACAAGGTAACATTGTGCACCACATCACTCATGCATTCATTATCTTCTTCTCAGTGTTAATGAAAGGAATGATATGGGTTAACTAAATAAGTATTCTAATATGAATGAATATTCCCTTCATATTACATATCAAATAGTGAATGAAGGAGTGTTGTGATATGAAGGAAATAATGCACTGTTAAAGTTAGAGGTTATATATAGGATTGCAAGTAACTGAGTAACTGTCTAACTGTGCATAACTGTTTCCACTGGAGGGCGCTATAGGCGGAGCTGTAAATGCTGCTGCCAGGTACGAGGTACAAAAGGAGTTGGTTAACTCCCCCTCTGTCTCTTCCCATCTACCTCTCACGGAGAGAAGATCTCATGTGCTGCTGTTGTGCAATGTAAATAATAAACCATGCCGATTAAAGGCTAAAGATAGAAACCATGCCTCATGAACATATTATTGTCGCCCCATAGCCAATTCTGTCAACATGCACTATCAACAAGGATATATCTCTGCAGTTATTTAGGCCAGAGACAATCTATGAAAAGCAGAATGCCAACAACAATCCCATCTGCAAGAGAACATTTTATATTAGTAAAATTACAAGCTGTTATAAATAATACTGATTCTTTTGGATCAGGCAGATAGGGCTAATTTCATTTAGCAGACAGAGACGTTACAAATATCTAAACCCACCACTAGAGCCTCTCCCTCTACATCAGGATCAATTCATTTATAATTAATGTTTCATTCACCTGTTTCAATAGGTCCAGAGGCTCCAGCAGTGCCTCCAGTCTCTGAGTCAGTTGATCTTGTCTCAGCTTGGACTCCTGGAGAACAGAGAAGACAAAGTAAGTTAGAACACACCACACAGAACAGAGAAGACAGTTTGAACACAGAACAGAGAAGACAGAGTAAGTTAGAACACACCACACAGAACAGAGAAGACAGTTTGAACACAGAACAGAACAGAGAAGACAGTTTGAACACAGAGCAGAACAGAGAAGACAAAGTAAGTTAGAACACATCACACAGAACAGAGAAGACCGTTTGAACACAGAACAGAACAGAGAAGACAAAGTAAGTTAGAACACATCACACAGAACAGAGAAGACCGTTTGAACACAGAACAGAACAGAGAAGACAAAGTAAGTTAGAACACACCACACAGAACATAGAAGACAGTTTGAACACAGAACAGAACAGAGAAGACAAAGTAAGTTAGAACACACCACACAGAACAGAGAAGACAGTTTGAACACAGAACAGAACAGAGAAGACAAAGTAAGTTAGAACACACCACACAGAACAGAGAAGACCGTTTGAACACATCTAGAAACCTGCTACAGCTGCAGGGCAGAGACTGATTCAAATTGAAGAAGATAGTTGACACAATATCTTATAAAACAAGGTAACATTGTGCACCACATCACTCATGCATTCATTATCTTCTTCTCAGTGTTAATGAAAGGAATGATATGGGTTAACTAAATAAGTATTCTAATATGAATGAATATTCCCTTCATATTACATATCAAATAGTGAATGAAGGAGTGTTGTGATATGAAGGAAATAATGCACTGTTAAAGTTAGAGGTTATATATAGGATTGCAAGTAACTGAGTAACTGTCTAACTGTGCATAACTGTTTCCACTGGAGGGCGCTATAGGCGGAGCTGTAAATGCTGCTGCCAGGTACGAGGTACAAAAGGAGTTGGTTAACTCCCCCTCTGTCTCTTCCCATCTACTTCTCACGGAGAGAAGATCTCATGTGCTGCTGTTGTGCAATGTAAATAATAAACCACGCCGATTAAAGGCTAAAGATAGAAACCATGCCTCATGAACATATTATTGTCGCCCCATAGCCAATTCTGTCAACATGCACTATCAACAAGGATCTATCTCTGCAGTTATTTAGGCTAGAGACAATCTATGAAAAGCAGAATGCCAACAACAATGCCATCTACAAGAGAACATTTTATATTAGTAAAATTACAAGCTGTTATAAATAATACTGATTATTTTGGATCAGGCAGATAGGGCTAATTTCATTTAGCAGACAGAGACATTACAAATATCTAAACCCACCACTAGAGCCTCTCCCTCTACATCAGGATCAATTCATTTATAATTAATGTTTCATTCACCAGTTTCAATAGGTCCAGAGGCTCCAGCAGTGCCTCCAGTCTCTGAGTCAGTTGATCTCGTCTCAGCATGGACTCCTGGAGAACAGAGAAGACAAAGTAAGTTAGAACACACCACACAGAACATAGAAGACAGTTTGAACACAGAGCAGAACAGAGAAGACAAAGTAAGTTAGAACACACCACACAGAACAGAGAAGACAGTTTGAACACAGAGCAGAACAGAGAAGACAAAGTAAGTTAGAACACATCACACAGAACAGAGAAGACAGTTTGAACACATCTAGAAACCTGCTACAGCTGCAGGGCAGAGACTGATTCAAATTGAAGAAGATAGTTGACACAATATCTTATAAAACAAGGTAACATTGTGCACCACATCACTCATGCATTCATTATCTTCTTCTCAGTATTAATGAAAGGAATGATATGGGTTAACAAAATAAGCATTTTAATATTAATTCATATTCCCTTCATATTACATATCAAATAGTGAATGAAGGACTGATGTGATATGAAGGAAATAATGTACAATCAACAAGGATCTATCTCTGCAGTTATTTAGGCTAGAGATAATCATATGAAAAGCAGAATACCAACAACAATGCCATCTACAAGTCGTTGACAACTGGAACATGCATCTATATAACTACTGTATGTGTTCTAAAGTAAACAATGGTAAACACGTTTTCCTACTACTAATGTTTCCACCATCAAAACAATCGTTTTTGTTGTAACATACATGTATTATCTTAAAATTACAAGCTGTTGTAAAACTGATTATTTTGGATCAGGCAGTAGGGGCAATTTAATTTAGCAGACAGAGAAATGACAAATATCTAAACCCACCACTAGAGCCTCTCCCTCTACATCAGGATAAATTCATTCAAATTAATGTTTCATTCACCAGTTTCAATAGGTCCAGAGGCTCCAGCAGTGCCTCCAGTCTCTGAGTCAGTTGATCTTGTCTCATCATGGACTCCTGGAGAACAGAGAAGACAGAGTAAGTTAGAACACATCACACAGAACAGAGAAGACAGTTTGAACACAAAACAGAGAAGACAAAGTAAGTTAGAGCACATCACACAAAACATAGAAGACAGTTGGAACACATCTATAAACCGACTACAGCTGCAGGGCAGAGACTGATTCAAATTGAAGAAGATAGTTGATTGAATTGATTGATTGAAAAGTTTATTAACAGATTGCAGAATGTATTTTATAAGTATTTTAATATTATTCATATTCCCTTCATATTACATATCAAATAGTGAATGAATGACTGATGTGATATGAAGGAAATTATGCACAATCAACAAGGATCTATCTCTGCAGTTATTTAGGCTAGAGATAATCTATGAAAAGCAGAATACCAACAACATTGCCATCTACCAGATATACATCTTATATTATTATTTTCTTCTTTTCCTAAAAATGTGAACTGTCCCTTTAAACATCTATCTCAGAGGCAAGAGAGAAAATCACTGAAAGCTAAAGGCATACACATATTTATTCAAAGATAAAAGAGGTAGAGGCTGACATGAATACCTGCTTTTAGATCTTCCACCAGATCAATCCTGTTGAGCTCCTTCAGTATCTCCTCTGTAATCTTCACAGCTACATCAGAATAGTGCTGCACCATCAGATCCACCACGTCCTGTATGTCAGCATTCTCCAGCCGGCTCTTCGGGATGGGAGGGTAGCCCTTCAGGACATGTTGGTTCAAATGCCACCGGAACTTCTTCAGCTCCTTCTCTCCTAACTCCTCCAGGATTTTGGACAGTAGTTTTGAATGCGGTGCCATTGTTGATCACTGGTCAAACAGAACAAAGCTTGTAAATGTTTTTATCTTGAGACCCTGACGTATATTGTAATAAGCATATAGGTAGTTATATAGCATACTGGCCAATCGCGCCTCGCATGGTCACGTGCAAGTGAGGTGCATGTAAAATGTTTCCACGGGCCCAGTAGGTGCTGGAGAGATGATATCTCATAATGGCAGAGCGAGACGCTCAGCCAGTATTCATATAACTAGGGTTATAGGATAACCTTCGTTATCTAACACAGTTTACTGAAGGAGAGGAGATGATAAAATGAGGTTACCCCAGACTCCAATAGCGAGGGGCAATAAACTTGGATTCCCAAAACATGGTTTCCCTTAGTATTTTATTTGGCTGAGGCCCAGAGAGAGTTGGTTCAACACAAGGGAAGAATGATAATATTGTGCATTACATTAGTGATGGGTCGGTCATGAGCGACTCGTTCATAAGAGCCGATTCATTGCCGTGAGCGTGAGTCGAATCGCTCACGTCTGGCAATGAGTCGGTTCACCCCCCCCCCCGGCACGCACACAGACACACACAATGAACTCAACGGATATACAGTGCAATAATAGAATAGTAGAATAGATAGTAAAATTATGCAATAGAATGGCCAGAGTAAAATAGTGCTACAGTACAATCAACAGCGGGGTGTATTAGAAGGCTATGGTGAAGAGGTACGTTTTTAGCTTATTTCTGAAAATATTAAGAGATCTAGCTTCCCTAATGTCCATAGGTAGTGTGTTCCATAACTTTGGTGCATACTTAGCAAAGGCTGCATCCCTGATTTTCTTTAGACTGTGGCTTGGAACCTTCAATAGACCAGTAGTAGATGATCGCAATGTTTATACTTTGTATATAAGGAGGAGGACCTTGAAATCAATTCTAAATGTTACCGATGATTACTGATGTAAACAGGGGGATCCTGATGTAAACAAGACGAAAGTCTTTCTCTGGTCTGCATCCCCTTAACAATTGTATGTATAATTGTATGTAATTGTATGTATAACATCGGCCAAATTTTAGAAGTTAGAACACATCACACAGAACAGAGAAGACAGTTTGAACACAGAACAGAGAAGACAGAGTAAGTTAGAACACACCACACAGAACATAGAAGACAGGTTGAACACAGAACAGAGAAGACAAAGTAAGTTAGAACACACCACACAGAACATAGAAGACAGTTTGAACACAGAGCAGAACAGATAAGACAAAGTAAGTTAGAACACATCACACAGAACAGAGAAGACAGTTTGAACACAGAGCAGAACAGAGAAGACAAAGTAAGTTAGAACACATCACACAGAACATAGAAGACAGTTTGAACACAGAACAGAACAGAAAAGACAAAGTAAGTTAGAACACACCACACAGAACAGAGAAGACAGTTTGAACACAGAGCAGAACAGAGAAGACAAAGTAAGTTAGAACACATCACACAGAACAGAGAAGACCGTTTGAACACATCTAGAAACCTGCTACAGCTGCAGGGCAGAGACTGATTCAAATTGAAGAAGATAGTTGACACAATATCTTATAAAACAAGGTAACATTGTGCACCACATCACTCATGCATTCATTATCTTCTTCTCAGTATTAATGAAATGAATGATATGGGTTAACAAAATAAGTATTTTAATATTAATTCATATTCCCTTCATATTACATATCAAATAGTGAATGAAGGACTGATGTGATATGAAGGAAATAATGCACAATCAACAAGGATCTATCTCTGCAGTTATTTAGGCTAGAGATAATCTATGAAAAGCAGAATACCAACAACAATGCCATCTACAAGTCGTTGACAACTGGAACATGCATCTATATAACTACTGTATGTGTTCTAAAGTAAACAATGGTAAACACGTTTTCCTACTACTAATGTTTCCACCATCAAAACAATAGTTTTTGTTGTAACATACATGTATTATCTTAAAATTACAAGCTGTTGTAAAACTGATTATTTTGGATCAGGCAGTAGGGGCAATTTCATTTAGCAGACAGAGAAATGACAAATATCTAAACCCACCACTAGAGCCTCTCCCTCTACATCAGGATCAATTCATTCAAATTAATTACATGGTTATCAATACTCTTTACATTCACCTGGTCCAGTGCATTGACCTTACATTCGTCAACTAACAGTTGTTCAATATACATTCAAACGTATAGTTACTCACGTATGGCACAGCAATGCATCTCAAGCTGGGGCGGAGGAGGTCCGGACTTCATGTGTGGCCTAAATCCTAATACTTTCAGATGGGGTTTATATACCCTGTTATGATGACATCATACACTGTCACACTTGCCTGGCCAATCAGAGTGACATTCAAACATTGTATCCTCCATTCAGGTCCTACTTACAGACCAAGAGTGGCCTTTGGTTTAAACTTTATCTATGGGTGTGTCTTCACGCCTCTGCCTGTGGCTTCTGCCTGTGACATCTGGCTTAATCAGAGCCACTCCTCTTTTAGCATATGATATAATAAAACATTTCTAGGCCGTATCTTTAGTGTAATGATCTCTATATATCCAGAATTAAAACAGGGTATTAATAAGCTGCAATTTAATACTAAACACTCCATACTTGAGTTAAACTATACCAATAACAGCCTGATTGGCATTCACAGTGATAAATAAACTTAAGACACTTAAAAGAGAAATAGTGAATACAGACTCTATACCCTTATGTATAGATATGTAATATATAATTAAAGAGAGAATCATATATTGTTATATGCTCCTCCCAATCTAAATGACATTCAAATATACCTTCTAATTTAATAAGTCACATTAATGATCTATATATGTTTTTTCGTTTCTTTATAGAGGTCTTAATCCAATCAAAGCCAAACATTGTTTTTTACTCCAGTTGGAGCATGTCATGATTATTAATAGTCTCTACTCCTGTCTTTAATTTCAGAGCAGTTTGTGGTTCTGCTCTCCATGGCAGCTGTTCATACACGCTGTAACTTGTCGCTAACATGTGACTTTAGATAATCACACTTCAACTGGCCATTTTCATTGTTGGGCATTGGATTGAATTAACATCTCTTTTGTCTCTTGTTATCTTGATTAACCGCTGTCACAGTCCTGAGAGCATTCTCATGGCCCAAACTGCCCCCAGGCTCTACCACACCTTTTGGCATTCTGGTCACATTCCAAGTAAATTTTATACCACAACCCAAACTTGTAACGTTCTGGGTTATCTGGTCTTGTTAGACCTGAGAATCATGCTAATACATTTGGTCAATTTTCGAGGGCATTTTGCCCCAAGCCCCCGTTAATTTCGAACCCTGGTTGTTGTTGTAGAACTTGAAGGCTAGTAGTAAATAAGTCTGCATCATTTGGACCTCCATGCTCCCGGGGGTCTGCCTTGATGAATGCTGTCTGGACGGCACTGAGACGGACTGTGTCTATGTAACAGGTACAACCTTGTACCTGCCACCAAACTTCCACCGCTCCTTGAGTGGGAGTCGAGCCCCGGGCGTCCGCACGGGGGGAAGCAACACAAACCGCTGCGCCAAGAGAGGAACTCCTCCCTAAGCGCTCAGTTTGAATGCCTCTGGGGAGTGAGTTTTACTTCCATGCACCGTAGTCACACTATCGCGGTGCATATCCGTTACATCTATAACCCTTAGAGCCGCTGACCTCTTCTTTTTCAGACGATGACCCCTTTGATGCCGTTCTCATCGCTGATAAACTGAAGGAGGTCGGCGACAGACTGAGTCGAGACGCAGAGTTTCAGGAGGCGCTGAAGCAGCTGAAGCAAGCGGTAGCACAACAGATAAACACTACACACACACACACACACACACTACACACACACACACACACACACACACACACACACACACACACACACACACACACACACCATCCAGACACCACACGCATCACTAACACTACACACACACACACACACACCATCCAGACACCACACACATCACTAACACTACACACCACACACACACACCACACACACACACACCACACACACACACACACACACACACCATACAGACACACACCATCCAGACACCACACACACACACCACACACACACACACACACACACACACACACACACACACACACACACACACACACACACCATCCAGACACCACACACGCATCACTAACCCTGGCAGCGTTAGTGCCTTGCTCTAGCCATTGAGCTACACATGGAATTGAACCCCTAACCGTTTACACAGTTACCCTACTATTACACAGTAGTAGTAGTACTAATTTATATATGTTATGCCCAGTTTAATCACCTGTACATTGTATATTATTACTATTGCACTTTACTGTTACATTTGCAGTTGGACGGCATCTGGCTGGATGCCAAACTTATTTCCGTTGTGCTGTATGATGACAACTACATTTGACTCTAATCTAATCTAACCACCCGCCCCTGGTAGACTAGGCAGAATTTCAGATAATGTGCTTGTATAAAGTGCTGAAGGCATTTCGTGTTTATTTTTGGTACACAACATTTCTAGGGGTATTAAGGGGTGCTGAATCCAAATCTGCTGTATACCAAGCTCAAAAATGTCAAATAAGGCCTCAAAATTGAGAAATCCAACATGGCCGCCAGCACCAGGCCCTCTCTCCACAAAAACAGGTGCTAAACCCACAGTTTTTATTCTACTGACATGAAAGTTTGCACAGAACATCTGCACCTATGGAGGAAGAAAGTAGGAATATAGCTGGGGTGCAACCATGAGTAACAGGGTGTTTTTGACTGTCTAACTGTAATCTTTGTATAGGTGAGGATACAAAAAATGACATTTCTTCAGTGTTTGCAGGAATACTACAGCAATTTGGTAATAACTGTACAGTGTTCGATACGAACATTAGAATCCCCCAAGTCTTAGCTTTCTTTAGGTACCAAGTTTATGCAAGTAGCTCTTATAAATCTGGATATATAAGCATTTTAATGTAAGCATGCTGTTTTAGGCGAATTTTCAAAAAATAAATGGTGGGGCTTAATGAGTTAAGTGTGACTACACAAGGTACAAACCTGAATTAAATGTGCTTTTGTAAGTTTTCTTACATACATCAACAAGGACGTAGTCACACCGGAGATTCAAGAATCCATACTTGGCGCAGAACACCTTGGACGGTTTTCCCCGACGCAGAAATAGCGCCGAGATATGCGGTGAGCTACTGGAGCTCCCTTCACTCACATTTTTATATCCAAAGTTAATTATATTGTTCTCTCTCTATTTCTTCTCATATTATTATATTCAGATCAAATTCTATTGCCTGTATATTTATGTCTTTCTACTATTACCCTGCCCATACCTGTACAGTACATTACACCAACACAGAATTGCCTTAGGCAAGGCGTACATAGAATATATCAAAGTGTTGCTTGCCGATTTGGACTCATTCAAGAAAATAACTACAAAGTTTTCTTGCCAAATCACTGCCATTATGGCAATGATCAAGGGAATGAAACTGAAGGGCACTGGCAGTCTGGGTCAATCGGCTGGAAGATTGCTTCTGTTTGACCTGGAGCGACCCCCACGGGACCACAGCTGCATGAACCACAGACGAAGCTAGGAGCCATCTATTCATTAATTTTTCAAGGCTGGAGACTCAGGAGCAGCCAGAAAATAATATAATAATAATAATAATAATAATAATAATAATAATAATAATAATAATAATAATAATAATAATAATAATAATAATAATAATAATAATAATAATAATAATAATAATAATAATAATAATAATAATAATAATAATAATAATAATAATAATAATAATAATAATAATAATAATAATAATAATAATAATAATAATAATAATAATAATAATAATAATAATAATAATAATAATAATAATAATAATAATAATAATAATAATAATAATAATAATAATAACTGCCATTATATACGTCATACGTTGTAGTCCGTGCAGGTTTTTGATATAAAAAAGATATGCTACAATCTGTACAGGGTGGATTGAGCTGGGAGTGGGGGGTGTAGTGGTCGTACCTGGATATGTAAACACAAGTATATCGGTATCCATTTTAGATTCAGTCTCCATACCAAATAAAATATACAATTATTTTTATAAAACACATTTTATATAAATTATAATTATACAATTATATAAAAACAATATTGGACAACCTGTGAGAAGGGTGAGTGAGATTGTTTGTCAAACGTGCATATTAGCATAGTAGGTAGTAATATAGGCATGGTAGATTCCTTTGTAGCAGAGTGACTACTCGTAAAAGACAGTACAATGGTTTTAGGAATATTTTTAACTTTTTTTGTGTGTTTTTATAGTTCTAGTTATATCTAGTGTGTGTGTGTGTGTGTGTGTGTGTGTGTGTGTGTGTGTGTGTGTGCGCCTGTGCGTACATGTGTCTGTCTGTCTGTGTGTGTGTGTGTGTGTGCGTGTGCGTGTGTGTGTGTCAGTGAAGGGAGCAGCAGCTACAGAATGCTGAAGGGGCTCATAGCTGCAGCCAACCCTCAGGAAGATGTCATCAATCACTAAGTGACAGTTCGCTTGAATTTCTCTCAACAGGATCTCTGTTGCTACGCCCGGCTTTCATCCGAAGCAAGAGGTCCACGTCACAGACAGTAAGCCCAGAGGAACCAGGAAGCCCAGAGGGACCAGGAAGACGGAGGCAGCTAACTGAATTCCACCTATAAGGTCCCGCGCGCCCAAGGCTTGTGTAGAAAAGAAAATAATAATAATATCTAACCCTAACTAACCTTACTGTCATGCACTTGTCCTAATATACTAACCTACACTGTAGCACTCAACACTTTGATGAACATTGTTACTGAGGCCCCGTTTAGACGGAAACGCTAGCAGGTGAATCTGCAAAAATATTTTTACGGATGTGCCTTTCGTTTATACGGAAACGGCGTTTTTACGGGGTGAAACCGCAAAAAAGTGAGACTACCTTCCAGGGTGGAATTCCTAGAAACGATAAACCTTTGCGCTCTCGTCTAAACTATCAAACTGTATAAATCTGTTAAAACGATGACGAAAGGGTTGTCACGGCTCTGGTCGCGCGTACTGCTTACGTCACAGGTAGCAGGTAAGCGCCAGTAGCCGAGACGTAAACAAAGCAAGTATGTCTGACTATATCAACGGAGATCACTTGAAGGCTACATTGGCAGTACTTTTAAAGACACAAGAATCAGTCCAGTTTTAAGATACGCTATTGGAGCTGGAATTACCGCGGCTGCTGGCACCAGACTTGCCCTCCAATGGATCCTCGTTAAAGGATTTAAAGTGTACTCATTCCAATTACAGGGCCAGCAGGTGCCTCGACTGGCCCGCGCCGTTCTGTGTTCTGAACGTAGCGTTATAGCAGTACTTTTAACCCTTTCACTGCCACACGACAGAAGGTTAACCCTTTACTATCACACAACCGGCTGTCGTGTGGCAGTGAAAGGGTTAAATACACAAGAATCTGTCCCGCGGCGTGAGTGGACCCACTGTCTGTGAGTGACTCTGCTTTGGTCCAATCACATTCCCCATCCACAGTCTGCGAATCAGAGGCAGAGTAGGGCGGGTCTTCACAGCACGTCATGTGACATATGCGCCAATCGTGTGACAGCGGTGCTCCGTCGTTACAGCCTCGTCTGCACAGAGAATTCCACCACAAAACGCTCGTCTAAACGCAAAATTAAAAGTGAAACCGCAAGACGACTTTTGCGGTTTCTGTTCACAAAACGCTTGTCTAAACGTAGCCTCAGCTGATAGAGTTGTGCCCTTCCTGATGATTTGTCGTACATAACTTGTAACTCGCTTTGGATAAAAGCGGCAGCTAAATGACTAAATGTAAATGTAGATTCATTCACAGGCCGTGTCAGACGTGTTCAGCCAGAGCGTGGAGGCCCTGTGCCGGACGACCTCGCCCCAGGATGCTGCGTTGGCTCCAGAGATGCACCTGATCAGAGCCTCCTTCGCCCTGGGCCTCTACGTCAAGAGGAACGCCCCGGAGCTGAAGGAGCGAGTCCGCAGTGCCATGACTGCATTCCTCAACAGACGTGTCGGCAACTGGGTGGCTCAGCGAGGGGGATGGGTGAGTCCAGGGGGGGGGTCTCTCAAAGCAGCATTGGTTGTTTTTTGGTGCAGTATCCCTTTAACCTGGGTCCAGCTTCTAGGAAATGTTTTTTTTTATTCCGGTAAATGAACGATAGAATCACAGAATTTGGAAAAGAGCAGAAGTGCTCTCACCGTTCTTAACCCTTTCACTGCCACACTACCAAACGGTTAACCCTTTCACTGCGACACTACCAAACGGTTAACCCTTTCGCCCTGCTCTAAAGACGAACTCTAACCTTAACCAACTTCGAAAGAGGGCCTAAACTTAACCAGTTGGAAACAAGGCGGACAGTAATAAAATTAGCAATCAATCAATTAAATAGTCCACGCTCACTTAAAACAGCGCACCTCCCAGCTGCTTCTATAGAAAGTAGGTAAAAATAAAATGTGCAATTAATCAATCAATCAATCAATTCGCACGATTTTTATTTTGTTCCACAATGACTCATGACCCATCAATTACATCATCCAACATTGTTTAAGAAACTAAGACATTTGCTGTGACAGAATCGTTTTTTAATTTAGTCTTTATGACCCTATCACCATTATCCTTTCGTAATGTTTCCTGTCCGGCTTGTCTGCCATCTTGCTTTCATTCCTAAAACCACGAACGGCGCATTGATAGTGATGCGGTTGTGGGCGGGTCCTGGGACCAAGAGCGTTGGGTTATGAAAATACCCACGTGTAAGTTGACTGTTTCAGCCAATCAGAATCAAGAAATGTGCATGTCGTTGTATAATCAAAGATCCCCGCTTTTTAGTCTTGCACGAGGACCAATCAGCATGGGTATGGGCGGGTTTCATTTTCCATTGGTGGGGATTTTATTGGCTGTTTTTAAATAAAGTGCGGACGCAGGATTAATAACGTTAACTTTTTGTTCGACCAGAGAAACAAATATACTAATTAAAATAGTTGGACCTGCGAGATTTGTACTTTGTAGGTCTGCATTTTAAATGTAAGGAGTAAAAAGTATGTTTTTTTTTTCTCTGAATTGTAATTGAGTAAAAGTACAAGTATACAAACCTAATAATACTTAAGTAAAGTACAAATCCCCTAAAAACGGTATAAGTATTGTAACAAAGTACAATTACTCAAGTACTTTCCACCCCTGCTCCTGTCACACACCAGCTCAAAGTAAGTGACTCAGGGAGACTCAGACCACGCATGAGATAAAGTGAGTGAGTGAGTGAGTGAGTGAGTGAGTGAGTGAGTGGAGGATGCTGGCAGTGTTTTCGGTGTTGATGGTGTTTATTTGTTCCCTCTCTTTCAGAACGTCGTGGCTGATGACGCGTAGGAGGAATTGGGAACAACTGAAGAGTTTGTTGAAACCAGTTATGAATAAAGACCTCAACCCTTCTCAGGAACATCAAGCCTGCCAAGAACACAAAGAACACACACACACACACACACCTCTCCACACAAACCCCCTCACCCCATTGTTAAGACGAAAGTCTTTCTCTGGTCTGCATCCCCTTAACAATTGTGTGTATTGAGCCGTACTGTATTGTACCCATTCTGCAATCTGTTAATAACATTTTCAATCAATCAATCAATCAAGTCCCGCCCTGATCGACCCACTGTGACGAAACACTATGACATCATCACTTAGGGACCTCTTTGATCTTCCCTCTTCCTATGACATCATCACTTAGGGACCTCTTTGATCTTCCCTCGTCCTCAGGACCAAGGGATCAAACACATTGTTCCATAATACAGTTCAAACACATTGTTCCTATGATATGGTTCTTCATGATGCTGAATAACATGTCCTCAGTGATCTTGTCCTCTACAGCAGGGGTTCCCAATGTTTTCAGGCCGCGACCCCCGAAATAACGGTGTCAGAGAGGCGCGACCCCCACTGTCACAGGAGGTGGTTGAAACATGCAAACGTTCACACGCACTAATAAGCATTGGAGGCTATTAACAGTTTCACTATTAATCAGGTTTTATTCTGTTTCGGACATCATCCATAAATGTATTGAATTGATGAACCGTTGGTTTATAGTTTATACCAGTCATGTTCATCACCCTCTTGTTCACCATCAGATAACTGCTTGAACAGATTGATGCATTTTCTCAAATTCATTCATCAAAACACCAAAGGCTTGAAATTGCTTGTTCACTATTCCCACGTCTACGTCTTACGAGTCCGTCGAACAGCGCATCCAACTCGTTCTTGCGCCTAGTCAACGCACCCAGCTTCGCCCTGCGAGAGCCTAGTCAACGCACCCAGCTTCGCCCTGTGAGCGAGAGCCTAGTCAACGCACCCAGCTTCACCCTGTGAGAGCCTAGTCAACGCACCCAGCTTCGCCCTGCGAGAGCCTAGTCAACACACCCAGCTTCACCCTGTGAGAGCCTAGTCAACACACCCAGCTTCACCCTGTGAGAGCCTAGTCAACACACCCAGCTTCGCCCTGTGAGAGCCTAGTCAACACACCCAGCTTCGCCCTGCGAGAGCCTAGTCAACACACCCAGCTTCACCCTGTGAGAGCCTAGTCAACACACCCAGCTTCGCCCTGCGAGAGCCTAGTCAACACACCCAGCTTCACCCTGTGAGAGCCTAGTCAACACACCCAGCTTCACCCTGTGAGAGCCTAGTCAACACACCCAGCTTCACCCTGTGAGAGCCTAGTCAACACACCCAGCTTCGCCCTGCGAGAGCCTAGTCAACACACCCAGCTTCGCCCTGTGAGAGCCTAGTCAACACACCCAGCTTCACCCTGTGAGAGCCTAGTCAACACACCCAGCTTCGCCCTGTGAGAGCCTAGTCAACACACCCAGCTTCGCCCTGTGAGAGCCGATCAATTTAACCAGCTCTCTCTCTCTCAGCGTCTTCTGCCTTTACATTTTAATCCCAGTTACAATATCCCGATTACGTGTGACAGTGATACAATACAACAATCCACAGATTCAGATTCCTTGTAATTCACATCCACAATCCACGAGTAAAGACGCTTCAATTTAAGCTTGAATGAAACACAGTCCGTGCGCTCCGGTTAACCAAATGCATCCGCAGCTGAGAATATGAAACGGATCAGAGCCAAACGGCCGGTAGGCGTTCCACAATAACTTCGGATCCACGTTTTTTTTTTTTTTTAACAAATGTTTTTTATTTTCCCTTTTTTAACATAAAACTAGACACACAATACATTAACAGTAGAAATCCACAATAAATCACAGGACTATGACCGACATAATAATAACAATAATGACAGTCCAGTACTTAAATCAAAATAAATGTAGATTAAAAGATATACACATAATAAATACAATACAATACAATACATATGCTCTTGCTCGCTCTTCCTCACCCTTTCCTTCTCCTTCCCTTCCCCCCCACCCCCCCCCCCCTCAGGACCCCCTCTTGGACTGTACATCCATTATTCCGTTTAACACCAGGGATTACAAATTCATATGCTATCCTTTATCTTCTCCACCACATCTAACCAGGTTGCTATGCTGGCTTCATTAACACCTAAAATTCGTGCGGTAGATATCTCTAGATAAATCACATCGAGATAGGTAAGAACCCATACCTTCCGGCACATTTTATCCGGTTGAATCCAGCGTGATGCTATCAGCTTTTTGGCAGCCGTAAGACCGGACAAAATTAGTCTCTTTACCTGTACAGAGGTTGATAACTTCGGATCCAAGTTTCATTCATTCAAAATATCCCCGCGGCTGGGGGTGCCAGGGTGGCGCTGGGGGTGCCAGGGTGGCGATGGGGGTGCCAGGGTGGTGCACCACGTACAGCTGGGGGTGCCAGGGTGGCGATGGGGGTGCCAGGGTGGTGCACCACGTACAGCACTGCGGCGCAGCACGGCCGTCCCGGGTTCGACTCCCGGACCCGGCGACCTCTGCCGCATGTCCTCCCCTCTATATCTTCTCCCATCCCTCCTCTCTGCCGGGTCGGTCCAATAAAGCAATATACAACAGAAATATATATATCCCCGTGGGATTCACATAATGCAATTCGGTGTTACGCAATGCATTCATTTACTCACGACCACGTAGGCTTGTAGAATTGGGTTTGTTGGAATCTCGCAGCCCTTTCTTTCTGGGTCCTGGGCGAGAAGCGAACATATATTCTTCTTTCAAAATCAACTGGTTTCTCAGAGAGGGAGGGGTGCTTGGTTTTCAAAATGCCGTAGCATTTTTTACAGGCGTTAAAGTGTAAAGGCTTTCATGCTGTGCAAGAACTTCAGCACGCGACACGTTGAGGATGTTGTATCTCGTCGACAACATTACATGTGAATCCATACTGGATATATTCCTCTCGATACGTTCCACTCTTGGACGAGGTAGGCTGGTCCGACTTTGGGTGGGTGCTTAACGCTGCCCGGCCCCACAGGGCTATCTCCTCCTCCCGATCCCGTGTCCCCTTTGGCCGGTATTAACCAACTTTTAATTTGAGATGCTTTTTTTTTCAATTTTAGCTAGCTCGCAACATGCACATTTGCAATGCATCGTTGTTCAAATAACCACAGTGTGTGTCGCGCACGACGTAGCTCTGACGTGCATTATGTAGGACAAAGGAAATCCATAGGTTTAATGTATTTTTAAAATATATTTTAATTGTTTTTAATTATGGTCCTATTTCACACATTCTATGAAATCGATACATTCTGTAAGTGGTCTTGCGTCGACCCCCACTTTGGGACCCACTGCTCTGCATGTACCTGTATGTGCCTCGTATGTCTTTTCTATTGCTGTTGTATTGTGGCCAGAAACTCAAGGTCTTAAAAAGATTAGCCTGGTCCTCAAATGAGATGTTGCTCACATTGTGACCAAAAAAATTACATTGTGGCAAAAATGATAATCTCAAATATTTTCTATTGATATTGAAATCACGATCACGCATTGTTTTTAGAACATTGTATGACGACTGACTTTGTAATTGTCATTGAAACGGGATGAGTCACCCAGCCCTAACTCAGGTTTGCATAGTGAGTGGAATTCTACATAGTCTGGAAGAAACCCAACCATTATGTGTGCTGACCTGTGACCTGTGACCTATGACCTATGACCTGTCTGAGCAACGTAACAAGATGGAGGAAGAACAGGAAGAACTGATGTGGCTGAGTGTGAAACGATGTAAACAAGGCGTCGCCGGTCACGTCTGGCAGTGTGATCTCACAACATCAGATCAGTGTGATCTCACAACATCAGATCAGTGTGATCTCACAACATCAGATCAGTGTGATCTCACAACATCAGATCAGTGTGATCTCACAACATCAGATCAGTGTGATCTCACAACATCAGATCAGTGTGATCTCACAACATCAGATCAGTGTGATCTCACAACATCAGATCACCATGAATCACTTTGAAATGATGAGTGTAATTGTGGCCTTAGTTTGCTAGAGTGTGACTGTAGGGTTCATATGCCGGCGATCTCGTATGGTTTAGATATCCGACTTGTCGAGAGAGATGCCCCACTTTGTACAGAAGGGCAAGGTCTGGTCGTTAACCCTTTCACTGCCACACGGCAGCCGGTTAACCCTGTCACTGTGACAATACAGAAGGTTAGCCCTTTACTACTATGCATCCGCGGAGCTAATGATGGAGCATCGCCGTCGGTTGTGTGATAGTAAAGGGTTAACCGTCTGTCGTGTGGCAGTGAAAGGGTTAACGCACTGACTCACGCAGACGCAGTCACGTTGTAAAGGTCGTAAGGTCAACACTTCACGGAGAACATGAACCGTTTCACTCGTAGGGAAGCTGCGCTCGGAGAGAGTGGGTGTACCTCTTTGTGTTTGTACTTTGTGCCGTTTAAATGGACTCAATACCATCTTAAAATGTGAAAGACTTGAAAATAATGTGCTATTAATTTGTGAACGTCTGGAGTTTAACTTTAGGTTAGCTCTTAATAAAAAAAAATCTTTTAAACGTTTGCACTTTTCTACATGTTACATATTTTATGGGTATTTATGTAACACTTTTAAATGTGTCTTTAAGTGATGATTCTGGGAGTAATTACATAATGTCTGTTTCCTATAAGACATGTTGGTCAGTGCTGGAAACACCTACCCCATTAAAGGAGAGCACCACTAAATCTCATCTTTGAAATAGCGTTTTTATTTCTATGCAAAATAAATGGAAAGATAATATTTGAACAATGCTGTTCAGAATATTCTTTCTGCTCACAAATCTTGATTTTTTTTTAAACAATATGTTTATTGGTATTTCTTTTTTTTCTCCAGTTTTACAGCATCAGTTCAACAGTTCAACAACCATACAAAAGGAAATGCTGCCAACTGCCCCCCCCCCTCCCCCCTCCCCGAGTTACAGAAAAATAGATACAAAATAATCCACCCCCCCCCCCCTGAAATAAAAATTAAAAATCAGTATAAACAAAAAGAAAACCTCTAGGCCAGACCCCCCCTCCCCTCCCCCAGACTAGGACCTCAACAAATTCAGTTTTTTCTTTTTTTTTTTTCCATTTTGAGAATTTTGTAAACCCAGTTACACCCGTCTAACAGGTGCCCATACTTCTATACCAAACAAATAAATATCCAACGTTACATCTTTTCTCTTCAAAGAGCAAATAATAACATTTACAGTATCATTCATTGCAATATATACCCATCAGAAAGACAAAAGCGAGCATCATTTATAGCCTATATCATCAACCTACTATGTAATCTGTTCTAAGTATTGCCTAAACCCTAAACCCAGCCCAGCATTTATCAAAGAGATGTGGTTTTTTCTTAAGATTGAACATTATTTTCTCTGATGCCATGTACGAAGAGATTTCACTAAGCCACATAGACATGGGGGGAGATTCAGCACTTTTCCACAGCATGGCAATACACTTGTTCCCTGCAATCATGGGCAATTTAATGATCCGCACCTTGCCTCTCTTATCAGGAGAGATGTCAGACATGTCTCCTAATAATGCTAATTTAGGTGTACATGGGATCTCAAACCCTGTGATCTCTTCGAGAATCTCCCAAATTGAGCCCCAGTAAGGTCTCAGTTTGTTACATTCCCAGAACATGTGGAGCAGGCTACCTGTCTCCGTTGAGCACCTAGGGCAAAGGTCAGAGATAGCGTCATTCATCCTGTGAAGTCTTTCCGGCGTAAAATAGGTCCTATGGAGAATGTTAAATTGCATACGTTTATGTCGAGTGTTATATGAAAAAGATAGTGCGGACTCACATAGTGATTCCCATTCATCTTCTTCAAAGGTACAGTCCAGGTCCCGCTCCCATTTGTTCTTGGCGTTTAGGGGTATTATTTCTGTAAAGGTCAGAAATCTATTATATGTTAATGATAGGATGCCTCCAGTGTGAATAACTCCTTTTAGAATATCATCTATGAGGAGGGGTTTTGGAAGAGTGGAGTTTCCTCCCTGACCTGTACCTATGAAGTGTCTGACCTGTAGATATTTGTAGAAATTAGAAAGTGGAAGGTGCCGCGTAACTGTTCAAAGGACATAAGTATGTTATTATCATATATATTATATATGTATATGTTGTGTCTGTCCACTGTCTGTTACTTTGTTACCCCCCCCCCCTCTATGTAAAGCGACCTTGGGTCCCTTGAAAGGCGCTATATAAAATGAAGTTATTATTTATCATATAGGTCCCCAAAAGTTTTAATTCCCTGAGTGTACCACTTCTTGGTGATGCCATCTCTAAGTGATTCTGGTAAAGCTGGACTGTTGTGGAAGGGAGTCTTCCTGTGAAATGCATAAAGCTACCAAGATGTGTCTGAATCTCAAACCATGTTGGTGCTGTGTGTTTAATAAATGGGTTTTATTCTATTCTTCAGGGTGTGGTACGACCGGATAAAAGGAATTCCGGCCAGCGGCACGTCCATCGTATGGCATTGTTCTGTTTGTCTCCAGGCAGGGGAATTAGTCGACTCATTCTGCCAAATCCACAGAGCCCTCGTCTGTGCAGCCCAGTAGTAACGTTGGAAGTCCGGGAGTTTCAGTCCACCACACTGGGGGGAATTATATCGGGTTTTAATTTTACTTCTAGGGACCTTCCTCCTCCATATGAATGCAGATATTATCCTTTGTAATTTCTTGAAGAAGTTCTTATGTATAGATATAGGGAGGGTTTGAAAAAGGTAGAGACATTTAGGAAGGACGTTCATCTTAATGCAGTTCACACGTCCGATTAGCGAGAGAGGTAGCTGCATCCATCTATCTAGGTCCTTCTCCACTTTTTTAAGTAGTCCGTCCTATTTTTTGATCAGCAGAATAGTTAATTGCTGCTAGAGTGGTTTGTTTACCCTTGTTTTATACTTGTTATTTTGTAAAATACAATACCTTTATTTATTTTGTATTTAAATATATTAGGGCTGTCAAAATGAATGCTTTAACTTGAGATTAATTTAAATTATTTAAAGCATTAAAATAATATAATCTAGATTAATCTATGGAGTGAAACATCTTCAATGTTCTGAACTTTCAGGAGTATATTTGCTTGTTATTTTTTTTGCGAGAGAAACTGTATTCAAAGAAAGCTATTAAAATAGTCTTTGATACTTTCTTTGTGTTGATTTTACATTAATTCCATGATTTTACTCAAGTAAATATCTCTTACAAGCTTCCTTCCGTCTTAAGTAGAAAAATGCCATTTTTAATCTAGATTAATTACAGAAAATTGTGAGATTAATTAGTTAATTATTTTTAATCAATTGACAGCACTAAAATATATAGATGTGTACCTTTTTTAGTTAATTTGTTAAATAAACATATTTTTTTAATAAACATAACATTGGTGCGGCTGGGTGGCGCAGTGGGCAAGGCGCTCGCCACCAACGCAGGAGATACTGGTATCGAGCCCAGCTCTCTGCGTTGCTTCCGGCCTGGCCGGCCGTCGTACTAACACAATTGGGAGTGTTAGAGGGTGGGAAAGCCGGTGGGTGGGTCCTGGTCGTTGTAAACGCCGACTCCTACAGTTCGGTCGGGGCGCCTGCTCAGCGAGAAAAGGATCTAAGGGGGGTAGTGTGATCCTTCCACACGTTACACCCTCTCAGTGAGAGTCCGCGCTGCCAGGTGAAAAGAAGCGGTTGATTGGCTACACATGTGTCGGAGGAAGCATGTGATAGCCTCCACTCTCCCAGACCGACTGTAGGGGGTAGAGTGCGCAGCGACCAGGAAGGGGATTGGGAATTGGCATAACGACTAACATTGGGATGGGAGAAAAATTAAATAAAAAATAAACATAACATTTATTGAAAGATATGTGTGTGACTGTGTATAATAATAATAATAAATAATAACTTTATTTGTATAGCACTTTTCATACAGAGGTTGCAGTTCAAAGTGCTTCACAACAGTAAAAAATACAGGCATAAGCGAGCAAGGTAAGGCAAATCACAGTTCTTCAGTAATACAAATAATAAAATAGAGTAGATTAGATTAAAAAGTGCAGTTTAAAATAGGCTAAAATAATCAAATAGAATGGACAGTAGAAAAGTGTGATAAGATTGTTCATTAAAAAATATATAACAGAGCAGTGTATCGCTCTTAGTACTTTGAGTTTCTTTACAAAGTTCTAACATACAACAGAGCATCGCTCTAACATACAACAGAGCAGTGCATCGCTCTTAACACTGAGTTTCTTTACAAAGTTCTAACATACAACAGAGCAGTCCGTCGCTCTAACATACAACAGAGCAGTCCGTCGCTCTAACATACAACAGAGCAGTCCGTCGCTCTAACATACAACAGAGCATCGCTCTAACATACAACAGAGCAGTCCGTCGCTCTAACATACAACAGAGCAGTCCGTCGCTCTAACATACAACAGAGCAGTCCGTCGCTCTAACATACAACAGAGCAGTCCGTCGCTCTAACTTACTCTTACTCTTACCTACACGACAAATCTCTTAACTTTGAGTTTCTTTACAAAGTTTTGAATTACGGTTTTGAATTACAACAGACATATGAATTTGATTGGAAGTGTATGAAAGTAGGTAGGGTAAGAGAATAGTGCAGGTAAGTAGGTAATAAAGTAATAATAATACATTATTTATTTATTAGATATTACGTTTTCGAATTCTTTTTTACAACTGGGGTAGGTAGGTAACATTTTTAGACTAAAGTACCGAAAGAAGTACCGTTGGGTACCGTTATCGATTCACAGGTACCGGTATCGGTTCAAATGTGAACGGTACCCATCCCTAGGTACAATATGGATGGAGGGGATCACGTCTGCAGTAGTGGCTGTAGCTTTGCTAATATTTTTAGTCAGCCGTTCACACGGATCGAGGATGATCAAGATGTTTTCAACCAGAGTCCATTGGTCGGCGTTGGGTGTTGCTGGCAACTTGTATTCTACAGCATAAGCTGCGATAGCTTGCTTCTGCTTCACCAGACTCTGGAGCATGTAGAATGTACTGTTCCAACGTGTGGCCACGTCTTGTTGGACTCGTGATTTAGTTATTTTCAGGGCCACCATTAACTCTTCCAGGCGGGTGGTCGCTACTTGGGAGTGCTTAAAGTGTCCAACAATCTTCCGACCGATGGCAACACAGTCAATCACAGCTCTTTGGCTCAGCACAGCCTCGTTCACAGCCAGCTGTAAGGTGTGGGCCATGCAGCCCAGGCTATCAACATTGTAATCCTCCATAGCCTTTGCCATGCGTTGTCTCTTAGGACAACATGGACTAGGGCTGGACGGTATGGTCTAAAATGTATATCACGGTATAATTTGAAGCATAAACGGTAATGGTATATATCACGGTATATTAACTTATCTTAAAATGTCTATATAAATGCTTCTGAAGGGGTAAAACACTGTTATGGCAGCTATTACTGTACTCTTGTATTACTAGGACATATTTCACACAGTACAGAGGTATTTTAAGAACATCTATTGTGCAAAACTGCAATAGAAAAATGCAAAACCTTTTCTCAAGTGTCTGCAGGCAGGTAACGTAACGCGTATCTTGGATCCAGTGCTTTGGCCATGTCTTTAAAGCCCTTTCGATCGACAGTTTGAAAAGGAACCATATCATTACACAAGTAAACAGTGACAGCGTTTGTTATGTCGGTCCACCGCTGGCTTTTTTTGTCGTTTAACTTAACTTAAAACGTAAATAATAAAATGATTCTGTTACAGCTGCTGAGCTATACTATAGCTAATGTCCATCAATATCTTCCTTTTTAATGAAATAGGTTTAAGAATCGAATCAGGATTGTTAGCAGAGAGAGAGGGGGATGGGGGAGACGGAGTGAGAGGGAGGGAGGGAGGGGGCTGCTGCTATAGTGGAGCTAACGTTGGCAGCCCCCTGTCTCCCCCACCCCCAATGGTTGGCTTGCTGAGGCTACATCAACACAGGCTGCTAGGAGTGGAGCTAACGTTAGCTTTCTGAGGCTACATCAACAGTTAACATTACATAAGGTTTTAGCGCGAAGCGGGCATTTCAGAATGGAGCGGATGCAAAGCATGTTAGACGATTGGACCCGTCGCAGAGTTTACATTACACATAGAAACTACACGACTCGCGAGAGAAGTTGTCACCCAGCTGTGTGCAACGCAGGGCTGAAGAGCTAGTTCGCTTCTAGAATTGAAGGTCCGCTCTGTTCCGTGTCTATTATGAAATGACAATTGCGCGTTGACACGCCCACTACGCAAAGCCTCTGTGCTCCTAAATAATTTTTCCAGTTCGCACATATCTATTTTGCGAGTGAAATGGTCACACTGTAGAGCCATGCCTCAGCAAGCTAACGTTAGCTCCACTTAGCAGCCCCCTCCCTCCACACTGTGGTTACATCATTGCTACTTTAGAGTTGCTCTACCGGTCACAAGGTATAGTCAAAATCCATACCGTGGCGCAAATTCATACCGTTTATACCGTCCACCCCTAACATGGACCATCTCTTTCGTTATGTTCCATTTCCATTAGCTACAAAAGCCAAACGGATCATATCGGCAGTGTGTGAACCTGGTAGTTCCTGAGAATGCAACACCGCTCTGTACGGTTTGAAATCTTTGTCCAGCCACTGCGCCGTCAGACCTAGCATGCTGACGGAGTTAACATCACAGGTCCATATGTGCGTGGTGAAACTTACGTGCCGTGCATCGTTGTCTATCAGAGCATGAAGGAGTAAGGCGATCTCATCATACTTGGCTTGTAAACACTCCTCTGCAAAGTGACGGCGGCTTGGAATTATGAACCTGGGCCCTCATTTATCAATAATGCGTAGAAAGTGTTCTATTTTCGTTCCTACACAAGGAATTTAGAATGTTTCTACGCACAGAAAAATCGGGATTTATCAACCGTGCGTACACGGGTCCTATGCACACTCCGTATTGATAAATACCCGTCTATGCTCGTGCATGATTATCCATATATGGTAATGAAACACACCCATGGGATATGGAAAAATGGACTAAGCCGAGCGAACTCTTGAGAAACTTCACGAGCAAGATTGTTCACGGAGGTCTAAAACCAACTAATTTAACGCACTGTCGAACCAAGAAGACACAACGCGTGTTATGGGAGAAATACGCGACCGGCTGACGGACTTGTACACGTGATGTTGGATATCAACGACTCCCTAAAGACCATTGTTGCCTGGGCACTGGGCAGCGCAAAATACTAATAAAGACCGTTAACCTGTTTGGCGTTGGTGTCATAATAACAATGCTTATGCTGGAATATGAATGCCTTTTTTTGTTTCGTTCTTTTAAAGTTCGATTGGCTACCTGGTATAATATGATTTGTAGAGGCATACAATCTATTTTGATGTCGGTATTAGGTAGCCTATATAAATGATATATAATAGCATAGCCTATTATGGAACAGTAACTTGTGCATATAACGCATGGCACAGACACAGGAGCCCTGCGAAGCCTGCATACAGTAAACAAACTTGATTGTTAATCTAACTGTTGTCCTTGTATCTTTACGCTTATGAAAACATTAAATAATATGTATAGGCTATAGGCCCTCGTTTGGCCATAAATAATAGCCTATTCTCAAATGGCTATCCGCTGTGGGCTATCTCCTCGCTGACGGACCAGTAGCCTTTATCATATCATTCATGTCTCCAAGGAATCGTGGGGCTCTGGGGAAGAAAGGTTGGGAACCCCTGCTATAGCCTATATCCTTTATAATGTTATAGGCTATTTTATTTACAGTAGTCTATTTATGATTTGTTTCCATAGCCGGTCTCTGACAGTTATGCATGTGGCTGAGACGGATCGGGATTAGAAGCTGCTAGGAAACTGCTTCTCGGCTACGAATCAAAGCCACGATTGAAAATAATGTAATTCCAATAGCCTATCTATGACAATAATACGAGAGCATACAAGAACAATGAATCTCACTGCCATGGAGCCTACACCATGTGTATGTGATCAATAAAAACTCGAACTTGAATTCCATCACGTCTGTGCGGGAAATATAAACGTGCACTGAAAAGTTACAGTATGTAGATGGTTTATTATTTGTATGACAGTCAGTAATCAGTTTTATTTAATGAATTGAAAACAGCATTGATACGTAAAAGCAAACTGGCAATAGAAAAGATGTTCAAAATAATAGTTCCCTTAAAACACTAACGCTATTAAATAAAAAATATACAGTGGAGTTTTCTTTTGAATCCCTGAATATCTTGCATGGGTAGATTTACATAAAACTGCTCTATGAGCTCTTGTCTGTATTGCTGTGGCGTTTTGGAGGTGGCTGTTCCACGTCTGACATGCGTCAGGTCTTGGGGGTTCCAGCAGCGGGATGCCATTTCTGATGGCCAGATTATGGACCACACTGCAAGCCATGACGATGTGGCAAACCTTTTCAGGCGGTACACTGCAGCGTGCCCCCTGTGCCAGACAGGCAGAGCCTCAGCAGGCAAATTGCACGCTCCACGGTGACTCTTGTGCGCGAGTGTGCCCGGTTGTAGATGCGCTCCTGTTGGGGTTGATCAGAGGAGTCATCAGCCATGGCTTCAGTAGATGGCCCCCATCCCCTGCATTTAAGTGATATTTTAATTACAGATACCCCAGTAATAACATTACAATTGAATGCGTTCCTCCCGGCCACGGGCAATGACTTATCAGCCAAATGCAACGATAAATAAATAAGATGCATTCATTTGGAAAGACCTATTCCAAATGCTATTTATAGGGTTTGACAATAATTACACTAATGTCGCTATTTTACAATGAACTATAATGAATTACGGGTCATACCGAACACGCCAGTGTTGAAACGAATGCACGAAAGCTTATTTCCGCGTTGCAGTCTACGTTGCAGCGTACGCACCATTGATAAATGAGGGCCCAGGGCTCTAAAGGACGAAGTAGCCGACAGAATCCTTTGTCTTCAACGAGGGAAAGGGCTGGTCGTCAAGTGCCATCATTTCTGTGATCAAGTTAGAGATCGCTTGAGCCCTTGGGTCATTTCTGTCAAACTTCTTTAATTTTGCAAACGCCTCGTCAATAGGTACAAGCCCCACCGGTTCCTTTGCAGCTGGCTTTGGATTTGCAGCAGCTTTAGCTGCTCGTGCGTCGTCGTAGGCTTTTAACACACCATCGTAGCGGTGGTGATGTTGCAGGTGACTTATTATGTTGGATGTGTTATAGCTTGTTGCCCTTTTCCCTCCTCGTGGAACTTCTGTTTTGTTACAAATAGCAAGCAAACGGTTTTCCTCTGAAACTTTTAAAAAGTTCCACACTACTGACGCCATGTTTGTTTCCTATCCGTGCTGCTTCTGAAAGTTACGTCACTACGTCACAGCCAGGCATGAGAAAGGGAGCGCTGGATTTGTGAAAAACGCCCTCTTCCTAAACCACACGCCATCAGTCGTACCACAGTACTGGCAAAACGGGAGGAGCCTACAGTAAAAACAAACGCCCTTCATCCCAATCCACCCACACGTCATTTTAACCAAAAAATATATTATATATTATCGGAGCTATCAATAATTGTATCTGGTTTATCGGGATGATGTCATAATTGCTGACAGACGTGTACACGTACGGTGATGTCGGATATGATATATAACCATTGCTGCCTGGGCAGCGCAAACACTAATAAAGACCGTGCTGGAATATGACTGCCTTTTTCCGTGTTGTTTGATTAATACCCAGGGATTAAAGTTCTCCTCAATTTTATTCCAAATCGCGACGGATTTTCCGTCAATTTTCTACCTGCTGCATATGATTTCTATAGGCATACAATCTATTTTGATGTCAGTATTGGGTAGCCTATATAAACAATAATACGAGAGCATATACAAGAACAATGAATCTCACTGCCATGTATGATGTAGCCTGCCTATGTGATCAAGACAAACTGAATTCCATCATGTTTGTGTGCGGGAGCTCACAAGGCTGTTGTCACAATGGGTGGTACAGTAATAACAGTCTACACAATATCACGATGGACCATGCCATGTAGCCTATGTTCTATTATGACATGATCTGTGACGACAAATGTTCTAGAATGTTTGATTATGACACCATACTCTGACAGCATGCCTATGATCAATAAAAACGCGAACTTGAATCCCATCATCATATTTACATAGTCTGTCCACTATCTTTATTACTTTGTTATTCCCCCCCCATCTATGTAAAGCGACCTTGCATGGGTCTCTTGAAAGGCGCTATGTAAAATGAAGCTATTATTATTGTTGTTGTTATTATTATTATCATGTCTGTGTGCTGAGCTCAGTGAAGTTTCAACGGAGCGAGGTAATCTATTCTAATCAACAAATTGAAGTAGAAAGCATTCCGTTGTGGCCAATCTTATTTGGAAACATGACACAAAATAATAGTATGTCGCTTTTTATTGGAAACAATATTTAATGGCGTTTGGAGGTGGGTGTTCTGCTTCTGCCCCCCGTGCCAAACAAGCAAGCCAACCTCTTGTTCCCGCATGAGCCCGTTATAATTACACTACTGTCGCTATTTTACAATGAACTATAATGAATTACGGGTCATACATTGATTGATTGATTGATTGATTGATTGATTGAAAACTTTATTTAACAGATTGCAGAATGGGTACAATACAGTACGGCTCAATACACACAATTGTTAAGGGGATGCAGACCAGAGAAAGACTTTTGTCTTGTTTACATCAGGGTCCCCCAACTCGAGTCCTCGATATCCTCGCGGACGGACCAGTATACCATTATATCATATCATATTCATATTCATATCATAGTTTACTCTATCAGCCTACCAGCATGTAATACGTTCTTTGTTAGAACTCAACTCGTTATTATTTTGCGCATAGATTGCAGAAATACGGGGACGTTTTGATTTAGGCTTTGACACAGAATACAAGTCATGATATCACCCACACGATATATGCTCTGTGTCCAGAGCATGTATGCTTTTCATTCATTTAAGACACATTTATTGCAAGGGTTTTGTATACACATACACTCAACAAATAACCTCTGTCTGTTCTCGTTGCAATGCGTTTATATCGTGGGTGTTCATATGACTTGTCGCTAACATGTGACTTTAGATAATCACACTTCAACTGGCCATTTTCATTGTTGGGCATTGGATTGAATTAACATCTCTTTTGTCTCTTGTTATCTTGATTAACCGCTGTCACAGTCCTGAGAGCATTCTCATGGCCCAAACTGCCCCCAGGCTCTACCACACCTTTTGGCATTCTGTTCACATTCCAAGTTAATTTTATACCACAACCCAAACGTTCTGGGTTCTCTGGTCTTGTTAGACCTGAGAATCATGCTACCATTCTGACATCTGTCACTTTCTGTCTGTAATTGCCTTATTGACTGTCACCTATGCTTGGCTGCTGTCACTCTGTGGTACATGTGGAATGTTGGGAATGCAGACCTTAAATAACTCCTGTTCTCTTCTGTTCCTCGTCAGCTCGGTACCAGGACAAGTGCTGCTGTAACTTGTACCCTGTCTGTATTCTATTGTTTTGCTGTTCTCTCAGTTGACGCCCTGCCTCTTTCTGTTTACCTGGCTGCTCTGGAGTTTTCCTATTAAAGAGGATACACCTTGTGAAGAGCAATACCACCTCTCCGTCTCCTTATTTGCCACAACCACTGGAACTCCAATATCTTACCTCGTAACAAAACTGAGTAATTCAAGTATTGAGCTTGGATCCAGACTCTTTTATTTATACTAGTTTGTTGTGTCAAATTCAAAGCTATTTTCTATCAACAATGCAGTAATTAAAAGTGTGCATGTTTGCTTGAATGATGACCAGAATATATGCTCTTAACTAACCCTTTTAACCGTGTTGTTTACATTGAGCACATACACTTGGCTTATATGTTATGGCTCTATAGAGAAAGACAGATATTGTTAATACCTGGCTTATATGTTATGGGTCTAAGAAATTATATAATAATAACTAGCATATACTGTATGTTATGGGTCTATAGAGAAATACATTATGTAATTAATACCTGTCTTATATGTTATGAGTTTATAGATAAAGACATATATATATATATATATATAGTTAATACCTGGTTTATTATGGGTGTGTGCGCTGGGTGCGTGAATATTAAAGGCAACCAACTTGTGTTCAGCTATTCTCTGATTGGCCGCGACCCCCCGCCCCCTTTTGCCGCGAGCCGGCAGCCAAGCGGCAGCCGTCCCACGTCCCAAATGAAATCCAAGGAGCAAGCGGCAGCGCGGGCAACCAACTTGTGTACCAACCAACTTGTGTTCAGCTGCGGCAGCAGTGGAGCGCTGCTGACTGATTATGAAATGCGCTGAACTAGAAAGCATAACGCTATTATGTTTCGCGTTTTTAACAACCAACTACCAGATTCACTCGTCACTGTACATCACTTCTGAAGTATAAACAAAACCCATACAGTTATGAAATGCGCTGAACTAGAAAGCGTAACGTTATTATGTTTCGTGTTTTTAACAACCAACTACCAGATTCACTCGTCACTGTACATCACTTCTGAAGTATAAACAAAACCCATACAGTTATGAAATGCGCTGAACTAGAAAACGTAACGCTATTATGTTTCGCGTTTTTAACAACCAACTACCAGATTCACTCGTCACTGTACATCACTTCTGAAGTATAAACAAACTATACTGCTGTGACGATTTGTCACTGTACATCACTTCTGAAGTATAAACAAAGCCCATACAATTTTTTAGATGAATGATTGTGGATATAATATAGAAAACACATCATTATGATATTGTCAGATGGCGCAAAATACAATGGTGAGTGAGAAATATATCTCCAGTGATAAAACCCAGTGCTCTATGTCTCTATGATACACAGCGTGGATGGGCTTTCAGAGGGAGAGGCATGCATGTACATAATTTCACCATAATCAAATACAGACATAATTGTGGATTATTGTACAATGGTCTTCTTACTGGCAGCAGAAAAGCATGATTTGTTTCTATACATATTTTTACTTTCAACTTTTTAGAAAGGTGTTCCACATGGCCCATGGGTGTAAAAAGAGAGCTTATTATTTAACCAAATCCCTAAATATTTATATAACTATTTACATTTTAGAACCCCGAAGTATATTATGAATACTAATATTAGGAGTATTTCTCACACATGACCTTGAAAATGAAATATACTTTGTTTTATCGGAATCTAAGATAAGCTTTTGTTTTAAGATAGGAGGTGTACTGTATGTCAAATGTCGGTCATGTGGTGGAAGAGTTTAGCACAGTCACACAACAGAACACCAGTGTTTCTAGTAGATATGTTTATACATATTACATAATCCACACTGACAATAACAGTAGTTACATAATCCACACTGACAATAACAGTAGTTACATAATCCACACAGACAATAACAGTAGTTACATAATCCACACTGACAACAACAGTACAGTTACACACACCACGTGATGACACCGGGCCACAGTTACACACACCACGTGACGACACCGGGCCATGCGAGGCGCGATTGGCCAGTATGCTATATAACTACCTATATGCTTATTACAATATACGTCAGGGTCTCAAGATGAAAACATTTACAAGCTTTGTTCTGTTTGACCAGTGATCAACAATGGCACCGCATTCAAATCTACTGTCTAACATCCTGGAGGAGTTAAGAAAGGAGGAGCTGAACAAGTTCCGGTGGTATTTGAACCAAGAGGTCCTGAAGGGCTACCCTCCCATCCCGAGGGGCCATCTGAAGAATGCTGACATACAGGACGTGGTGGATCTGATGGTGGAGCACTATTCTGATGTAGCTGTGAAGATTACAGAGCAGATACTGAAGGATCTCAACAGGATTGATCTGGTGGCAGATCTAAAAGCAGGTATTCATGTCAGCCTCTACCTCTTTTATCTTTGAATAAATATGTGTATGCCTTTAGCTTTCAGTGATTTTCTCTCTTGCCTCTGAGATAGATGTTTAAAGGGACAGTTCACATTTTTAGGAAAAGAAGAAAATAATAATAACAAAAATTCAAAATCTTTATTTTTTCTTGCAGTGCGAATGGATTTAAAGGTCACTGTTTATCCTCACTGTGTAGCTATATCACAAAAACTACAATTCAAACATAAATTAATACTTGATGTTGGATTGGCCACTCACCTTCGGAAAAGTAATGCCTTTGCAACTGTTGTCATTCAGACAGTAGTTGTAGCAGAGAGTGTCTGGGGCTCGGAGGCCATCGCAGCCACACTGGGGAGCAAACAAGTGACTGTGAGCAACTAGCAGGTGATTATCATTAAAATGACACCCGTGGCCCGTGAGGCAGGACGTGAGAATACTGAGAATATCCACAATGGGTTCAACCTTCAACTCTGCATCTAAGAAGCACATCTTTCACATCTGCAAAAACATTTACACGTATACATACCGTAAATCCTCTAATAGAGGAGGGGCCTTCAATAAAGGAGGGGCCTCTCATAATGGACGGGGGTTTGATGCATTTAGACAAACACAGGCCGGTCTCTAAAGGTAGCAAAAAAAAGTATTTTTTTGTATTTTTCGTGCCGTGATATAGAATGAGATAAACTCTTGCCAATGGAAATCAAGTGCTGCCTCCCGCTACAGTGACTACCGTACATTAACGTTTCCCTCTGGTTAGCTTTAGCGCTAGCTAACGTTGTCATAATATCTAGATCTGTGGTGTCGGCTGGATGACGTTGACTTCGTTTGCAAACGTTAACGTTCGCTATCTATATGGCGTTGGCAGACGAGGCTGGCGTTGTCCAGTTGACACATTACAGATCATGATGCTATGATAACGTTAGTAGCTAAAAGCTACTGCATGTCAACAACTCGTTTACTGAGGAAGTCGAGAAGGTACCACACGCTAAACCGTCCCCGGACCCCGTAACCTATAGACAGTTCCAACTTTAGTGTGTGAATTACGTTAATCCCACAATTACTCAACTGCACTCAATATTTAAATACCAATGCTAGTCTAAATAAATGTAGTAGACAGACAATGTCCATGTGTCATTTTTAGAAATCAAGGCCTGCCTCTTATATAAGCCTCTCTCTAATAAAGGCCTGGTGCTCTTTGCAGCTGAGGTAAATACCGTCCTATATTTGAGGATGTACGGTAAATGTTAGTGCAGTCAGCTTCCCAGTGAGTGAGTCCTACACGACGAGGGTCATTTCAGTTAACCCTTTCACTGCCACACGACAGAAGGTTAATCACACAACCGACTATCACACAACCGCGGAGCTAATGATGCTAATGATGGAGCATCGGCGTTGGTTGTGTGATAGTAAAGGGCTAACCTTCTGTATTGTCACAGTGAAAGGGTTAACGGGGGGGAAAGGGCTTGATTCACATCCTAAATCTGCGGACGTCAGGCTGATATACAGCTGCACTGACGCGTAGCGCGGGGGGGAAGACGGACGAGGGGGGGCGGGGGGGAAGACGGACGAGGGGGGGCGGGGGGGAAGACGGACGAGGGGGGGCGGGGGGGAAGACGGACGAGGGGGGGCGGGGGGGGAAGACGGACGAGGGGGGGCGCGGGGGAAGACGGACGAGGGGGGCGGGGGGGGAAGACGGACGAGGGGGGGCGGGGGGGAAGACGGACGAGGGGGGGCGCGGGGGAAGACGGACGAGGGGGGGCGGGGGGGGAAGACGGACGAGGGGGGGCGGGGGGGGAAGACGGACGAGGGGGGGCGGGGGGGGAAGACGGACGAGGGGGGGCGCGGGGGAAGACGGACGAGGGGGGGCGGGGGGGGAAGACGGACGAGGGGGGGCGGGGGGGAAGACGGACGAGGGGGGGCGCGGGGGAAGACGGACGAGGGGGGGGCGGGGGGTAAGACGGACGAGGGGGCGCGGGGGGGAAGACGGACGAGGGGGGGCGGGGGGGAAGACGGACGAGGGGGGGGCGGGTGGGATGTCGGAGCAGTGATCTGTGGTCGTAGCCCAGACGCTGCTCTGCTGTTACAGAGATGATTCACCCGGAGGTGAACAAAATCAGCACCAAGATCAAATGTTCTCAAACTCACTGCAAATATAGGTCAATAGTATATACAAATATAGGTCAACAGTATATACATATATAGGTCAACAGTATATACATATATAGGTCAACAGTATATACATATATCGGTCAATAGTATATACATATATAGGTCAATAGTATATACATATATAGGTCAATAGTATATACATATATAGGTCAACAGTATATACATATATCGGTCAATAGTATATACATATATAGGTCAACAGTATATACATATATAGGTCAATAGTATATACATATATAGGTCAATAGTATATACATATATAGGTCAACAGTATATACATATATAGGTCAATAGTATATACATATATAGGTCAACAGTATATACAGTATATACATATATATACATATATAGGTCAATAGTATATACATATATAGGTCAATAGTATATACATATATAGGTCAACAGTATATACATATATAAGTCAATAGTATATACATATATAGGTCAATAGTATATACATATATAAGTCAATAGTATATACATATATAGGTCAACAGTATATACATATATAGGTCAATAGTATATACATATATAGGTCAACAGTATATACATATATAGGTCAATAGTATATACATATATAGGTCAACAGTATATACATATATAGGTCAATAGTATATACATATATAGGTCAATAGTATATACATATATAGGTCAATAGTATATACATATATAGGTCAACAGTATATACATATATAGGTCAATAGTATATACATATATATGTCAATAGTATATACATATATAGGTCAACAGTATATGCATATATAAGTCAATAGTATATACATATATAGGTCAACAGTATATACATATATAAGTCAATAGTATATACATATATAGGTCAATAGTATATACATATATAAGTCAATAGTATATACATATATAGGTCAACAGTATATACATATATAGGTCAATAGTATATACATATATAGGTCAACAGTATATACATATATAGGTCAATAGTATATACATATATAGGTCAACAGTATATACATATATAGGTCAATAGTATATACATATATAGGTCAATAGTATATACATGACCTGACCTTTAAGTCTCATATAAATAAGGCCATGAAAACGTCATTCTTCCACCTAAGAAACATAGCGAAAGTAAGACCTTTCGTAAATAAAAAGGATGCAGAGAAACTTATTCATGCTTTTGTATCAAGTCGGCTTGACTATTGTAATGCACTGTTCACTGGTCTTCCCAAAGCAACCATTGGGAAGCTTCAGCTTATCCAAAACTCTGCAGCTCGATTACTAACTCATACAAGGAGAAGAGAACATATCACTCCAGTCCTGGCCACTCTGCACTGGCTTCCAATAACTCATAGAATTGATTTTAAGGTCCTTTTCCTAACATATAAAGCTCTTAATGAGCAAGGCCCAAAATACATAGCAAATTCCCTAGTTAGTTATCTGCCCTCAAGAACGCTACGGTCATCCACTACAGGTTTACTAGACACGCCCAGAAACCAAAAAAGGATAGGAAGTATGGCATTTGCCAACTATGCCCCAAAACTATGGAACACACTACCAACACACATCAGAAACGCCAGCTCTATACACATTTTTAAAGGAAAATTAAAAACGTACCTATACAGTCTAGCTTACAAATAGTTATGGCTTGGAAAAACCTGATGGATCCATGAGGCTAGGATAAGCCTTGTGGACCCAACTTTTTAGATGAAGGAACGGGTACATAGGAGACACGCCTCCAGTTTTTCAAAAGTTTTTGACACGCCTCAGCTTCTGAGCTGAAGGCGTGTTTTTGCGGACCTCCCAAACTTTCAAACTTTTTAGATGAAGGAATGGGTACAATAGGAGACACGCCTCCAGTTTTTCAAAAGTTTTTGACACGCCTCAGCTTCTGAGCTGAAGGCGTGTTTTTGCGGACCTCCCAAACTTTAGACTGTTTTCTTTATACGTTTTTCTTTTTCTTTCTTTCTACCACAAGACGCGGCCACTGATGGATCCATGGGACTTGGATAAGTCCTGTGGACCCAACTCTGGCCACTGACCACATGAGCGAACGGGTACATACGCACACAATACACGGCCACTGATGGATCCATGGGACTTGGTAAAGCACTATGGACCCAACTATGACCACTGATAAAAACGTAACTACACTAGCGTTATAAGAGCTAAACATTGCTACCTACCATACAAGTGTATTGGTTTAGTGCACTTCCGGTTGCCACTGAGCGGAAATGTTTGTGCGGACCTGTTCTCCCAAACTGGTAAGCAAATGACTGTTTTTACGTTATTTTCATTTTTACGTTACTATTATTATTATTATTTTTTTTTAAACATTGATCTTAACTGATCACTATGACTTTATTGCTTTTATCGTTATATATGCCTATAATTGTGTACAGCACTTTGAGCTACATGACATGTATGAAAGGTGCTTTATAAATACTTACTTACTTACTTACTTACTTACATATATAGGTCAATAGTATATACATATATAGGTCAACAGTATATACATATATAGGTCAATAGTATATACATATATAGGTCAATAGTATATACATATATAGGTCAACAGTATATACATATATAAGTCAATAGTATATACATATATAGGTCAATAGTATATACATATATAGGTCAATAGTATATACATATATAGGTCAATAGTATATACATATATAGGTCAACAGTATATACATATATAGGTCAACAGTATATACATATATAGGTCAACAGTATATACATATATAGGTCAATAGTATATACATATATAGGTCAACAGTATATACATATATAAGTCAATAGTATATACATATATAGGTCAATAGTATATACATATATAAGTCAATAGTATATACATATATAGGTCAATAGTATATACATATATAGGTCAATAGTATATACATATATAGGTCAATAGTATATACATATATAGGTCAATAGTATATACATATATAGGTCAATAGTATATACATATATAAGTCAATAGTATATACATATATAGGTCAATAGTACTCTGGAACGCTCTGCCGAAAAACATCTCATCCTAATACATAATAAAATTACTTTCAAAACAAATATTAAGAGATATCTTGCAAACATGTCAAGTATGTAACTGTATTTTATCTTTTTTTGTTTGACTGGAATGTTAGTTTTTATAATGTGAATTTGTATATTTGTATAAATTTTTTTATTTGTGTTTTGTTTTTATTTTTTATTCGTATTTTTTGTTGTACATTTGTATTGTATTTGTTTTGTCCAGGACCCCAGGAAGACTAGAGGCTCCTTCATGCGTCTCTAATGGGGATCCTTTGATAAACATAAACATAAACAGGAAATGATGTTCACGGGGGGCGGGACTTCCTCAGTGGAAGATGTTCACGGGGGGCGGGACTTCCTCAGTGGAAGATGTTCTTGGGGGCGGGACTTCCTCAGTGGAAGATGTTCACGGGGGGCGGGACTTCCTCAGTGGAAGATGTTCACGGGGGGCGGGACTTCCTCAGTGGAAGATGTTCTTGGGGGCGGGACTTCCTCAGTGGAAGATGTTCACGGGGGGCGGGACTTCCTCAGTGGAAGATGTTCTCGGGGGGCGGGACTTCCTCAGTGGAAGATGTTCTTGGGGGCGGGACTTCCTCAGTGGAAGATGTTCTTGGGGGTGGGACTTCCTCAGTGGAAGATGTTCTTGGGGGCGGGACTTCCTCAGTGGAAGATGTTCTTGGGGGCGGGACTTCCTCAGTGGAAGATGTTCTTGGGGGCGGGACTTCCTCAGTGGAAGATGTTCTTGGGGGCGGGACTTCCTCAGTGGAAGATGTTCTTGGGGGCGGGACTTCCTCAGTGGAAGATGTTCTTGGGGGCGGGACTTCCTCAGTGGAAGATGTTCTTGGGGGCGGGACTTCCTCAGTGGAAGATGTTCTTGGGGGCGGGACTTCCTCAGTGGAAGATGTTCACGGGGGGCGGGACTTCCTCAGTGGAAGATGTTCTTGGGGGCGGGACTTCCTCAGTGGAAGATGTTCTTGGGGGCGGGACTTCCTCAGTGGAAGATGTTCTTGGGGGCGGGACTTCCTCAGTGGAAGATGTTCTTGGGGGCGGGACTTCCTCAGTGGAAGATGTTCTTGGGGGCGGGACTTCCTCAGTGGAAGATGTTCTTGGGGGCGGGACTTCCTCAGTGGAAGATGTTCTTGGGGGCGGGACTTCCTCAGTGGAAGACGGTATATTTTCTTCCCATGTCTTGATTAACCCTTTCAGGTGTTGTCACTCTCGCAGAATGAGATTAGAATGTTGAGAACGGAACGTGTCACACATTCTACGATGGAATTCTGAGGAAGCATTCCAGGGAAAGTAAACAGGGTTTATACTTGAATAAAAAAAATAAAAATAAAAGTTCACTGCCAGTGGAGCGGCTGCAGCTTGATGACATCACTGGTTCATGATGACATCACAGTCTTCAATGGTTCATGGATCAGTGCCTTTATAGCATGGAGAGAGTAGTTCATGACTATGAATAAACCTCAATATTACGCACGCAAATATTCAAATATACACTATTTTATATCACGTGAATTCTGCACGGCGGGTGGTTCTCTTTCCCTATTGGTTCACTATACATTGTATACATACACAGAGACAAATATACTGATCATAGCTTGTAGAATGTACATTATCCACGAGTCTTCCCGCTGGCCGTCCCAGTGGCCGACGGCATCGTAGTCTCGGTCCATAAGGCCACAGAACTGAACTTGTAAGTAAGTGAGGCACAGGGCCCTAACCCAGGCACAGGGCGACGTCCGTCTGTCTCTGAAACACCATGTGATTCTCAGCTCGTGACGTGAGGTCCGTCCGCGACAGACGAGGCCGTGAGTTCATGTGGTTTCAGTTCACAGACGCTCACAGCGGAGTAGCCCGCGTTAGCTACTGACGCACACCTAGTGATTCAAGTTCAACAGGTTCCGATCTGAAGCCCCTTCGCCCGTATGACATCATCATTCTGTCAGTATATTGAGGAATTATCCCCGGTTTCTCCCCTCTAATCGAACGTCTTGTTTAGAATGCTGGCTCCGTTCTACTTCCCTGTGCTGTTGCATTCTAAAATAGGGAGAAAACAACCCCGCTACACGAGAACCGTTCCACCCCGGAGTTCCCCAGTCCACTGTTTCCATGTAGGCAACGTTCTACGATTTATTTCGCCTGGTAACTCCCATAGATGAGGGTCCTTTTCCTTCCTGTGCACCAATGAGGTAAAGCCTAGAAACAAGGCCCCTCCTTCAACCTGTTCACCACAACCAATGGGCCGCCAGGGATCACACATCGTCGTCTTCGTCCGCCTGCCTCAGACTCTGTCCTCTCTGGCTGCCCCGCTGAGGCAGCCGGCCCACTGGGTCCCGACAGAGCAGGTACTGTTCCCAGATCTTCCGGAACGCCGTGCGGAATTTCTTGATGCGGAAGGCGTAGACGATGGGGTTGACGGCGGAGTTGGCGTGCGTGAGGAGGATGGCCACGTAGATCAGGGACATGGGCTTGTCGTACAGCGGGAGGAAGAGGGTGATGCAGTTGAGGATGTGGAGAGGGAGCCAACTGATGGCGAAGAGGAAGAGGACCAGGGCCAGCGACTTGGCCAGCTTCAGCTCCCGGCCGTAGTAACGCCGGGGCTCTGTGTGGCTGGCGGTCACCTGAAGACGGAGAAAGGAGAAGATCGTCAGCATATCGTTTTATTCACAGATTTAAAAGCGTACGTTCACACCTGGATCGTTCATAACTTATGTCACACTCCCAGGTCAGGTCAGACCTGGGAGAGAGAACACCACAGACATGATGTGAACAATGGTCTCCTACCACCCTCTGGTGGTCACCCGCAGACGGTGCGGGCCAGCACAGTGGACATGTTGACTAATGTATTGACTATAATTAATAGTGTGATTAATGTGGTGTCATGGTGTGACACCTACATAATGGAGCAGTCGAAGCAGGTGCCCCACCACTATTGAGCTTGGGGGGGCAAACATCTGATTTTGCACCCCCACTTTTTGATCATATGAAAAATATGATATATCCCCCCCAATATATAAATCTAACCATAACTACGTAATTTCAATCAAATTAATAATACGCAATGACACTTAATAACAAGTTTTTAAGTTACCAAAGATTGCGACCCCCCCCCCCCCCCTGCCCCATATGGTTTGATCCAGTGCCTCCCATCCCCAGCAGACCTTGGCGCACAGCCTGCAGGTAGGCTGAGTGTAAATATCAAAGCCCACAGAGTGTGTCATAATATTGGTGGCAGGCAGGCAGGCTTTTCCAGTAAGTTGTTCAAATAAAAGGATTATGTTAGACATGTCTTTACTATTGAGAGGTAGAAATTCTACGGTTCTACCACGCAATACAATAAAAGTGTTTCACGGTCCCGAAATGCGATCTGGTCATACCGTAAATCCTCTAATAAATAATAATAACGTTTCCCTCTGGTTGGCGTTAGCTTTAGTGCTAGCCACTAGCTAACGTTATCTAGATATGTGGTGTCAGCTGGATGACGTTGACTTCATTTGCAAACGTTAACGCTATCTATATGGCAGACGAGCAGGGCCGGATTAACGACGGCCGCGGCCCGTGGGCCTTTAGTGACGAGGGGCCTCCATTTTTCTTTTACTTTTCTTTTTGGAGATCGATGTCATGACTGTGCACTGCAGACTCAGGGAGGAGGCAGAGAAGGAGAGAAAGAGACACAAGAGTTACAGGTAATGGAAATATATCTTTTTTCTCTTTCTTATTAAAAACTTGGCCTATTTGAAAGGAGATTGATTTAATAAAAATAAATTAGCAAAAAATCAATATAGTATATATATATATATATTAATATATTATTATTATAGTAATTGGCTATCATACTGCAATATAAACTGAGTTTTATAGTGAAAAGAGCAGCTTTATTGGTCAAGATTGAAGGCCATGGAGGGGGTCGTGCCGGACCCCCTCCAAACCACCCCTTGCCTGTCCAAAATAATTATAATAATAACAATAAAAAAAAACTTAAAATAAATAAAACATATAAAAAAATATCTTGCACCCCCACTTTCAACTATAACTAGGCGGCCATGCACAGCGCGCGCGGCGACACGTCAGCTCACATCTCACAGCCAGTGAATAATACGTTTCAACACTGTTTTCACCACCGTTTGATGAACCCTTCCTGCTGACTGCAGAACCTGTAAGTAAAGAGTTGTACCCTTCCTGCCGACTGCAGAACCTGTAAGTAAAGAGTTGTACCCTTCCTGCTGACTGCAGAACCTGTAAGTAAAGAGTTGTACCCTTCCTGCTGACTGCAGAACCTGTAAGTAAAGAGTTGTACCCTTCCTGCCGACTGCAGAACCTGTAAGTAAAGAGTTGTACCCTTCCTGCTGACTGCAGAACCTGTAAGTAAAGAGTTGTACCCTTCCTGCCGACTGCAGAACCTGTAAGTAAAGAGTTGTACCCTTCCTGCCGACTGCAGAACCTGTAAGTAAAGAGTTGTACCCTTCCTGCCGACTACAGAACCTGTAAGTAAAGAGTTGTACCCTTCCTGCTGACTGCAGAACCTGTAAGTAAAGAGTTGTACCCTTCCTGCTGACTACAGAACCTGTAAGTAAAGAGTTGTACCCTTCCTGCTGACTACAGAACCTGTAAGTAAAGAGTTGTACCCTTCCTGCTGACTGCAGAACCTGTAAGTAAAGAGTTGTACCCTTCCTGCTGACTACAGAACCTGTAAGTAAAGAGTTGTACCCTTCCTGCCGACTACAGAACCTGTAAGTAAAGAGTTGTACCCTTCCTGCTGACTGCAGCACCTGTAAGTAAAGAGTTGTACCCTTCCTGCTGACTACAGAACCTGTAAGTAAAGAGTTGTACCCTTCCTGCTGACTGCAGAACCTGTAAGTAAAGAGTTGTACCCTTCCTGCTGACTGCAGAACCTGTAAGTAAAGAGTTGTACCCTTCCTGCTGACTACAGAACCTGTAAGTAAAGAGTTGTACCCTTCCTGCTGACTACAGAACCTGTAAGTAAAGAGTTGTACCCTTCCTGCCGACTGCAGAACCTGTAAGTAAAGAGTTGTACCCTTCCTGCTGACTGCAGAACCTGTAAGTAAAGAGTTGTACCCTTCCTGCTGACTGCAGAACCTGTAAGTAAAGAGTTGTACCCTTCCTGCCGACTACAGAACCTGTAAGTAAATAGTTGTACCCTTCCTGCCGACTGCAGAACCTGTAAGTAAAGAGTTGTACCCTTCCTGCCGACTGCAGAACCTGTAAGTAAAGAGTTGTACCCTTCCTGCTGACTGCAGAACCTGTAAGTAAAGAGTTGTACCCTTCCTGCTGACTGCAGAACCTGTAAGTAAAGAGTTGTACCCTTCCTGCTGACTACAGAACCTGTAAGTAAAGAGTTGTACCCTTCCTGCCGACTACAGAACCTGTAAGTAAAGAGTTGTACCCTTCCTGCTGACTGCAGAACCTGTAAGTAAAGAGTTGTACCCTTCCTGCTGACTGCAGAACCTGTAAGTAAAGAGTTGTACCCTTCCTGCTGACTGCAGAACCTGTAAGTAAAGAGTTGTACCCTTCCTGCTGACTGCAGAACCTGTAAGTAAAGAGTTGTACCCTTCCTGCCGACTACAGAACCTGTAAGTAAAGAGTTGTACCCTTCCTGCTGACTGCAGAACCTGTAAGTAAAGAGTTGTACCCTTCCTGCTGACTGCAGAACCTGTAAGTAAAGAGTTGTACCCTTCCTGCCGACTACAGAACCTGTAAGTAAAGAGTTGTACCCTTCCTGCTGACTGCAGAACCTGTAAGTAAAGAGTTGTACCCTTCCTGCTGACTGCAGAACCTGTAAGTAAAGAGTTGTACCCTTCCTGCTGACTACAGAACCTGTAAGTAAAGAGTTGTACCCTTCCTGCTGACTGCAGAACCTGTAAGTAAAGAGTTGTACCCTTCCTGCTGACTACAGAACCTGTAAGTAAAGAGTTGTACCCTTCCTGCCGACTGCAGAACCTGTAAGTAAAGAGTTGTACCCTTCCTGCTGACTACAGAACCTGTAAGTAAAGAGTTGTACCCTTCCTGCCGACTGCAGAACCTGTAAGTAAAGAGTTGTACCCTTCCTGCTGACTACAGAACCTGTAAGTAAAGAGTTGTACCCTTCCTGCTGACTACAGAACCTGTAAGTAAAGAGTTGTACCCTTCCTGCCGACTACAGAACCTGTAAGTAAAGAGTTGTACCCTTCCTGCTGACTGCAGAACCTGTAAGTAAAGAGTTGTACCCTTCCTGCTGACTACAGAACCTGTAAGTAAAGAGTTGTACCCTTCCTGCTGACTGCAGAACCTGTAAGTAAAGAGTTGTACCCTTCCTGCTGACTACAGAACCTGTAAGTAAAGAGTTGTACCCTTCCTGCTGACTGCAGAACCTGTAAGTAAAGAGTTGTACCCTTCCTGCTGACTACAGAACCTGTAAGTAAAGAGTTGTACCCTTCCTGCTGACTACAGAACCTGTAAGTAAAGAGTTGTACCCTTCCTGCTGACTACAGAACCTGTAAGTAAAGAGTTGTACCCTTCCTGCTGACTACAGAACCTGTAAGTAAAGAGTTGTACCCTTCCTGCTGACTGCAGAACCTGTAAGTAAAGAGTTGTACCCTTCCTGCTGACTACAGAACATGTAAGTAAAGAGTTGTACCCTTCCTGCTGACTGCAGAACCTGTAAGTAAAGAGTTGTACCCTTCCTGCTGACTGCAGAACCTGTAAGTAAAGAGTTGTACCCTTCCTGCTGACTGCAGAACCTGTAAGTAAAGAGTTGTACCCTTCCTGCAGACTACAGAACCTGTAAGTAAAGAGTTGTACCCTTCCTGCTGACTGCAGAACCTGTAAGTAAAGAGTTGTACCCTTCCTGCTGACTGCAGAACCTGTAAGTAAAGAGTTGTACCCTTCCTGCTGACTGCAGAACCTGTAAGTAAAGAGTTGTACCCTTCCTGCTGACTGCAGAACCTGTAAGTAAAGAGTTGTACCCTTCCTGCTGACTACAGAACCTGTAAGTAAAGAGTTGTACCCTTCCTGCTGACTGCAGAACCTGTAAGTAAAGAGTTGTACCCTTCCTGCCGACTGCAGAACCTGTAAGTAAAGAGTTGTACCCTTCCTGCCGACTGCAGAACCTGTAAGTAAAGAGTTGTACCCTTCCTGCTGACTACAGAACCTGTAAGTAAAGAGTTGTACCCTTCCTGCTGACTGCAGAACCTGTAAGTAAAGAGTTGTACCCTTCCTGCTGACTACAGAACCTGTAAGTAAAGAGTTGTACCCTTCCTGCTGACTACAGAACCTGTAAGTAAAGAGTTGTACCCTTCCTGCTGACTGCAGAACCTGTAAGTAAAGAGTTGTACCCTTCCTGCAGACTACAGAACCTGTAAGTAAAGAGTTGTACCCTTCCTGCCGACTACAGAACCTGTAAGTAAAGAGTTGTACCCTTCCTGCTGACTACAGAACCTGTAAGTAAAGAGTTGTACCCTTCCTGCTGACTGCAGAACCTGTAAGTAAAGAGTTGTACCCTTCCTGCCGACTACAGAACCTGTAAGTAAAGAGTTGTACCCTTCCTGCTGACTGCAGAACCTGTAAGTAAAGAGTTGTACCCTTCCTGCTGACTACAGAACCTGTAAGTAAAGAGTTGTACCCTTCCTGCTGACTACAGAACCTGTAAGTAAAGAGTTGTACCCTTCCTGCTGACTGCAGAACCTGTAAGTAAAGAGTTGTACCCTTCCTGCTGACTACAGAACCTGTAAGTAAAGAGTTGTACCCTTCCTGCCGACTACAGAACCTGTAAGTAAAGAGTTGTACCCTTCCTGCTGACTGCAGAACCTGTAAGTAAAGAGTTGTACCCTTCCTGCTGACTACAGAACCTGTAAGTAAAGAGTTGTACCCTTCCTGCTGACTGCAGAACCTGTAAGTAAAGAGTTGTACCCTTCCTGCTGACTGCAGAACCTGTAAGTAAAGAGTTGTACCCTTCCTGCTGACTACAGAACCTGTAAGTAAAGAGTTGTACCCTTCCTGCTGACTACAGAACCTGTAAGTAAAGAGTTGTACCCTTCCTGCCGACTGCAGAACCTGTAAGTAAAGAGTTGTACCCTTCCTGCTGACTGCAGAACCTGTAAGTAAAGAGTTGTACCCTTCCTGCTGACTGCAGAACCTGTAAGTAAAGAGTTGTACCCTTCCTGCCGACTACAGAACCTGTAAGTAAAGAGTTGTACCCTTCCTGCCGACTGCAGAACCTGTAAGTAAAGAGTTGTACCCTTCCTGCCGACTGCAGAACCTGTAAGTAAAGAGTTGTACCCTTCCTGCTGACTGCAGAACCTGTAAGTAAAGAGTTGTACCCTTCCTGCTGACTGCAGAACCTGTAAGTAAAGAGTTGTACCCTTCCTGCTGTCTACAGAACCTGTAAGTAAAGAGTTGTACCCTTCCTGCTGACTACATAACCTGTAAGTAAAGAGTTGTACCCTTCCTGCCGACTGCAGAACCTGTAAGTAAAGAGTTGTACCCTTCCTGCCGACTGCAGAAGCTGTAAGTAAAGAGTTGTACCCTTCCTGCCGACTGCAGAACCTGTAAGTAAAGAGTTGTACCCTTCCTGCTGACTACAGAACCTGTAAGTAAAGAGTTGTACCCTTCCTGCCGACTGCAGAACCTGTAAGTAAAGAGTTGTACCCTTCCTGCTGACTACAGAACCTGTAAGTAAAGAGTTGTACCCTTCCTGCTGACTACAGAACCTGTAAGTAAAGAGTTGTACCCTTCCTGCTGACTACAGAACCTGTAAGTAAAGAGTTGTACCCTTCCTGCTGACTACAGAACCTGTAAGTAAAGAGTTGTACCCTTCCTGCCGACTGCAGAACCTGTAAGTAAAGAGTTGTACCCTTCCTGCTGAATGCAGAACCTGTAAGTAAAGAGTTGTACCCTTCCTGCTGACTACAGAACCTGTAAGTAAAGAGTTGTACCCTTCCTGCAGACTACAGAACCTGTAAGTAAAGAGTTGTACCCTTCCTGCTGACTGCAGAACCTGTAAGTAAAGAGTTGTACCCTTCCTGCTGACTGCAGAACCTGTAAGTAAAGAGTTGTACCCTTCCTGCCGACTACAGAACCTGTAAGTAAAGAGTTGTACCCTTCCTGCTGACTGCAGATCCTGTAAGTAAAGAGTTGTACCCTTCCTGCTGACTGCAGAACCTGTAAGTAAAGAGTTGTACCCTTCCTGCTGACTGCAGAACCTGTAAGTAAAGAGTTGTACCCTTCCTGCTGACTGCAGAACCTGTAAGTAAAGAGTTGTACCCTTCCTGCCGACTACAGAACCTGTAAGTAAAGAGTTGTACCCTTCCTGCTGACTGCAGAACCTGTAAGTAAAGAGTTGTACCCTTCCTGCCGACTACAGAACCTGTAAGTAAAGAGTTGTACCCTTCCTGCTGACTGCAGAACCTGTAAGTAAAGAGTTGTACCCTTCCTGCTGACTGCAGAACCTGTAAGTAAAGAGTTGTACCCTTCCTGCTGACTACAGAACCTGTAAGTAAAGAGTTGTACCCTTCCTGCTGACTGCAGAACCTGTAAGTAAAGAGTTGTACCCTTCCTGCTGACTACAGAACCTGTAAGTAAAGAGTTGTACCCTTCCTGCCGACTGCAGAACCTGTAAGTAAAGAGTTGTACCCTTCCTGCTGACTACAGAACCTGTAAGTAAAGAGTTGTACCCTTCCTGCCGACTGCAGAACCTGTAAGTAAAGAGTTGTACCCTTCCTGCTGACTACAGAACCTGTAAGTAAAGAGTTGTACCCTTCCTGCTGACTACAGAACCTGTAAGTAAAGAGTTGTACCCTTCCTGCCGACTACAGAACCTGTAAGTAAAGAGTTGTACCCTTCCTGCTGACTGCAGAACCTGTAAGTAAAGAGTTGTACCCTTCCTGCTGACTACAGAACCTGTAAGTAAAGAGTTGTACCCTTCCTGCTGACTGCAGAACCTGTAAGTAAAGAGTTGTACCCTTCCTGCTGACTACAGAACCTGTAAGTAAAGAGTTGTACCCTTCCTGCTGACTGCAGAACCTGTAAGTAAAGAGTTGTACCCTTCCTGCTGACTACAGAACCTGTAAGTAAAGAGTTGTACCCTTCCTGCTGACTACAGAACCTGTAAGTAAAGAGTTGTACCCTTCCTGCTGACTACAGAACCTGTAAGTAAAGAGTTGTACCCTTCCTGCTGACTACAGAACCTGTAAGTAAAGAGTTGTACCCTTCCTGCTGACTGCAGAACCTGTAAGTAAAGAGTTGTACCCTTCCTGCTGACTACAGAACCTGTAAGTAAAGAGTTGTACCCTTCCTGCTGACTGCAGAACCTGTAAGTAAAGAGTTGTACCCTTCCTGCTGACTGCAGAACCTGTAAGTAAAGAGTTGTACCCTTCCTGCTGACTACAGAACCTGTAAGTAAAGAGTTGTACCCTTCCTGCTGACTACAGAACCTGTAAGTAAAGAGTTGTACCCTTCCTGCTGACTACAGAACCTGTAAGTAAAGAGTTGTACCCTTCCTGCTGACTACAGAACCTGTAAGTAAAGAGTTGTACCCTTCCTGCTGACTGCAGAACCTGTAAGTAAAGAGTTGTACCCTTCCTGCTGACTACAGAACCTGTAAGTAAAGAGTTGTACCCTTCCTGCTGACTACAGAACCTGTAAGTAAAGAGTTGTACCCTTCCTGCCGACTGCAGAACCTGTAAGTAAAGAGTTGTACCCTTCCTGCTGACTACAGAACCTGTAAGTAAAGAGTTGTACCCTTCCTGCTGACTACAGAACCTGTAAGTAAAGAGTTGTACCCTTCCTGCTGACTACAGAACCTGTAAGTAAAGAGTTGTACCCTTCCTGCTGGCTACAGAACCTGTAAGTAAAGAGTTGTACCCTTCCTGCCGACTGCAGAACCTGTAAGTAAAGAGTTGTACCCTTCCTGCTGACTGCAGAACCTGTAAGTAAAGAGTTGTACCCTTCCTGCTGACTACAGAACCTGTAAGTAAAGAGTTGTACCCTTCCTGCAGACTACAGAACCTGTAAGTAAAGAGTTGTACCCTTCCTGCTGACTGCAGAACCTGTAAGTAAAGAGTTGTACCCTTCCTGCTGACTGCAGAACCTGTAAGTAAAGAGTTGTACCCTTCCTGCCGACTACAGAACCTGTAAGTAAAGAGTTGTACCCTTCCTGCTGACTGCAGATCCTGTAAGTAAAGAGTTGTACCCTTCCTGCTGACTGCAGAACCTGTAAGTAAAGAGTTGTACCCTTCCTGCTGACTGCAGAACCTGTAAGTAAAGAGTTGTACCCTTCCTGCTGACTGCAGAACCTGTAAGTAAAGAGTTGTACCCTTCCTGCCGACTACAGAACCTGTAAGTAAAGAGTTGTACCCTTCCTGCTGACTGCAGAACCTGTAAGTAAAGAGTTGTACCCTTCCTGCTGACTACAGAACCTGTAAGTAAAGAGTTGTACCCTTCCTGCTGACTACAGAACCTGTAAGTAAAGAGTTGTACCCTTCCTGCCGACTACAGAACCTGTAAGTAAAGAGTTGTACCCTTCCTGCTGACTGCAGAACCTGTAAGTAAAGAGTTGTACCCTTCCTGCTGACTACAGAACCTGTAAGTAAAGAGTTGTACCCTTCCTGCTGACTGCAGAACCTGTAAGTAAAGAGTTGTACCCTTCCTGCTGACTACAGAACCTGTAAGTAAAGAGTTGTACCCTTCCTGCTGACTGCAGAACCTGTAAGTAAAGAGTTGTACCCTTCCTGCTGACTACAGAACCTGTAAGTAAAGAGTTGTACCCTTCCTGCTGACTACAGAACCTGTAAGTAAAGAGTTGTACCCTTCCTGCTGACTACAGAACCTGTAAGTAAAGAGTTGTACCCTTCCTGCTGACTACAGAACCTGTAAGTAAAGAGTTGTACCCTTCCTGCTGACTGCAGAACCTGTAAGTAAAGAGTTGTACCCTTCCTGCTGACTACAGAACCTGTAAGTAAAGAGTTGTACCCTTCCTGCTGACTGCAGAACCTGTAAGTAAAGAGTTGTACCCTTCCTGCTGACTGCAGAACCTGTAAGTAAAGAGTTGTACCCTTCCTGCTGACTGCAGAACCTGTAAGTAAAGAGTTGTACCCTTCCTGCAGACTACAGAACCTGTAAGTAAAGAGTTGTACCCTTCCTGCTGACTGCAGAACCTGTAAGTAAAGAGTTGTACCCTTCCTGCTGACTGCAGAACCTGTAAGTAAAGAGTTGTACCCTTCCTGCTGACTGCAGAACCTGTAAGTAAAGAGTTGTACCCTTCCTGCTGACTGCAGAACCTGTAAGTAAAGAGTTGTACCCTTCCTGCTGACTACAGAACCTGTAAGTAAAGAGTTGTACCCTTCCTGCTGACTGCAGAACCTGTAAGTAAAGAGTTGTACCCTTCCTGCCGACTGCAGAACCTGTAAGTAAAGAGTTGTACCCTTCCTGCCGACTGCAGAACCTGTAAGTAAAGAGTTGTACCCTTCCTGCTGACTACAGAACCTGTAAGTAAAGAGTTGTACCCTTCCTGCTGACTGCAGAACCTGTAAGTAAAGAGTTGTACCCTTCCTGCTGACTACAGAACCTGTAAGTAAAGAGTTGTACCCTTCCTGCTGACTACAGAACCTGTAAGTAAAGAGTTGTACCCTTCCTGCTGACTGCAGAACCTGTAAGTAAAGAGTTGTACCCTTCCTGCAGACTACAGAACCTGTAAGTAAAGAGTTGTACCCTTCCTGCTGACTACAGAACCTGTAAGTAAAGAGTTGTACCCTTCCTGCTGACTGCAGAACCTGTAAGTAAAGAGTTGTACCCCTCCTGCTGACTACAGAATCTGTAAGTAAAGAGTTGTACCCTTCCTGCCGACTACAGAACCTGTAAGTAAAGAGTTGTACCCTTCCTGCTGACTGCAGAACCTGTAAGTAAAGAGTTGTACCCTTCCTGCTGACTACAGAACCTGTAAGTAAAGAGTTGTACCCTTCCTGCTGACTACAGAACATGTAAGTAAAGAGTTGTACCCTTCCTGCTGACTACAGAACCTGTAAGTAAAGAGTTGTACCCTTCCTGCCGACTACAGAACCTGTAAGTAAAGAGTTGTACCCTTCCTGCCGACTGCAGAACCTGTAAGTAAAGAGTTGTACCCTTCCTGCTGACTGCAGAACCTGTAAGTAAAGAGTTGTACCCTTCCTGCCGACTGCAGAACCTGTAAGTAAAGAGTTGTACCCTTCCTGCTGACTACAGAACCTGTAAGTAAAGAGTTGTACCCTTCCTGCTGACTACAGAACCTGTAAGTAAAGAGTTGTACCCTTCCTGCCGACTACAGAACCTGTAAGTAAAGAGTTGTACCCTTCCTGCCGACTACAGAACCTGTAAGTAAAGAGTTGTACCCTTCCTGCCGACTGCAGAACCTGTAAGTAAAGAGTTGTACCCTTCCTGCCGACTACAGAACCTGTAAGTAAAGAGTTGTACCCTTCCTGCTGACTACAGAACCTGTAAGTAAAGAGTTGTACCCTTCCTGCTGACTGCAGAACCTGTAAGTAAAGAGTTGTACCCTTCCTGCCGACTACAGAACCTGTAAGTAAAGAGTTGTACCCTTCCTGCCGACTACAGAACCTGTAAGTAAAGAGTTGTACCCTTCCTGCTGACTACAGAACCTGTAAGTAAAGAGTTGTACCCTTCCTGCTGACTGCAGAACCTGTAAGTAAAGAGTTGTACCCTTCCTGCCGACTGCAGAACCTGTAAGTAAAGAGTTGTACCCTTCCTGCCGACTGCAGAACCTGTAAGTAAAGAGTTGTACCCTTCCTGCTGACTGCAGAACCTGTAAGTAAAGAGTTGTACCCTTCCTGCTGACTGCAGAACCTGTAAGTAAAGAGTTGTACCCTTCCTGCTGACTGCAGAACCTGTAAGTAAAGAGTTGTACCCTTCCTGCAGACTACAGCACCTGTAAGTAAAGAGTTGTACCCTTCCTGCTGACTGCAGAACCTGTAAGTAAAGAGTTGTACCCTTCCTGCCGACTGCAGAACCTGTAAGTAAAGAGTTGTACCCTTCCTGCCGACTGCAGAACCTGTAAGTAAAGAGTTGTACCCTTCCTGCAGACTGCAGAACCTGTAAGTAAAGAGTTGTACCCTTCCTGCCGACTGCAGAACCTGTAAGTAAAGAGTTGTACCCTTCCTGCTGACTGCAGAACCTGTAAGTAAAGAGTTGTACCCTTCCTGCTGACTGCAGAACCTGTAAGTAAAGAGTTGTACCCTTCCTGTAAGTGGATAAGAGCGTTCTGCTAAAGGCCTAAACTAAGATATTCCTTTATTGATCCCCTTGGGGAAATGCAGGCATCATAGCAGCATGGGGGGGAGGGGGGGGTACAGGTAATATAAGACATGCTACAGGTGACATAATTATAGTACAGTGGAGAAGTAAAAAATGTAATAGAATAAAAAAGCAGTGTAAACAATATAACAAATCAATATAATTAACTCTGGACATGTGCATAATGGACAACAAGGTGTGAGATGAGGGTATGTATGCCCTCTGTTATATTTGCCCTACAATAAATAGTTACAATTAGGGCTGTCAAAGTTAATGCTTTAACTTTGGAGATTGATTTAAATTATTTAAAGCGTTAATTTTCTTTTAATCTAGATTAATCTATGGAGTAAAAATGTTTCAACATTCTGAACAGTATATTTGCTTGTTCTTTTTTTGCATTGACTCATGCACCTTTTTGAAAATCATCTGACATGAAGATGGAATACATTTTTGTTGTTAATATGATTTATATTATTGGTAGTTCATACAAGACATTATCGTCCTCTAAGCCAATCTGCACTTTAACACGGGCCTGGGTTGTTTTTATTTCCGTTAGCGCTGCAGATATAAGAGAGAGGTCTAGCTGAGTCAATGTTGATGGTTTTGTTGAACATTTGTATTTCACAGGAGAGAAACTGTATTCAAAGAAAGTTATTAAAATAGTCTTTGAATCTAAATATACTTTCTTTGTGTTGATTTTACATTAATTCCATGATTTTACTCAAGTAAATATCTGTTACAAGCTTCGGTCTTAAGTAGAAAAATGCGATTTTTAATCTAAATTAATTACAGAAAATTGTGAGATTAATTAGTTAATTTTTTTTAAATCTATTTTTTTTTTAACTAATGTTTTTTATTTACCCTTTTTTAACATAAAACTAGACACACAATACATTAACAGTAGAAATCCACAATAAATCACAGGACTATGACCGACATAATAATAACAATAATGACAGTCCAGTACTTAAATCAAAATAAATGTAGATTAAAAGATATACACATAATAAATACAATACAATACATATGCTCTTGCTCGCTCTAAAAATTCTGATAATTGCGTGGTTACTTCTTCCCAGAATATCTTAACAGGAGGGCATTCCCAATACATATGCATAAATGTACCAATATCACCGTTTAAACATAAGGAGCATCGAGAGTCTTGTTTGAGCCCCATCAGGTGCAAACGTCTAGGAGTTAAGTAAGTCCTATGAATAAATTTAAGATTAATCTGTTGATGATCCGGGTTGCGTGATGACAGCCGTACGTTTGCCCAAACTTCATCCCAATCAAAATCTACTTCCAAGTTTGGTATATCCTTCCTCCAGACTAAGTCTAGAGGAAGGACATCATATGAGGACGTAAGTAAGTGACGATAAAAGTCAGAGACGAAGCCTCTCGATGTCTCCTTTCCATAAAAGAATTTGTGATATCTGTGGTGCTCAAGTGGCACCTTTAATGGGACTCGATGAGCCCTTAAAGCTGCTCTTAATTGTAGATAGAAATAATAAGTGGAGTAGGTGAGGTTCAATTTGTTAGATATATCTTTATAGCTGCAAAAACCCCGGTCGTTGAAGACATCCCCCAATGTATGTATGCCCTTCTTTTCCCATTTGGTAAATCTGATAGGTTGTTGTGCAATAAGGAGTGAATTGTTATTAAATAGGGGAGAATGACTGTGCCATTTATGTTGGTTAGTAAATTTTTTCTGTGTGTCACGCCATATCCGGATCACATGTGTAATAAGAGGGCTAAATTTCAAGTTGCATTGCTTAATTGATAAGTTGGTGTATACTATATCCTGCAGTCTATGTGGTGCCACTATGTTCTCCTCTAATGGTCTCCAGGATACAGATGCTTGAGAATCAAACCAGGTGATCAGTGGTCTTAAAGAGAACGCTTTAAAATAGTAGCTGAAGTCTGGAAATGCTAAACCCCCGTCGGCTTTATTTCTCTGTGCAGTGGATCTTTTTATTCGTGGAGGTTTGTTGTTCCAAATAAATGTATATGCGGCGGAGTGTAATTTTTGCCAGTAACCAACAGGGGGGGGGGGGGGGGGGGGGTAACGGCAACATCGAGCTGAAAAAGTTGATTCTAGGTAAAACATCCATCTTAACTATTGATGCTCGGGCCTGTACTGAGTTTTTTAGTTTTGACCACCTGCCGAAGTCGTTTGTGATCCTATCTAGGAATCCGGTATAATTATACTTCACCGTTTGGCATATAGTGGGGAATATTTCAACTCCAAGACATCTAAAGTGTTCTACCATTGGTATATTTACTGGGAGTGAGGTAGCCTTTGCAGTCACATTGAGTGGAAGGAAGGCCGATTTTGGCCAGTTTATCTTAAATCCCGATAGATTGCCAAAATCATCTATTACCTTGAGAAGATGAGGCAGTGAGGTGGTAGGGTTTTGCATGAACATTATTACATCGTCCGCATATAAACTGATATGATGCTGTGTGCCCTTAATTGAAATCGGCTCTATGGATTGGGATTGTCTTATATACTGTGCCAAAGGTTCTAGAGATAGAGCAAACAGTCCGGGACTAAGAGGACAACCCTGTCTGGACGAACGCGACACAGGGAAGTGTGGGGAGGTGAATCTGTTTTTTAAATCTATTGACAGCACTAGTTACAATATATAATCTAATCATCCAATAATCTAAATCTAATTTAACCCTTTCACTGCCGCACTACCAAACGGTTAACCCTTTCACTGCGACAAATACACAGAAGGTTAACCGTTTCACTGCCACACTACAGAAGGTTAACCCTTTACTATCACACTACAGAAGGTTAACCTGTCGGTAGTGTGATAGTAAAGGGTTAACCTTCCGTAGTGTGGCAGTGAAAGGGCTCATCTATAATCTATAAAATAAGAACGTGACGTAATGACCTTCCTGCTGAGCTGCCTGTGGATCATGTGGAAGATCTCGGCGTAGATGAGCAGCATGAGCAGCAGGGGCGGGAGCACCCAGCCCAGGAAGTTGAAGTACACCATGTAGTCCATGCTGATGACGTTCTCGAACTGACAGGTGACCAGCAGGCTGCTGTCCGTCACCGAGCCGTTGTCACGGAGATGCCGCAGGTTGTTCCAGCCCAGCATGGCCGTGAGGCCCACCGCCAGGGCCACCAGCCAGCACACCACCACCGCCGTGCCCGCGCGTCGAGGCGTCACCACGCGCTTGTAGCTATGGCAACGATACAGAGGGGGGGGGGGGGGGGGGGGGGACAAGATTCAATCAGAAGGTGACTGGAGGGAGAGGATTCATGTGTCGACTCCGTAGCGTCTGACTCGGCTTAACCCTTTCACTGCGACAATACTACAGAAGGTTAACCCTTTCACTACCACACTACAGAAGGTTAACCCTTTCACTGCGACAATACTACAGAAGGTTAACCCTTTCACTACCACACTACAGAAGGTTAACCCTTTCACTGCGACAATACTACATAAGGTTAACCCTTTCACTGCGACAATACTACAGAAGGTTAACCCTTTCACTGCGACAATACTACAGAAGGTTAACCCTTTCACTGCGACAATACTACAGAAGGTTAACCCTTTCACTGCCACACTACAGAAGGTTAACCCTTTCACTGTGACAATACTACAGAAGGTTAACCCTTTCACTACCACACTACAGAAGGTTAACCCTTTCACTGCGACAATACTACATAAGGTTAACCCTTTCACTGCGACGATACAGAAGGTTAACCCTTTCACTGCGACAATACTACAGAAGGTTAACCCTTTCACTGCGACGATACAGAAGGTTAACCCTTTCACTACCACACTACAGAAGGTTAACCTTTCACTACCACACTACAGAAGGTTAACCCTTTCACTGCCACACGAGAAAGGGTTAACCCTTTCACAACCACACTACAGAAGGTTAACCTTTCACTACCACCCTACAGACGGTTTGTAGACCTCCTGTAGTGTGGTAGTGAAAGGGTTAACCTTCTGTAGTGTGGTAGTGAAATGGTTAACCTTCTGCAGTGTGGTAGTGAAAGGTTAACCGTCTGTAGTGTGGTAGTGAAAGGGTTAACCTTCTGCAGTGTGGTAGTGAAGGGTTAACCTTCTGTAGTGTGGTAGTGAAAGGTTAACCTTCTGTAGTGCGGTAGTGAAAGGTTAACCTTCTGTAGTGTGGTAGTGAAAGGTTTAACCTTCTGTAGTGTGGTAGTGAAAGGGTTAACCTTCTGTAGTGTGGTAGTTAAAGGTTTAACCTTCTGTAGTGTGGTAGTGAAAGGGTTAACCTTCTGTAGTGTGGTAGTGAAAGGTTTAACCTTCTGTAGTGTGGTAGTGAAAGGGTTAACCTTCTGTAGTGTGGTAGTTAAAGGGTTAACCTTCTGTAGTGTGGTAGTGAAAGGTTAACCTTCTGTAGTGTGGTAGTGAAAGGGTTAACCTTCTGTAGTGTGGTAGTGAAAGGTTAACCTTCTGTAGTGTGGTAGTGAAAGGGTTAACCTTCTGTAGTGTGGTAGTTAAAGGGTTAACCTTCTGTAGTGTGGTAGTGAAAGGTTAACCTTCTGTAGTGTGGTAGTTAAAGGGTTAACCTTCTGTAGTGTGGTAGTGAAAGGTTAACCTTCTGTAGTGTGGTAGTGAAAGGTTAACCTTCTGTAGTGTGGTAGTGACCGGGTTAACCTTCTGTAGTGTGGTAGTGACCGGGTTAACCTTCTGTAGTGTGGTAGTGAAAGGTTAACCTTCTGTAGTGTGGTAGTGAAAGGTTAACCTTCTGTAGTGTGGTAGTGAAAGGTTAACCTTCTGTAGTGTGGTAGTGAAAGGTTAACCTTCTGTAGTGTGGTAGTGAAAGGTTAACCTTCTGTAGTGTGGTAGTGAATGAATGAATGAATGAATGAATGAATGAATGAATGAATGAATGAATGAATGAATGAATGAATGAAAACTTTATTTAACAGATTGCAGAATGGGTACAATACAGTACGGCTCAATACATACAATTGTTAAGGGGATGCAGACCAGAGAAAGACGTTTGTCTTGTTTCCATCAGGGTCCCCCATTTTCAATTCATATAGACATTTATGACATACACAACATACATGACATTTATGGCATAGGGACATATAGGTATTTAGTACTGATACATTTGTGACATAAGCGGTATTCAAATATACAGTACTGTTACCCCTAGATCCTGACAGAGTATATACATATGATGGGGAGGGGACTGTACATTAGGAGGGGGTGGGTGGGTGGGAGGGAAATATACATACGGCGGGGAGGGAATATATACATGCGGTGGGGAGGAGACTGTCTATTAGGAGGTGGTGGGGGTTTTGGGCATTTACGGTGGCCAGTTTTGAATTGCAGCCTCCCGTAGGTGCTCTTTAAGAGCGGTTTTGAATGTGGGCAGGGATTCACATTCCTTTACAGCTTTGGGTAGGGCGTTAACCTTCTGCAGTGTGGTAGTGAAAGGTTAACCGTCTGTAGTGTGGTAGTGAAAGGGTTAACCTTCTGTAGGGTGGTAGTGAAAGGTTAACCTTCTGTAATGTGGTAGTGGAAGGTTAACCTTCTGTAGTGTGGTAGTGAAAGGGTTAACCTTCTGTAGTGTGGTAGTGGAAGGTTAACCTTCTGTAGTGTGGTAGTGAAAGGGTTAACCTTCTGTAGTGTGGTAGTGGAAGGTTAACCTTCTGTAGTGTGGTAGTGAAAGGTTAACCTTCTGTAGTGTGGTAGTGAAAGGGTTAACCTTCTGTAGTGTGGTAGTGAAAAGGTTAACCTTCTGTAGTGTGGTAGTGGAAGGTTAACCTTCTGTAGTGTGGTAGTGAAAGGTTAACCTTCTGTAGTGTGGTAGTGAAAGGGTTAACCTCTGTAGTGTGGTAGTGAATGGTTAACCTTCTGTAGTGTGGTAGTGAAAGGTTAACCTTCTGTAGTGTGGTAGTGAAAAGGTTAACCTTCTGTAGTGTGGTAGTGAAAGGGTTAACCTTCTGTAGTGTGATAGTGAAAGGTTAACCTTCTGTAGTGTGGTAGTGAAAGGTTAACCTTCTGTAGTGTGGTAGTGAAAGGTTAACCGTCTGTAGTGTGCTAATGAAAGGGTTAACCTTCTGTAGGTTGGTAGTGAAAGGTTAACCTTCTGTAGTGTGGTAGTGAAAGGTTAACCGTCTGTAGTGTGGTAGTGAAAGGGTTAACCTTCTGTAGTGTGGTAGTGAATGGTTAACCTTCTGTAGTGTGGTAGTGAAAGGTTAACCTTCTGTAGTGTGGTAGTGAAAGGTTAACCTTCTGTAGTGTGGTAGTGAAAGGTTTAACCTTCTGTAGTGTGGTAGTTAAAGGTTTAACCTTCTGTAGTGTGGTAGTTAAAGGTTTAACCTTCTGTAGTGCGGTAGTGAAAGGGTTAACCTTCTGTAGTGTGGTAGTGAAAGGTTTAACCTTCTGTAGTGTGGTAGTGAAAGGGTTAACCTTCTGTAGTGTGGTAGTTAAAGGGTTAACCTTCTGTAGTGTGGTAGTGAAAGGTTAACCTTCTGTAGTGTGGTAGTGAAAGGGTTAACCTTCTGTAGTGTGGTAGTTAAAGGGTTAACCTTCTGTAGTGTGGTAGTGAAAGGTTAACCTTCTGTAGTGTGGTAGTGAAAGGGTTAACCTTCTGTAGTGTGGTAGTTAAAGGGTTAACCTTCTGTAGTGTGGTAGTGAAAGGTTAACCTTCTGTAGTGTGGTAGTTAAAGGGTTAACCTTCTGTAGTGTGGTAGTGAAAGGTTAACCTTCTGTAGTGTGGTAGTGAAAGGTTAACCTTCTGTAGTGTGGTAGTGACCGGGTTAACCTTCTGTAGTGTGGTAGTGACCGGGTTAACCTTCTGTAGTGTGGTAGTGAAAGGTTAACCTTCTGTAGTGTGGTAGTGAAAGGTTAACCTTCTGTAGTGTGGTAGTGAAAGGTTAACCTTCTGTAGTGTGGTAGTGAAAGGTTAACCTTCTGTAGTGTGGTAGTGAAAGGTTAACCTTCTGTAGTGTGGTAGTGAATGAATGAATGAATGAATGAATGAATGAATGAATGAATGAATGAATGGATGAATGAATGAATGAATGAATGAATGAATGAATGAATGAATGAATGAAAACTTTATTTAACAGATTGCAGAATGGGTACAATACAGTACGGCTCAATACATACAATTGTTAAGGGGATGCAGACCAGAGAAAGACGTTTGTCTTGTTTCCATCAGGGTCCCCCATTTTCAATTCATATAGACATTTATGACATACACAACATACATGACATTTATGGCATAGGGACATATAGGTATTTAGTACTGATACATTTGTGACATAAGCGGTATTCAAATATACAGTACTGTTACCCCTAGATCCTGACAGAGTATATACATATGATGGGGAGGGGACTGTACATTAGGAGGGGGTGGGTGGGTGGGAGGGAAATATACATACGGCGGGGAGGGAATATATACATGCGGTGGGGAGGAGACTGTCTATTAGGAGGTGGTGGGGGTTTTGGGCATTTACGGTGGCCAGTTTTGAATTGCAGCCTCCCGTAGGTGCTCTTTAAGAGCGGTTTTGAATGTGGGCAGGGATTCACATTCCTTTACAGCTTTGGGTAGGGCGTTAACCTTCTGCAGTGTGGTAGTGAAAGGTTAACCGTCTGTAGTGTGGTAGTGAAAGGGTTAACCTTCTGTAGGGTGGTAGTGAAAGGTTAACCTTCTGTAGTGTGGTAGTGAAAGGTTAACCTTCTGTAGTGTGGTAGTGAAAGGGTTAACCTTCTGTAGTGTGGTAGTGGAAGGTTAACCTTCTGTAGTGTGGTAGTGAAAGGGTTAACCTTCTGTAGTGTGGTAGTGGAAGGTTAACCTTCTGTAGTGTGGTAGTGAAAGGTTAACCTTCTGTAGTGGGGTAGTGAAAGGGTTAACCTTCTGTAGTGTGGTAGTGAAAAGGTTAACCTTCTGTAGTGTGGTAGTGGAAGGTTAACCTTCTGTAGTGTGGTAGTGAAAGGTTAACCTTCTGTAGTGTGGTAGTGAAAGGGTTAACCTCTGTAGTGTGGTAGTGAATGGTTAACCTTCTATAGTGTGGTAGTGAAAGGTTAACCTTCTGTAGTGTGGTAGTGAAAAGGTTAACCTTATGTAGTGTGGTAGTGAAAGGGTTAACCTTCTGTAGTGTGATAGTGAAAGGTTAACCTTCTGTAGTGTGGTAGTGAAAGGTTAACCTTCTGTAGTGTGGTAGTGAAAGGTTAACCGTCTGTAGTGTGCTAATGAAAGGGTTAACCTTCTGTAGTGTGGTAGTGAAAGGTTAACCTTCTGTAGTGTGGCAGTGAAAGGTTAACCGTCTGTAGTGTGGTAGTGAAAGGGTTAACCTTCTGTAGTGTGGTAGTGAATGGTTAACCTTCTGTAGTGTGGTAGTGGAAGGTTAACCTTCTGTAGTGTGGTAGTGAAAGGTTAACCTTCTGTAGTGTGGTAGTGAAAGGTTAACCTTCTGTAGTGTGGTAGTGAAAAGGTTAACCTTCTGTAGTGTGGTAGTGAAAGGGTTAACCTTCTGTAGTGTGATAGTGAAAGGTTAACCTTCTGTAGTGTGGTAGTGAAAGGTTAACCTTCTGTAGTGTGGTAGTGAAAGGTTAACCGTCTGTAGTGTGATAGTGAAAGGTTAACCTTCTGTAGTGTGGTAGTGAAAGGTTAACCTTCTGTAGTGTGGTAGTGAAAGGTTAACCTTCTGTAGTGTGGTAGTGAAAGGTTAACTTTCTGTAGTGTGGTAGTGAAAAGTTAACCTTCTGTAGTGTGGTAGTGAAAGGTTAACCTTCTGTAGTGTGGTAGTGAAAGGGTTAACCTTCTGTAGTGTGGTAGTGAAAGGTTAACCGTCTGTAGTGTGGTAGTGAAAGGGTTAACCTTCTGTAGTGTGGTAGTGAAAGGTTAACCTTCTGTAGTGTGGTAGTGAAAGGTTAACCGTCTGTAGTGTGGTAGTGAAAGGTTAACCTTCTGTAGTGTGGTAGTGAATGGTTAACCTTCTGTAGTGTGGTAGTGAAAGGGTTAACCTTCTGTAGTGTGGTAGTGAAAAGGTTAACCTTCTGTAGTGTGGTAGTGAAAGGTTAACCTTCTGTAGTATGGTAGTGAAAGGGTTAACCTTCTGTAGTGTGGTAGTGAAAGGTTAACCTTCTGTAGTGTGGTAGTGAAAAGGTTAACCTTCTGTAGTGTGGTAGTGAAAGGGTTAACCTTCTGTAGTGTGGTAGTGAAAGGGTTAACCTTCTGTAGTGTGGTAGTGGAAGGGTTAACCTTCTGTAGTGTGGTAGTGAAAGGTTAACCGTCTGTAGTGTGGTAGTGAAAGGTTAACCGTCTGTAGTGTGCTAATGAAAGGGTTAACCTTCTGTAGTGTGGTAGTGGAAGGGTTAACTGTTACAGGCTGGGCTACAGCTCCGCCTTGTGGGCGTGCTGGGCCGGTGCCTGTATGATATGACGTGTCTCACTTCCTGGGGAAGGTGTGGTTTGTTTACTTGTTGCTTGGCAATACACGGCATTAAGAACCAGCGCGACTCGACTCTTTTATTGTACAGCTACACTTACAAACATGGTGTCAGAAGTGGAACTAGGAGGACCCAAAGAGGATTTATATACGGCCCGAAACAGCTGTTTGCAATAACAGCGGACGTTTATGTGTTGTTTGGGTGAGAGTTTGTGGCGACAATGGCATCCAGCATTCCGCCTCCGGAGCCAATGAAGATGACGGGAGACATTCACGGCAACTGGGTGAGCTTTCAAGCAGAGTTCGAGGACTATCTGCTTGCGACCGGGCTCAGCGAGAAGGAAAAGCCAGTACAGGCGGCGGCGCTCAGACGGTTAATGGGGAACGACTGTCGTCATATTTACAAACACAACCTGGGACTCACCGTGGCGCAACAAAAAGATGTGGGGGCTATTCTGACAGCACTGCAGCAATACTTCACACCGGCTAAGAACGTGATATTCGAGAGGTACGTTTTTGGCAACTTGAAACAGGAGGATGGAGAGCTGTTTGATGCTTTTGTTACAAGACTGAGAGAAAAGGCTGCCTCTTGTGAATATGGAGCTATTAAAGATGAACTCATAAGAGACAGTATTGTCCTACGGATAACTGATGAGGGCGCTAGACGGCGCTTATTAAGAGAAAAGGACCTTAAATTGGATCAGGCCATCAGTATTTGTCGAGCAGCTGAGGTCATGGACAGTAGGTTAAAGACCATGTCTCTGGGCAGCGGCAGCTCCGGGCCTGGGGACAGCGTTAACGCCACACAAGGGCAGCGATATGGACGGAGGCCTGCCAGCAGGCCATCCGAGGCCAACACATCGGCACAGCCACAGAACATGAGAGACACTGGTGAATGCAAGTACTGTGGCACACGGCACAAACGTGGGCGTGACCAGTGCCCCGCCTTTGGTAAATCATGCCGTTCATGTGGCACGGCTAACCATTTTGCAAAAGTTTGCATGAAAAGAGGCCAGCAGGCTCGCCAGTTAAATGCTGTGGATGACCCATGGCCAGGGGAACGGGAGGACAGCGACCGGGAGGAGAGAGACGTGTACACAGTAGAGAGTGTGGGGGCTGTGAACACTCAAGGTAAAAAGTGGTTTGTCAACCTACCACTGCAAAAAGGCCTCCAAAGGTGCCAGCTCGACTCGGGAGCCACATGCAATGTGATGAGCATCAAGGACAAGTCAAGACTGGCACCTAGAACACCCCTTCAGAAGAGCTTCATCAAACTGAAACTTTACAACAGTGAGTGGATGAGCTCGTTGGGGGTGTACAGCACACAATGCGTCATTAGGGGTAAGACGCACAGACTGGACTTTGAAGTCGTACATACTGGCCAGAGGCCCTTGCTTTCGGGGGAGACATGTGAGAGGCTTGGTCTGATACGCTTCACCATTCCTGAGGAGCTGAATAAAGTGGAGCACTGCAGGAAGGTGTCACTGACCAAAGAGTGGCTCGTCAGCACCTACCATGATGTGTTCACCAGCCCTGTTGAGTCTCTGCCCGGTGATATTCACTTTGAGCTGGACAGCACGGTGGCGCCGGTGCAGTGTGCTCCCAGGAACGTTCCAGTGGCCCTGAAGGCAGCTGTTAAAGCACAGCTGGATAAATATGAAGAAGATGGGCACTTGACCACAGTCACTCGACCCACGGACTGGATTAGCAATCTGGTCATAGTGAAAAGGCCAGACAAATTGAGACTGTGTATAGACCCAAAGCCCCTTAACCGAGCTCTGAAACGGTCCCATTACCTGATGCCCACTTTGGATGACGTGCTGTATAAGCTGCCAAAGGCACGTATATTCACGCTGGTGGATGCACGGGATGCATTTTTACAGTGCCGTTTGGACGAAGAGAGCAGCCTGATGACAACGTTCTGGACACCGTGGGGTAGGAAACGTTGGCTAAAACTCCCTTTCGGTGTGTCAGTGGCTCCAGAGCTGTACCAAAGAAAGCAGCATGAGCTGCTGGCTGGCTTGACGGGGATTGAGCCCATAGCTGATGATATCCTCATAGTGGGCTGTGGGGACACAGAGGATGAGGCCAACCACGACCATGACACGAACCTCGTCGCTCTGATGGACAGATGCAGAGAGGTAAAGCTGAGACTGGGCCTGAAAAAGCTGCAGTTTCGACTGAAGGAGGTCCGCTTCCACGGCCACATACTGTCCGCAGAGGGCCTCAAGGTTGACCCTGACAAGGTCAGGGCGGTTCTGGACATGCCAAACCCCACAGACGCAAAAGGGGTCCAGCGATGTGTTGGGTTTGTGAACTACCTGTCGAGATTCATGCCACGCTTGTCAGCGGTATGTGAGCCTCTGAGGAGACTGCTCGACAAAGATGTGATGTGGCACTGGCTGCCCAAACATGAGGCTGCCATGAAGGAAATCAAGGCTCTGATCACGGCGGTGCCAGTCCTAAGGTACTATGACGTCCACAAGCCGGTCACCGTACAGAGCGACTCCAGTCAGACGGGTCTGGGCTGCTGCTTGCTTCAGGGGGGACAGCCTGTCGCATTTGCCTCTCGTGCATTGACCCAAACGGAGCAAAATTATGCACAAATAGAAAAGGAGTGTCTAAGCATCGTATTCGCCTGTCAACGCTTCCACTACTACCTATATGGGAGGGGTGATGTGACTGCAGAGACCGACCACCGCCCGTTGGTGTCCATCTTCACTAAGCCTCTCCTCAGTGCGCCAAAGCGCCTTCAGAGCATGCTCCTCACACTGCAGAACTACTCCCTGGCGGTGGTGTACAAGCCAGGCCCCGAGATGTACATAAGTGACACACTCAGCAGAGCCACCACCCCACCACAGAGAACAGATACACTGTACAGACGGGAAATGGTCTGCAGCATGCGGCAGGAGCAGTGGGACACGGCCGCCATTCGGCAGGCGGACTATCTGAACGTCAGCAGCCAACGTCTGGCACAGATTCGAACACACACTGAGGAGGATGTGTGTCTGCAAACACTCAAGTCAGTCGTGCTGAAGGGATGGCCAGACCACAGAGAGGAGACCCCTTTAGCCGTCCGGGACTATTGGGCCATCAGGGACGAGATAAGTGCACAGGATGGCGTGCTCTACAGGAGTCAGCGCATCATAATTCCGAAAGCTATGCGTCCGGAAATGCTGAGACGGATCCACTACAACCATGTGGGGGCCGAGGCGTGCTACAGACAGGCTCGTGATACACTGTACTGGCCCGGTATGCAAGGGGAAGTCAAAGATTACGTACAGCAGTGCTCCGTGTGCAATGAGTATGCACACGAACAACAGAAAGAGACTATGATGTCACACCCGCTCCCCACACGGCCCTGGCAGCTGGTAAGCATGGACCTGTACAGCTATGCAGCACAGAACTTTCTTCTGGTGGTGGACCACTATTCGGACTTCTGGGAGGTCGACTTGCTCCCTGACCTGTCAGCGGACACCACGATCCGACGATGCAAGGCACAGTTTGCTCGCCACGGGGTCCCAGACAGGGCCATTTCTGATGGTGGCGGCCAGTTTGCCGGTGGGGAGTTCCGGGCGTTTGCGAGGGAGTGGGGCTTTGAGCACGTTATGTCCTCACCGAGGCACCCGAAGGCTAACGGCAAAGCGGAGTCGGCGGTAAAGATTGTGAAGAGCCTGTGCAGAAAGGCAGACCGGGCCAGAGAGGACCCCTGGAAGGCCATTTTACATTGGAGAAACACACCCACTGAGGGTATGCAGTGCAGCCCTGCACAGCGGCTTATGTCGCGGAGACTGAGAACCCTTCTCCCTGTGGCCGACCAGCTGCTGGTACCTCAGGTCGTCACAGGGGTCCCGGACAAGCTGAGAGTGAAACATCAGGCAGCGAAGTTGATGTATGACCGATCGGCGAAGGATCTGCCGGAGCTGAACGTCGGCCAGCCCATACGGATGAAGCCACTCCCGGGTGACAGGACGGGCCGATGGAGAAGAGGCGTGTGCCTGCAGCAGTTGGGACTCCGGTCCTATCTGGTCGACGTGGAGGGAACTGCGTATCGCCGCAACAGGGTTGATCTCCGACCAGCAGAAGCGGCCCCTCCCCAGCCGTCAGTTCACCCAGAATTGGCCCCAGAACAGCCTGCGAGGGGGGGAAGCACCGAAGAGGTCGTCAGCGGTCCTGAGGAGTCTCCAAAGTCATCAGCCCCGAGGTCGACGCCGTCTTCCCCGCAGACTGGTAACACACCAGGCCGTGAGTTACAGGCCCGGGCCTTCTCCCGGAGCGGGAGGCCGTTACGGCCTCCGGACAGACTTAACCTCTAGGTCGCACACAAACTGAGACTGTCTCACACGCACACATGCACACACACACACACACACACACACACACACACACATAGTCACGCTCGCACCCCAGCACACAAGGACTGTGCACATGCGTATGGACTGTAAGATATAAAAAAAAAAAAAAAAAAGGAATGGGAATGTGGGAAAATTGTGATTCTGTGTTTAATTGTGGTTGTTATTGATGAGGTGTTTTGATACTACTTAGGTCTGCACGGATTGATGTTGTTACTTACTAAAGGAAGGGAGATGTTACAGGCTGGGCTACAGCTCCGCCTTGTGGGCGTGCTGGGCCGGTGCCTGTATGATATGACGTGTCTCACTTCCTGGGGAAGGTGTGGTTTGTTTACTTGTTGCTTGGCAATACACGGCATTAAGAACCAGCGCGACTCGACTCTTTTATTGTACAGCTACACTTACAAACATTAACCTTCTGTAGTGTGGTAGTGAAAGGGTTAACCTTCTGTAATGTGGTAGTGAAAGGGTTAACCTTCTGTAGTGTGGTAGTGAAAGGTTAACCTTCTGTAGTGTGGTAGTGAAAGGTTAACCGTCTGTAGTGTGGTAGTGAAAGGTTAACCTTCTGTAGTGTGGTAGTGAAAGGTTAACCATCTGTAGTGTGGTAGTGAAAGGGTTAACCTTCTGTAGTGTGGTAGTGAAAGGTTAACCTTCTGTAGTGTGGTAGTTAAAGGTTAACCGTCTGTAGTGTGGTAGTGAAAGGTTAACCTTCTGTAGTGTGGTAGTGAAAGGTTAACCTTCTGTAGTGTGGTAGTGAAAGGTTAACCTTCTGTAGTGTGGTAGTGACCGGGTTAACCTTCTGTAGTGTGGTAGTGACCGGGTTAACCTTCTGTAGTGTGGTAGTGAAAGGTTAACCTTCTGTAGTGTGGTAGTGAAATGTTAACCTTCTGTAGTGTGGTAGTGAAAGGTTAACCTTCTGTAGTGTGGTAGTGAAAGGTAACCTTCTGTAGTGTGGTAGTGAAAGGTTAACCTTCTGTAGTGTGGTAGTGAATGAATGAATGAATGAATGAATGAATGAATGAATGAATGAAAACTTTATTTAACAGATTGCAGAATGGGTACAATACAGTACGGCTCAATACATACAATTGTTAAGGGGATGCAGACCAGAGAAAGACGTTTGTCTTGTTTCCATCAGGGTCCCCCATTTTCAATTCATATAGACATTTATGACATACACAACATACATGACATTTATGGCATAGGGACATATAGGTATTTAGTACTGATACATTTGTGACATAAGCGGTATTCAAATATACAGTACTGTTACCCCTAGATCCTGACAGAGTATATACATATGATGGGGAGGGGACTGTACATTAGGAGGGGGTGGGTGGGTGGGAGGGAAATATACATACGGCGGGGAGGGAATATATACATGCGGTGGGGAGGAGACTGTCTATTAGGAGGTGGTGGGGGTTTTGGGCATTTACGGTGGCCAGTTTTGAATTGCAGCCTCCCGTAGGTGCTCTTTAAGAGCGGTTTTGAATGTGGGCAGGGATTCACATTCCTTTACAGCTTTGGGTAGGGCGTTAACCTTCTGCAGTGTGGTAGTGAAAGGTTAACCGTCTGTAGTGTGGTAGTGAAAGGGTTAACCTTCTGTAGGGTGGTAGTGAAAGGTTAACCTTCTGTAGTGTGGTAGTGAAAGGTTAACCTTCTGTAGTGTGGTAGTGAAAGGGTTAACCTTCTGTAGTGTGGTAGTGGAAGGTTAACCTTCTGTAGTGTGGTAGTGAAAGGGTTAACCTTCTGTAGTGTGGTAGTGGAAGGTTAACCTTCTGTAGTGTGGTAGTGAAAGGTTAACCTTCTGTAGTGTGGTAGTGAAAGGGTTAACCTTCTGTAGTGTGGTAGTGAAAAAGGTTAACCTTCTGTAGTGTGGTAGTGGAAGGTTAACCTTCTGTAGTGTGGTAGTGAAAGGTTAACCTTCTGTAGTGTGGTAGTGAAAGGGTTAACCTCTGTAGTGTGGTAGTGAATGGTTAACCTTCTGTAGTGTGGTAGTGAAAGGTTAACCTTCTGTAGTGTGGTAGTGAAAAGGTTAACCTTCTGTAGTGTGGTAGTGAAAGGGTTAACCTTCTGTAGTGTGATAGTGAAAGGTTAACCTTCTGTAGTGTGGTAGTGAAAGGTTAACCTTCTGTAGTGTGGTAGTGAAAGGTTAACCGTCTGTAGTGTGCTAATGAAAGGGTTAACCTTCTGTAGTGTGGTAGTGAAAGGTTAACCTTCTGTAGTGTGGCAGTGAAAGGTTAACCGTCTGTAGTGTGGTAGTGAAAGGGTTAACCTTCTGTAGTGTGGTAGTGAATGGTTAACCTTCTGTAGTGTGGTAGTGGAAGGTTAACCTTCTGTAGTGTGGTAGTGAAAGGTTAACCTTCTGTAGTGTGGTAGTGAAAGGTTAACCTTCTGTAGTGTGGTAGTGAAAAGGTTAACCTTCTGTAGTGTGGTAGTGAAAGGGTTAACCTTCTGTAGTGTGATAGTGAAAGGTTAACCTTCTGTAGTGTGGTAGTGAAAGGTTAACCTTCTGTAGTGTGGTAGTGAAAGGTTAACCGTCTGTAGTGTGATAGTGAAAGGTTAACCTTCTGTAGTGTGGTAGTGAAAGGTTAACCTTCTGTAGTGTGGTAGTGAAAGGTTAACCTTCTGTAGTGTGGTAGTGAAAGGTTAACCTTCTGTAGTGTGGTAGTGAAAAGTTAACCTTCTGTAGTGTGGTAGTGAAAGGTTAACCTTCTGTAGTGTGGTAGTGAAAGGGTTAACCTTCTGTAGTGTGGTAGTGAAAGGTTAACCGTCTGTAGTGTGGTAGTGAAAGGGTTAACCTTCTGTAGTGTGGTAGTGAAAGGTTAACCTTCTGTAGTGTGGTAGTGAAAGGTTAACCGTCTGTAGTGTGGTAGTGAAAGGTTAACCTTCTGTAGTGTGGTAGTGAATGGTTAACCTTCTGTAGTGTGGTAGTGAAAGGGTTAACCTTCTGTAGTGTGGTAGTGAAAAGGTTAACCTTCTGTAGTGTGGTAGTGAAAGGTTAACCTTCTGTAGTATGGTAGTGAAAGGGTTAACCTTCTGTAGTGTGGTAGTGAAAGGTTAACCTTCTGTAGTGTGGTAGTGAAAAGGTTAACCTTCTGTAGTGTGGTAGTGAAAGGGTTAACCTTCTGTAGTGTGGTAGTGAAAGGGTTAACCTTCTGTAGTGTGGTAGTGGAAGGGTTAACCTTCTGTAGTGTGGTAGTGAAAGGTTAACCGTCTGTAGTGTGGTAGTGAAAGGTTAACCGTCTGTAGTGTGCTAATGAAAGGGTTAACCTTCTGTAGTGTGGTAGTGGAAGGGTTAACCTTCTGTAGTGTGGTAGTGAAAGGGTTAACCTTCTGTAATGTGGTAGTGAAAGGGTTAACCTTCTGTAGTGTGGTAGTGAAAGGTTAACCTTCTGTAGTGTGGTAGTGAAAGGTTAACCTTCTGTAGTGTGGTAGTGAAAGGTTAACCATCTGTAGTGTGGTAGTGAAAGGGTTAACCTTCTGTAGTGTGGTAGTGAAAGGTTAACCTTCTGTAGTGTGGTAGTGAAAGGTTAACCGTCTGTAGTGTGGTAGTGAAAGGTTAACCTTCTGTAGTGTGCTAATGAAAGGGTTAACCTTCTGTAGTGTGCAGTGTTAATTTTGGCAGCTATTTTCATTTTAGTTTTAGTCTTAGTCATGTGTCAAGTGCTCCTTTTTCGTTTTCATCATATTTAGTCATCTTCATTTATTTTCATTTAGTCAGTTTAAGTCAACTAAATGTCTGAGCATTTAGTCATTTTTTTTTCGACGAAAACGGATGACATGGTTCTTCTTGAATTCATATTTCATCAATCGAGCCTCAGGTTAGTGTTGCAGACGCTCTCTGAGCTCAATTGGGAAGATACCGCCCCCTATCGTCTCTCCCTGTGTAACTGCACCCCATTAATTTAGACTGATGGGGGGGGGGGGGCCAGCCTCCTCATGTTACTTTTCACAAGAATCCATTGTGATCGCCGGCCCGGAAAACGTGTGGATTATGTATTTACAGTAACCAATGCTGAATCAATAAACGCGATCGATATTTGGAATGGCGATCAGGAATTGGAATAATCTTTTTGGATAACATCTGATCTGAGGTAAGAAATTTATTTGACCAGTTTTAGGATAATCAGAGCTGTATTCACAGAGATATCAACGTTTGTACTATGTGTGTGTGTGTCTGTGTGTGCGCGATCAGGAAATGCGAGAATCGATATTTCAGCCCGCTTCTATAGCGTGCATAAGTACACATATACTGTGGATAATCTAGCATTTATTTGAAAACGATTCATAAATAGGCCGAAAAATTACAAAATGTTTGTGTTTTCCAGAATATTCCAGTAAATGCCGTTTATCACGGAAACGTTGCATTCAAGCAGCATCTCGCTATTAATGCAGACCGGGCCAAAGCAATAACAAACGCCATAGGTGTTTTTATAGCAGCAGATCTGCGACCATACTCTGTTGTCGAGATCACAGGGTTTAAGCACATGTTAAAAGTAATAGAGCCCCGCTACCTAGTTCCCTCTCGTCCGTATTTCAGCCAGCAAAATACCACCAGCTCTGTATAAACTAGACTTTCATGACTGTGATGCAAGCCCTGCCCCTGTATTCAAGCATCACAGTCATGAAAGGGGTTATGTATAAACAAGCACACGCTACAGTTGTCCACGACTTATCCTCCAAGGCATCTGCTATATAATAATCTTCAGATTTACTTAAGTGTTATTAGTAGGTTACAGCAGTAAGCATTAGTTTGCTCAGTCAATTATGGCCAATTCGTTTTATATTGTTTAATACAGTTAAATAAATAGATAAATGAAAAGCAATTTTTTTTGTACCGAAAATAATACCGAAAATTATACGTTGTTGCGCACTTCCTCCTATCCATAAGGCTCCGTTTAGGTTAGCTACTGTAGTAGCAGAGGCTCTGTTGTGATTTTAAATGCACAATAAATATTCAACATTCTCTTTTGAGACTCCGCCTCAGACTCTTATCATTTGGCACTAAAAGCTAAACATTGTCACCGGTATGGCTGTCCGCAACATGTCATTAATTGTGTGCGAGAGGTCGATCAGTTAGCCACATGAGCGTGAGCTAGGTTAGCCACTAGCTAACGCGAGCTAGATGGAAATACAAACAATGTAACGTTACTGGTGAAAAAGTTATTTACCTTGGAATACTCCTTTGTAGTGATGCACCGATGTGAAAATTGTGGCCGATACCGATAACCGATATTAATATTGCTGTTCTGGCCGATACCGATATTTACCGATGTCGATATCTCTGTATAGAAAACACTTTTTTATGATAATCAAATAAAGAGCTATTTTCCAAAACGCTTTTTTTTTTTTACTTTTGTAACTTATTTTCAGAAATGACTGATATTTTGAAACTATTTAAGGCCAAAACATGTAAAAAGAAAAAAATATATAATTTTTTTTTATATCGACCGATACCGATGTTTAAAAAAAACTGCCATATCGGCCGATATTATATCGGCGGCCGATATAACGTGCATCACTACTCCTTTGCCAACTTGCTGTACTTTGCTTGCAGGTCTGCAGCTGGATTATGAATAGTCCCAACTTTAGCCAAGGTAAGCTAAAACTAGCTTTTCAAATAGCTCTTCAGCTAATGCTAATAACACAGAGCTCCCGTCAGCCGTCACACTGTTCTGTCGGGACGATGGCATTAAGAAAAGTTATAATTATTTTTAGGGATGTCCCGATCACATTTGTTTGCTCCCGATCCATCCCCACATTTGCATACAGGACAAACAGGTCCACTGACGACGCGGTCTCCCAGGTACTGCACAGCACTCTCTCCCACCTTGACCGTCAGAAGGGGGGCTATGTGAGACTGTTGTTCATTGACTACAGCTCAGCGTTCAACACCATAGTCCCCACCAGACTGGTGGACAAGCTGATCGAGCTAGGTCTGAGCTCCGCCCTGAGCGCCTGGGTACTGGACTTTCTGAGTGAAAGACCCCAGGCGGTCAGGGTGGGGGGTCAGACCTCCAACACCATCACCCTGAGCATCGGGTCCCCCCAGGGCTGTGTTCTAAGCCCCCTGCTGTACTCACTCTACACACACGATTGTGTGGCAAAGTTCAGCTCCAACTCCATAGTGAAGTTCGCAGACGACACGGTGGTGGTGGGGCTGATCTCGGACAATGACGAGAAGGCCTACCGGGAGGAGGTTGAGGTACTGGAACGTTGGTGCCAGGACAACAGCCTGCTCCTGAACATTGGTAAAACCAAGGAGCTGATCGTGGATTATAGGAGAGGACAGCAGGAGACACACACACCACTGACGATTAACGGGGCTACCGTGGACAGGGTGAGCAGCTTTAAGTACCTGGGGGTCCACATCTCAGAGGATCTGACATGGTCAACACACATAGACACAGTAGTAAAGAAAGCGAAGCAGCGCCTCTACCACCTGAGACAGTTAAGGAAGTTCAGAGTATCGGGGAAGATACTCCAGTCCTTCTACTCAGGAGCTGTATAGAGCATCTTGACCGGAAACATCACTGCCTGGTATGGAAACAGCACGGCACAGGACAAGAAGGCCCTACAGAGAGTGGTGCGCTCAGCCGAGCGTACCACGGGTATTGCACTACCTCCCCTGCAGGTTCTATACAACAAGAGGTGCAAATCCAGAGCCTGCAGAATAATGAAAGACCCCCACCACCCCAATAACAGCCTGTTCCAGCTGCTGAGGTCAGGCAGACGCCTGCGAACCCCAGCTACTAGGACGGAGAGGCTTAGGCTCAGCTTCTTCCCCCAGGCCATCAGAGCCTTGAACAATGAACATTGAGTGCCACAGAACACTGAACTATCCACACACAAGCACACACGAGCACACACACGACACGCACGCTGTGCACGCTCACACACTAGCAGCCACTTTAACACTTTAACACGAGCGGGTACACACTCATGCCGCACACACGCACACTTATGGCCAAGAGGAAAGGCCACTTTAAATTAGTATAACAACAGGAACAGTGTATTGCACTACTAAAGCTACCTAGCATGTCCTATATGCTCTGTAAATACTATGTACAGATACCGAGATGTCACACCATGTTACCATTATATGTTGTACCACTGTATTTTTATTGGATTCTATTATATGTTGTACCACTGTATTGCACATCGTTGCGGGCAAGACCACCCGCATTTCATTGTATACTTGTATGCCGTGACAATTAAAACTCTTGACTTGACTTGATCCGATCCCGATTATGTGATTTTGAGTATCTACCGATACCGATCTTTCCCGATCCGATAAAAAAAATTATAATTTTTTTTTCTTTTTCTTTTTTCTCCCATCCCAATTTCTCACATTACATTCACCCTGAATGTTGACATTATCCAGGTGAAAAGTTAACTTCATTCAAGCGAGGCATTGCAACCGGAGTAATCTAAAAACTCCGCCTCCAACCTGCTGCTTCATGAGAGAAATGGCGCCATCGTCTGTAAAAATCAGGTGACTGCAAGTTCTGCAACTTGTGGATGTCCCTCATCCTCGACATAAATCATTTGATGTATAATTAAATCAAAGGAAATGCGTTTGTTTTGGCAAAATTCTTCTGCTCTGTGTGACAATAAATAAATGAATGATGATATGCAATTTAAAAACTAAGGCCTCAGTATGAGTTTAAGACGTGAACATGGTCATGTTTGTTGAATAAAAAATAAAAATAAATTCCAGATTTTTTTCTTTTTTTTTTGATCCCGATCTTCTGAAAATCACATGATCGGCCCCCGATCCCGATCACGTGATCGGATCGGGACATCCCTAATTATTTTGTCTCGTCTTGTTTTAGTCAACAATATCAACATACATGAAGAGAAATTTCGTCCTGGTTTTTGTAAATTACATTTTTGTGTCCTCAGTTGTGGTCAACGATATTTAATAAACTATTTAGTCTCGTTAGCGTCACATGGTATTCAATAACGTGACATCACGTCTCGTTGTCGTCATGAAAAAAACCTTAGCGGATTGTTTTTTTATCGGTTCATTTCCGTTTTATATCATTTTGAAAAGCCCTTGTTTTCAAGAAGAAAAAAGAATCCCTGCTAAATGCTGATGTACTGTAATATTCTAGAACGTTGTCATTGTTCGGCCTATTTATGAATCGTTTTCAAATAAACGCTAGATTATCGATAGTATATGTGTACATATGCGCGCTGGTGCCGCAAGCTGTAAATCGATTCTCTTATTTCCTGATCACTCGCACAGTCAAAACAGCCATATCACATATAGGGGGAAAGCTTATATCTCCGTGAAAAAAGGTCTGATTATCCTAATACTGGTCAAATAGATTCCTTATCTGAGATCAGATGGTATCCAAATGGATTATTCCAATTCCTGATCGACCATTCCAAAAATCTATCCTTTTATTGATCCACCGCGTATACAGTAAAACACATAATCCCTGCTGCTCTGATGGTCCAGCAAGAAGCTGATCGGCCCCGGTTGCTTGCGTGAGAAGTAAAATGTGGAGTCCGGGTCTTTTTTCCCCATGCATTTTCATTAAATCCAATCCAAAAGGGTGAATTACCATCTGGGAGACGATAGGGGGCGCTTTTTTCACATCTGAGCGCCTGGCGGGGCAGGATTACCAACGGTAGACTCGGTTGATGAAATATGAATTCAGATCGCTAATAAAAATAAAAAAACTAGAAAAAAACGAATATTCTCGTTATGGGCATTCAACCCGCGGGGGGTAAACCAGAGAAAACTCGGTTTGGGCATTCAAAGTGTTAAGCTGTCATACTGACTGAAGCTCTTCTCACACCGGTCACAGTGGTAGGGCTTCTCTCCTGTATGAATGCGCTGGTGTGTATTTAGGGGGCTTTCTCACTCACCCATTCTAGTCCGTTCCGATCCGTTCTGGTCCGTTCCGTCTCTGATGCGAACTCCCCCCCCCCCCCCCCCTTCCCCCCTCTAGTTTGTGTTCACACTTCAGTCTTGGTGCGCTCCCGGCACAATTGTGGAGAGCAACACTCCGATACAGCAGGTGGCGTGTGTGCGCCTAGTTGGTTTTTGCGGTCGCCAATGAGCCAATGAACACAAGGGTATACTTGCTTCATCTAGTACGTGACAAGTCGTACAATAACACAGACAAGTCGATTTCATACACAGTTCAAGAGACGCAATGGAGTCCTTCATGATCATGTGTCTACTCTTTTGGAAGCTATTCCTCAATCAAGGTACCAACATATCTCAACGTCGACGTTGTCGCCGGCCACTTTCTCTAGTCCAGCCACCTTCCAGCATTTCGATTGAGGCCCGCATGTGTAGCCAGAGGCGAGCTGCACGCATCAGGCGATTTCACGAGAGCGAAGCGGCGTCAATAACTGATTTTCTTCTGGTGCTAAAACACCAATTGCGTTCATCAACAAGGTGAGAAGCAGACCTCTCTATAGCCTTGTCCATTATACTCATCTGTTGTTCATAAAGAGGGCAAATATCAGTTATAAAATCAGTGTCTGCTTATATATGCATCTTAAGTCAGTACGTTACTGTAACGTCTTGCTTTCATTTCATTCGACATCAGAAAAATATTGGTATGCCCTTATAATGACTGAAACAATCCATCAGCTACTGTACTTGTATTAATTCAACTAGATAACACTGCACCTTGCACATACATAACCCTAGGCTCTGTTACCCATACTGTATGAACTTTGAACTCTGTTGCCTATATTCAATTTCTATACATATAACTCAATCAATTCATACCTACCTACATCACTGTCTACTACTGGCATGACCTGTGATTTGACATTATAATGTGCTAACTTTGTTGTTGTGTTCAATGTCACTCCAGGAAGCTACACAGACCCCCCCCCCCCTCCCTGAGGAATGCAGGAGAGACGTTTATATTTTTTAATATACTAATGTACTTTCTATTCTACCTCAGGAGCGTATGGGTTCGACAGAGGCCTGGTGTGTGGTGGCAGCATGTCCTGGCTAACTGGGCGATCCGGAATGGCTACAAAATTTCCGGATGAGGAAGGCTACATTCATGGAGCTGTGTGATATCCTTAGGCCGCATCTACAAAGAGATGCAACCAGGAGGTGTCCAGTGCCTGTGGAACAGCGTGTGGCCATATGCATCTGGAGATTGGCCACAAATGTGGAGTATCGGTCCATTTCCCACTTATTTGGTATTGGTCTATCGACAGCTTGTGCTATAACCAACAATGTTGCCTCTGTAATTGTGGACAAGTTGTTTCAAGTTTCAAGTTTCTTTAATAGTTGTCATACAGAAGTACAGAATACTTTTATACAAAATGCTTCTTACTGTTGCGCTCCAGAGACTGTGCAAGACAAGATAAGTATGAAATAAAATAACATAGTAAAATTAGAAGTAAAAAAAATTAGGTCACAGTGTTCAGTTTAGACATATGTACAATGTTCGATGCAGAATAGACGTAGTTACCATACAATATACAATACTGTGCAGTGTACTAATATACAATACTATATAGTGCAAGGCAGAAATGGAGAAATGGGACGAGGTGCAATTTAGGTACAATTCACAGTAGGTGTACGAGTTGTAGTGCAAATCCTTTATCAATAAATATAAAGTGTAAGTGTGTTTGTGTGATCTAAAGTGTGGAGAGTGGGTGCTGCAGTGTGTTGTTTGTTTGAGTGAGTGTGTGCGTGTGGGTGTGTGTGCTGTGTGCATTTGATGGTTGTTGCATAGTGATTATTGTTCGTTTAGCAGCCTGATGGCCTGGGGATAGAAGCTTCTTCTGAGTCTTTCTGTGCTCGCCTTAAGGGAGTTGCTCTCCCTCTATATTAGATCACCATCTGAACATGAATTGAAGAGCATCATTCAAGGTTACAGTGACCGATGGGGTTTCCCACAATGTGGTGGGGCTATTGATGGGACCCATATTGGCATTTTAGCGCCACCAGACAACCCTGCAGAGTATTATAACCGTAAGGGGTTCTACTCCATCATTCTGCAAGGTGTGGTAGACCATCGACTGAGGTTCTGGGACATAAATGTGGGTTGGCCAGGCAGAGTGCATGACGCAAGAGTGTTTGGGAATTCCAGTGTTTGAGTGGCACACTGTTCCTCAATCTCACAAAGAGGATTGAGGGTGTAGATGTGCCAGTGGTGATGCTAGGTGATGCTGCCTACCCACTCCTCACATGGCTGATGAAACCATATCCTGAAGGCAATGTGACTCCTGCACAGAAAACATTCAACTACCGGCTCAGCAAAGCACGCATGACCGTGTAGCGTGCATTTGGCCGTCTCAAAGGAAGATGGCGGTGTTTGATGAAGAGATACGATTGCCACATTGAAAAGATCAACACCACCGTAACAGCTTGCTGCATACTTCACAATTTTTGTGAGGTACACAATGAGGAGTATGTTGATGACTGTGATGTTGGCACTGGCAGAGACAATGAAGTGGCTGAGCGGGATCCACGCCAGGCAAACACCACTCCCGCGAACGCCACAAGAGATGCCTTGTGCTCCTACTTCCCTGATACTTAAAGGCACATCAAACCGCATTAAATGGGTGATATCATACAGTGACACTCTCAAGGGGCTTTTTTCTAGAATATTACATGTTGTTTTTCAATTGTTTTCATTGTGGTATCTATTGTCAGTATTATGTTTTTTTCAATAAATGTATCCAATCCAAGATTCAGTGTGTGGACCTCATCTTGTTCCTAATGCAAGGCAACACTTGACAGCCAAAATAACAACCGCAGGTTTTCAAAAATGTTTTTTTATTATGTCCCCTTCTGCTTAAGGCAGACATTATAATGTGCTCTATAGTCATTGAAATGAAAGCAAGAGAGCAGAGACCGTGTGGTATTGTCAGTATTATAATGTTTACCACTCCAGACATTATAATAATGTGCTTGGTGGAACTACTGCAGTGTTGGGAAAGTTCACTTTCTACATGAACTAGTTCAGTTCAGTTCACAATTTTTTAAAAGAACTAGTTCAGTTCATAGTTCATAATTAAAAATGTTTAACTAAAGTTCATGGTTTCAAAAATGAACTAATTTAGTTCTTTTTAGATTTCTTTTTTAATATATAGATTTTTCACGTACAGTTACTTACATTACAAAAACACACATTGGGACAAGGGGGGGGGGGGGTCCTCCAGTTCATCTCTATGCCATCATCCACACCATAAGCAAGCAAAAACAAAAGAAAAACAAGCAAAAAGGAAAGCAAACCAAGGCAGGCACTGTACAGTATTGCACTTGCCTCGAGCCCATTCACATGTAGACATATATTTATTTTTTCCTATCCTAGGTCTGTCCATACAATGGGGCACTGGGCCTTTAGAAGGATCCGATACATTTCAGCAGGAAAATAGTCTAATAGTGGTGCCCACACCTCCTGAAAGGAAGCGTCGTTGCCTCTATGCATTGCACAGTGTCTTTCATGGGGTAGCACACCGAAGATCTCTCTATACCACATTTGTAAAAATGGAGGATTATCCTTAATCCAGTTTATCAGAATGCATTCTGGGCTGAAAGTAGAAGTTTATCAAATAGTTTGAATTGTAAAGGGTTAACGTTAAACTATTTTAAATGCTCATACGCCGACGTCTAGAGGTAGAGTCTGACTCTGAGCGAGTGCTGCTGCAGCTCTGGCTTCTGCGCGCAGATTCTGCTGGTCCACTGTTGTTGTGAGGAGGAGTCTGATGACATAGCAGGGGGAGACAGGCGCGTTGCCAGATCGGGTGGTTTTCCACATAATTTTGAAGCCTGTTTACAGTGTGTTTAACTGGGTTTTCGGCTGAAATACATATGAAATCTGGCACATCTTTGAACGCCGTTATAGAGTGCTGAGAATGAACGCACTTTTGAACTCCGTTACACAGCGCTGAGAATGAATGCGTTCTGAATTACGTTCATTTAGCGGATATACAGTACGTTCAGTTCTCCTCGCACTGCTCCGCTCGCTCTGCTCTGCGCTCCCCCTCCTCTCGCTCTGCTCTGCGGTCCTCTCGCTCGCCCTCTCGCTTCCACTGATCCTCTCGCTGTGAACGCTGCTCCTCTTCTTGGCAGAAATCCAGGCGTCGCTTATTGGCAAGTTCCATAAAGGCAACCACAGTGTCTCTTTCATCAGCAGTCCTCTTCCGCCGGGTGTTGGGACTTGGGCCTGGGCCATCTGAAGCGCCTGTAGGTATGAAAGCAAAAATATAAAATTAATTGAAGGCAGGCTACAACCAAAATATCACTTTTTGTGGGCAGTTAATTTGTATTAAACCAACTAAATAACATCTATGCAGTCTAATCACTGCCCTGTAGAACAGAATGAAATACAGTAACTTTGCATAATGCAAAAACACAGGTTTTGGCCGCAGACTGACCAGGCAGACACTGAAGGCATGAGAATATAATTGCTAAAACTTTGTACTTACCGATTAGCAGGTTGGTGGAAGGACTAACGTCTCTCTCTCCAGCAGTCGACTCTCTCTCCAGCAGTCGACTTCTCTTGCGCCGGTTGTCTGGACTCGGGCCATCTGAAATGCCTGTATCACTTTTTGTTGACTATGTGGGCAGTTAGTGTATTTGTATAAAGCCAACTATAACATCTATGCAGTCTAATCACTACCCTGTAGAACAGAATGAAATACAGTAACTTTGTATTGATTGAAAACTTGATTGAAAACGTTATTAACAGATTGCAGAATGGGTACAATACAGTACGGCTCAATACACACAATTGTTAAGGGGATGCAGACCAGAGGAAAAAACTTTCGTCTTGTTTACATCATGAAATATAGATGAATATAATTGCTAAACTTTGTACTCACCGATTGGCAGGTTGGTCGATGGACTCGATGGTTGGTCGGGCACCGGTGGCGTGTGCTCCACCTCCGTTGTTGTTGTTGGTTGTGACTCAACAACGGAGGGGTCACTGGTCGGTTTGTTGCCGAGTATGTTGTCTACTGCCTCGTACCACGGAAATTTGTCCTTCTCATCAGACGAGCTGCCGGATTTGCGCACCACATCTCGTACTTTTAAGTACTGCAGCCTCAACTTCTTTACTTTCGCTCGACATTGCTCGACCGACCTGACGAATCCACGCACAGCCAGATGATCGGCAAATTGCCCATAAATATCCACATTTTTATGTGTCTTGCCCAGCTGTTGCTGAATGCTCTCGTCAGCCCAAAATGCCAGCAAACATTCAATTTCGGCAGCCGACCACAGTGAATCTTTTCTAGTCATGTTTCTTCTCTGTCGAATAGTTATGACGTTGTGTCAGCAGCAAGCCGCGTCCGTGTTTTGGTACAAGCTCGCAAAACCACGCCCCCCCGCTCCCACTGGCTCGCACCCAGAACCACCTATTTCAAGCGTCCCAGGTTCAGCGGGGCGCTGATTCGATCCCGAATAGTGAGTGAGAAAGGCCCCTAAGTTTCCAGAGTTACAGAAGCGCTTTCCACATTGGTCACAGTAGTAGGGCTTCTCTCCTGTATGAATGTGCTGGTGACCCTTTAAGTTGGTAGAGCTACCGAAGCTCTTCTCACACTGGTCACAGTGGTAGGGCTTCTCTCCTGTATGAGTGCGCTGGTGTCTCTTCAAGTGTCCAGAGGTACTGAAGCTCACAGTGGTTGGATGAATGCGCTGATGTTTCTTTAAGTTGTCATACAGACTGAAGCTCTTTTCTCACTGGTCACAGTGGTAGGGCTTCTCTCCAGTATGAATGCACTGGTGTGTCTTTAAGGCTCCAGAGTTACTGAAGCGCTTTCCACATTGGTCACAGTAGAAGGGCTTCTCTCCAGCATGAATGCGCTGATGATACTTTAAGCTGTCAGATCTACTGACGCTCTTCTCACACTGGTCATAGTGGTAGGGCTTCTCTCCTGTATGAATGTGCCTGTGTTTCTTTAAGCTTCCAGAATTACTGAAGCGTGTTCCACATTGGTCACAGCAGTGATGCCTTGACTCATTCATATCTCTGCTTGTTGTTGGGGAGCAATGCAGCAATTGTACCTGGAGAAGAGAGAAGTACACCAATGAAGAGTTCAGATCTTGTGTTTTGCATTCGTTAAGTTTGTATTTCTCAAGTTCTCAAAATGTTTTATGCTCTAAATGTAGTTGTTGATGTGATTTAAAAGTGAATCTGCTCCAAGGGCGGTTTATTGACAATTTGCCAACATTAATAAAATACTGAGATAAAACCCAACAGGCAGTTGCCTGCAATATGACATTGTGGTTGTATCTGTCCTTGTAACAATATCATTGTTGTTCCTAGTTTGTGTTGTTCTGGGGAGCAAGTAAGAGTACACAGACCACAATTGCGACCAAGGTACCCATGTACATGTCAAAATACTTCCCAAAGGTCAGTGAATACCACTATCACAACACCAGAGGGAACTCCACAAATCATGTAAAACCCAGATTCGGCTCAAACAAGGGACTAAACACGTTTCGCAATTATGCCACATCAATGTGGAACGCCCTACCTAAAGCTGTAAAGGAATGTGAATCACTACCCACTTTCAAAAACACTCAAAAAACACCTACGTGAGACTGCAATTCGAAACTGGCCCCTACAAATGTCCTAACCTAGTTGTACAGTAAATGACCAAGTAAGGCTTTGTCAGTATTCCAATGTACAGTGTAAAATGTGTGTGTGTCCCCTACCCAACCCCCCCCACCTCCAATGTACAGCCCTCACCCAACCCACCCAACCCCACCCCACCCATCCAACCTCCTCCAATGTACAGTTTCTACGCCAAATGTATATACACTCCTTTTCTGGACACTTTTGTATCACAAACAGTACTGTATTTGCAAATCTGATATGTCATAAATGTATAGATGTAGCAGTACTGTCTATCTGTATGTCATGTATGTCATATATGTTATGATGAATTGAAAATGGGGGACCCTGATGTAAACAAGACGAAAGTCTTTCTCTGGTCTGCATCCCCTGTCTTTCTCTGGTCTGCATCCCCTTAACAATTGTATGTATTGAGCTGTACTGTACTGTACCCATTCTGCAATCTGTTAATAAACTTTTCAATCAATCAATCAAACTAGTACAGATAATTCAGACTGACATAATATATTCAAAGGAATGTATATTATATTAGCAATATGAATTACATGTTTAGCCAAAGAGTAGCCTATTGATAATTCGTTTGTAATATGTTTATCAGATCAAGATCATGAATTAAGATTAGGGATGTCAGTTTATCGCGTTAATTAGATTAATTAATTACACAGCAAATTATCGCGTTATGAAAATGAACTCAAAATTAATAAAAAAAATTAAGATTATTTTTTAAATACATTTGTATATTATAATAATTTTGTATCTCATTCATAAGAACGTAGAATACACGTTTACAATTTTTTTTGAAATGGTCCATTTGCATGTTCTTGTTATCTGATTCTAGAGACATCTATGGATCTCAGGGAATGTATTCCCAGTGTCAGAAATACTTTGTCTGTTACTAGGCTTGAGGAAATTGTAATGAACCAAATGAGAATATCAATTCAATTCTTATTTTTTTGACTGTGAATAACACCATGCTCAAATCTAAGCAAATTAATAAAGGGAAGATGATTAAACAGAACGTTTTGTAGATACTAGGGATGCCCCGATCACGTTTTTTGCCACCGATACCGATCACCGATCGTCGTGAGCCATATCGGCCGATACCGATCCGATACCGATCGTTTTTGATTAAAAAGAAATTAAAAATTATTTTATATAAAAAAATTTATTTAAATTTTTTTTAATAAAATATATATATTATATAATTAGACTTGTACTTGTATTATCTGCGAGACATCGCCACCACGCAACAAGTCAAAATGCTCGCTATCTGCAAACAGCTCCACTGTCTCTAGTAGCCCTAGCTCAAAAAAGGATTCTCCGGCGCTGCAGCTGGATGCATCTCCGTCTGAGTCGCGTAGTTGATGATGTCACACACAGACTAAGATGTCAACAGAACACACGGAGCCTGGTGGATGCATGAAGCGATATAAATAAACCAATAGCCAATAAATGTGAAGTTATCTTTGAACCCCTGTTGTCAAGCCTCGTTAATATAACCCCTTTCCTCACTAATGGAACTGGTTTTGTGGACTCGCTGACGGTGCTTTGAGCGTTTCCAGGATTAGCAGCTAACGCTAATTAGCTTAGTAACGTTATGCTTTGGTCATTTCACATTCAGCAAGCCCTCAGCTCGAATACGCATTCAATCAATGTTATAAGACATTGATATCAGGAGCTATCTGTAGCTACTGCTAGCCGGCTAGATGACGTTAAGACAACTATTTAGTTCAATCGGACATTTCGTTTTGAACCGTGAACTAACGTCAGCTAACGCAAGCTAACGGAGATATCAACATGGGCTACTGGACTTCCTGGGGCATTTGTTGATATCCGGAGCTATCAGTAGCTAGCCGGCTAAATACCGTTAGACAATGCCTACTAAAAGTGAATAGTTGACTGGGTAATTTTGTTTAAACAGTAACGATAGCTAGGTAGCTAACGTTAGCTCAGGTCGAATGCACTATCTAGACTCAGCAGAGGAGGTCTTCTTCTTCTTCTTCTTTTTGGTGTTTTACGGCGGACGGCCACCATAAATGGGGCATTTACCGCCACCTACCGACCCGGAACTCGGGAGCAGAGGAGGTCCGCCTCCTCTGTGTTTACAAACTTTACACGGGTACGGGCGGGGCTAGGGAGGAGGAGCAGTTTGCAGGTCCTGTGCGTCTGAGACAAGCGAGTGAGATATCCACTTGATCAGATTCCGCGATCGGCGAATATGACTAATTATCGGAATTCCCCGATCGCATATTTATACTGATTATCGGCCGATAACGATCGGTGGCCGATCGATCGGGGCATCCCTAGTAGATACAGTACTGAGTTCTGCCATCCGGACACATGCAATTTGAAATAGGATTATAGAATATAAAATATCAGGCCTAAAATAGTTATGTGATTAAAATGCGATTAATTAGATTAATTAATTACAAATCCTGTAATTAATTAGATACATTTTTTTAATCGCCTGACAGCACTAATTAAGATCATTTTATGCCTGTTTCTTTCAACGGTCTTATAGTATCCAGCATATTGCCACCCTATAACCTTTCAGTCTGCCCAGCACCAAGACAACTGTTGGCATTGCAGCCTTGATGCTGATTGTTAATCCTGTTGTGGCCTATGGCTGAAAGACTTGTTATCTTTTTTTGTTGATTTGGTCATATCTGTCTGTCATAGTAGTTACCTCTGTGCTCATAGATGTGAAATAAGCTGTGAACTAACTACGTTTTTTACATCTATTATGCTTATGTTGATCTGATAAACATATTATAAACAAATGACAATAGGCTACTTAATTGAGTAGCTGGCCTATCGTCCTGCTCGCAATTTGGGGTTGACACAATTTCTCACTTGGAGTAAGTCAAGGGGTCCCTGGACATGACACATCACGGAGGTGCTTGTCCGCCACAGTGGGCGAAATGGCTGCAGTCGCCAAAACAAAAATGGCTGCCTTCGACTCTCTAGGTCAGGGGTCCCCAAACTTTTTCCTGTGAGGGCCACATAACTTTTCCCTTCTCTGGTGGGGGCCGGGGTCAGTTTGTAACAGAAAAAGTGTGACGATCGCAGGGGTGCCTAAGCGTAAACATTTATTGTTTTCCAGAAAGCCACACACCATGAGAAAACCATCCTCCAACACAACCAGGCAGGCCTTAACCTGGAACCCACAGGGGAAGAGAAAGCCAGGAAGACCCAGAAACAGCTGGAGAAGGTCTGTCGAGGCGGATCTCAAGGAAGAAAGAACATCATGGAAGGAAGCAGAGAAAATCACCCAACACCGAACCAGCTGGAGAGATTTCATGAATGACCTATGCTCCCCAAAGAGCAAAAGGGTTTAAGTCAAGAAAGCCACACATAACCAAATATTAATAACCCTTTCCGGGATCTTCACAGAAAAAAAAGTCAGGAAATAAATAATAACACTATTAATGAAATAAATAACACTATTTATGAAATAAATATACAGTACCTACAGACCACCTAGCTCTAGCTCTGTACTATTTAAAAGCACAGTGCAGGACACACTCAAAGGTTATCGCACCTCAGAGATGGCAGTGGACATGTATGACAGGACAAAGGCCATATGTATGGCCTTGGGATTGAGGAACATACTACCAGCCAAAGGAGGAAGCAGAAAAGGATGGACGAGTATGTAGTTGAGTCATCTTGTGGCACAAGCTCAGACCTCAGCTCAGGAGATCAGCTGAGACAGAGACCGTTCTATCCAGTCCTCAACAGAATGCTGCAAGAGCTTGAGAGCAGGTTCTCATGAGTTGGAGAACAACTTATGAGAGGCATACAGGCATGTTATCCAGCCTCAGACCAGTTTCTCTCAGTGGAATTGCTGCAACCCCTCGCCACACATTAGAATATCCAACTACTGCCAGACAGGCCACGTGAGCAGATCGGCGCGGCCGAGAAATCCGCTCTTCGCTCTTTAAAGCTTGGTCCGCTCCGCTAATCGCTCATGTTGACCCCGCCCCCAAGTCGCTCTCCGCTCGCTCACCACTCACCTTGAATCGAGCGCTCCCCGCTCCCCGCGCCAGATCGCTCGGCAGATTTTTTTTTTTGGAGCATGGTGTAAATTACCTCAAACTACAACAGTCTACACTCCCTGGGCCCCTTAACAATTGTTTGTATTGAGCCGCATTGTAATTGTACCAATTCTGCAATGTTAAATAACGTTGTTTATCCATTCACTAGCTCTATTAAGCGATGATAGCTAGCCGAGCCACAATGCTATGGTCGCTGCCATTAACGTTAGCATGTAAGCTAACGACAACAACAATGGCGTCGATCTAACAGGAGTGAGTGACAAAGCCTGAACAGGATATCACAGGTTCACCCTTCTCATTGGTTGAAAATGGCCTTCATGTTTGTACATCGCCATCTGTTGCTTTGGCATTGTACTACATGTATATTAACATCAGTGTTAAACCACTGTGAGCGGCCTGGAGTGGATTGGAGCGGAGGAGAACTCTCGCTCCGGACGTCGCGCCGACACATTTTAAAACCCACTCCTCGCTCACGTCAAAACCACCCGCTCCGCGCCCCGCGCCGCTCACGCTCCGATCCGCTCACATGCACTGCTGCCAGAGGAGATCACAGTTGAAAAGTGTTTCCTGGCCAGGACAGGCAGAGATGCAGTCCATACTATCCAAAGTGTCTTTTCCCTCCTGGATGATAATAATAATAATAATGCATTTTATTTATAAGGCGCCTTTCAGGACACTAAAAAAAAAGTCCACAAATCGGTGAATGAAAAAATTATAGGATCAAATGAAATCTACTACTTACTAAAAATGGATGTTTAAAAGTACTAAAAACCAACAAAAAATATCAAACACTAACAAACATTCAGCACAGACAATGGGGAGATGCTGCCATCTTTAAAAAAAGATTTTTATTTTATTGTTTTTACAGCTCCGGGGCTCTCGGGGGCCGGGCCAAATGTGGAGGCGGGCCGAATCCGGCCTGCGGGCCGTAGTTTGGGGACCCCTGCTCTAGGTGAATAGGCAAAAAAATATATTGAATAGAATCACTATGAAACCTCCCCAGTGTATTACTTAAGATAACAAATAAAAAATGTATTGGAAGTTTTCTGAAATGCAAATATTTATACATGCAAATTAGGCATTACCTAATAAAACATGCACTAATAGTAAATACTAGGGGTGGAACGGTACGCGTTAGAACCGTACACCGTTCGGCACGACCTCCACGGTTCGGGGCGTGTGTGTATTGTTCGATTCAGGGGATGAGCAAAAGAAATATGTATTTGGCACGGAGGCGAGAGAGGTGACGTGCTGGCTGCTGGCAGGGTTAGGGTTAGGGTTAGGGTTAGGGTTAGGGTTAGGGTTAGGGTGGGAGGCGAGAGAGGTGACGTGCTGGCAGCAGCAGCAGGTGCTAGTCAGTTTGTGGAAATGGCAAGCGCAATATAAATCAATCTTCATTACGACTTTAAAAACATAGCCATTAACATTACATAAGCCTACATACATCTTGCCATAACGTTAGCACGGTTTGTACAACACAACGCACGTTTAACTATGGTAGCCCGCCAGCTCCAATACAGCCAATGAAATGTTACCGTAGCTACTAGCTAGCAGAGGAGAAAATGGGAGTCTGAGAGGCGGGGTGTTGAAAGACAATGATAGGCGTTTATTCAACATCCAAGAAGGCTAACATACAACTATGTTTACTAACTCCAACTGGGACTATTGCCGCTTTTCCACTGCATGTTATCAACTCAATTCAACTCCGGTAACGTTATAGTCGAGAAGGTCCGACGGTACCACACGCAAAATTGTCTGTGCGGACCCCCCAACCCATAGACAGTTCCAACTCACTGAATTACGTTAATAATAATAATAATGGATTAAATTTGTACCGCGCTCTACATTCGTGAGAATCTCAGAGTGCTACAGGAGAATAAAGACAAAAGTTAAATGAATAAAACAATTTAAAATGAATAAAAACAATTAAAAAGACTAACAACCAGTGAAATGGAAGAACCTAAGAGTAAAATAAAATAAAAATAATAGTAAAATGAATAGAAGTAAAAATAAAAGTAAAAGAAAATTCAGGCAAAAGCCTTGTTAAAAAGAAATGTTTTTAGGCCCCTTTTAAAAACCTTGACGGATTGTGGTGCTCTCAGGTGGATGGGGAGAGCGCTCCACAGTCTGGGTGCGGCAGAGCAGAAGGCGCGATCACCCATGGAGTGCAGTTTAGTCCTGGGGGCTTTGAGGAGGTAGGCTGTGCCGGAGCGGAGGGAGCGTGAGGAGGACTGGGGGGTGAGGAGTTCCTTGAGATAGGCAGGGGCACCACCGTGTACGCACTGGTGAGTGAGGAGGGACACCTAGTACTCAATTCTGTGTTCCACGGGGAGCCAGTGAAGGGATCTGAGGGTGGGGGTGATGTGATCATATTTGCGCACCCTCATCAGGATCCTAGCAGCGACATTCTGGATGGTTTGCAGTTTTTTAATGCTTTTGCTAGGAATCCCGATGAGGAGTGCATTGCAATAGTCCAGCCTGGAGGAAACAAAAGCGTGGACGAGTTTCTCCGAATCTGCCAGGGTGAGTGAGGGGCGGAGTTTAGTGATGTTACGGAGGTGAAAGAAAGAGGTCTTGCAGAGGTGTTTGATGTGTGTATCATATGTGAGGTGGGGGTCCATTTTCAAGCCCAAGTTGGTGACAAGGGTGGAAAGGGGAATGTCCTGACCGGAGAAAGAGATGGTGGTGATGGTGGTTGACCGGACCTGGTGTGGGGTACCGATCAGCATGGCTTGTGTTTTGGAACTGTTGACCTGGAGAAACCTGTGGTTCATCCACGCCTTAGTCTCCTCCAGGCAAGTGGTCATTGTGGGGTGTGATGATGGTGTGACCCGTATATAACTGGGTGTCGTCAGCGTAGCAGTGGAAAGACACACCGTGCCGGCCGATGATGCGGCCGAGGGGGAGCATGTACAGGGTGAACAGCAGGGGGCCGAGGACGTATCCCTGGGGGACACCGCAGGTGACAGGGTGGTTGGAGGATGTTGCGCCTCCGAGGGAGACACACTCAGTCCGACCAGCCAAGAGGGACTGGAATAAGCCAAGGGCTAGGTCGCGGAGTCCGACATTGGAGTGGAGACAGTCCAGTAGAATGGGATGATCCACCGTGTCGAAGGCTGTGGATAGGTTGAGAAGGACCAGAATGGATGGGGTTCCCGCATCCGCCACCATCAGTAGATCGTTGGTTACCCTGACCAGGGCTGTCTCTGTACTGTGCGCGGAGCGGAAACCAGACTGGAACTTCTCGAAGATGTTGTTGTCTCCGAGGTGTGCTAGGAGCTGCTTCGCAACTACCTTCTCCAGCACCTTGTAAAGGAACGGGAGGTTGGAGATGGGCCGGTAGTTGACGAGGGCCTCTGGGTCCAGGGTGGGTTTCTTCAGGAATAATCTACCACAGTTACACTATTACTGTGTTGCACTCAATATTTAAATAATGTTAGTCTAAATAAATGTAGACAGACAATGTATGTATTTTAAAAATAGAATGAACAGAGCAGTGTTGTTTTGAAACAGTACAGTGTGCGTTAGCTTGATTTATGCTGCATTTTATATTGATGGCCTTCTAATTTGTTTGTTTATTTATTTATTTTAAATAACAGTGACACTTTTCCCTTTGATAAGAAATCCAGCCATATTCCTTTCATTGTATTTCAAATACTGCACTTTAATTTCAAGCGGAAAACTAATATTTCCATTAACTCATTGGACGCCAGAGGTCGCTGTGGGCGTATGGCCGTGTGTGCCAGCGCTTTGTTCAATGAGGATAAATGCCGGTGTTTGCAGTGCTAAAACTATATTAAATATTATAGCTATGGATCTAATAGTTTGATTTATGCTGCATTTTATATTGATGGCCTTCTAATTTGTTTGTTTATTTATTTTAAATAACAGTGACACTTTTCCTTTTGATAAGAAATCCAGCCATATTCCTTTCATTGTATTTCAAATACTGCACTTTAATTTCAAGCGGAAAACTAATCTTTCCATTAACACATTGGACGCCAGAGGTCGCTGTGGGCGTATGGCCGTGTGTGCCAGCGCTTTGTTCAATGGGGATAAATGCCGGTGTTTGCAGTGCTAAAACTATATTAAATATTATAGCTATGGATCTAATAACATAGTCGATTGTCATTTTGAGTTTCTTCCGGTCAAGATGCAAAAAAAACAGATAATTTTTTCATGCATACATTTCCGTTTTATACCGTGGTGAATATGAGTATAGTTTCAGAGTAATTCTGTGTAATCCAAGGAAATTCTGCCAAACAGCGTTTTACTGCATTTCACTATAAATCGTGCCATTTCTCGCCTGGATCAATAATGAATCTGAAATCAACGCTAGATTATCGGTATTATGCAGTCGGATGGCGTAGCGGAGATTGCGCTCGTCACCAATGCAAGAGGCTGCGGTCTCGACTCCCGGAGTCAGCATTACCTGTGGCTTGGGTCGATCGTCTACTAACTCGTTTGGCTGGGTTAGGGGGAGGGAAGTCGAGGGTGGTAATCTGGCGTTGCAGCGATGCCTACAGGTCAGGTCTGGGCGCCTGCTCAGCGAAAGGCAGGAAATGGTGAGGGCAGCATGACCTCCCACGCGTTACGCTTCACCAATGAGAGTCCTCGCTGCCAGGTGAAAAGAGAGCCACTGGCTGTCTCTACATGTGTCGGAGGAAGCGTGTGGTAGACTTCATGGTTCCCTTGTACCGACCAGTAGGAGGAACATGCGCACAACAACCAGGTAGGGGAGGGGGGAATTGGCATAATGACTAAATTGGGATGGGGAGAAAAATTGAAAAGAAAAAAAAAGAAGAAAAAAAAAAAGAGTATCGGTATTATGTTTCATCATGGATGCATGAAAGGGGGGAGGGAAGCCGCACCTCCGTGCTTTGATCGCAACCAACGGAACACGCCACACACACACACCACAGACACACGCTCCGATCGCGGGGAAAGAATTATCGGATCAACGCAAGATTGATAACATATAGCGCTTACCTTGTCTATGATGTACTGCAAAAAGAATAATCCAATTATCTGATCGCCATTCCAAGTATTGATCGCGATCGTGTTTCCAACGTAATCCAGCATTGAACATGAACGGGGGGGGACCCTCGTTGATGCATCCGTTATAACCGCTTGTCATGCCCGAGTGTTTAGACTCCGCCCGCACACCACAGCTCGGCCCAGACAACAAGCCACATCGCTTCAAATGGAGTGCAATAGCGGCCGCAAGACGTTAGGTGGCGGTATTGGCTTTTTGCGAGCTCAGACCCATTCCCAATGATAACATCAGGCTGGATGGATGAATTATGAATGGATATAGCAAATAAAAGAAATAACGATGAAAACCCGGCTTTTCTCGGGTTTGGCGCTCAAGCGATGGCGAGTTAACCCGACTTATCTCGGGTCTGGCATCCAATGTGTTAAGAACTGACAATCAGGGAATTTAAACATTGTTGACATTGTTTTTTTGTGCTTATTTTAAAGAAAGGAAAGGAAAGTCTAGTGCTGGTTGAGAGCATATGCATACTTTATGTTGATGGCCTTTGTCTAAGGTTTAATTATTTAGTTTGTTTGCACTAAGTTAATACTTTGACAAATGTAGCCTATATTTTTCAGTCAGTTCGGTCTTTGTGTGCCAAACATTATTTAAGGCAAACCGCTGTAAACTTTTTTTTTTTTTTTTTAAATAAATGAGAAGCATGTTTACATTTTTGGAGTGTTAAATATTTGACCCCAAAACCGTGATACGAACCGAACCGGGATTTTGTGAACCGTTCCACCCCTAGTAAATACAAATGTAATACCTCCATTTTGCATGATTCTAGGATGAGAAATCCATTTCTTATATATATATATTTTCTCCCCATTTTCTATTTTTCTCCCTTCCCCAATTTCGTATTGTCCAATTCTACCCTCCCCTGTCTCGAACGCTGTTAGGCCATGCCTCCCACAAGCCGGCTGCAATGTGGACGAAGCCTTGCATCACGTGTCCCCTCCGGTACTCGAGGAGGCAGCTGTCGCATCTTTTCACCTGCACAGCACGATCTCTCAGCGGCGAGGGTCTGCGTGGGAGGGACACGCCGCCCCTGTCGCTTCCTTATTCTAGTGTGCAGGCACACCAACCGACCTGTAGGAGTCGCTGTCCACAACGTCCGATCCCCACCCACCAGCTTCCCACCCCCTAATACTGCCAATTGTATTAGTATGAATGACCAGCCAAGCTGGTAGCAACGCAGAGAGCTGGGCTCGAACCCAGCATCTCCTGTGTTGGTGGCGAGCGCCTTGCCCACTGCGCCACCTAACCGTCCTCATTTCTTATATTATTATAACCATTGTGGCTGGTTGTGACCTTGAAAGGTTATGTTGGAAGTAATTTTGCTTATCTGAAGACCATGGCCATAACATGGGCATTTTTGCTGAAGTATCCTCAGAAAAGGCGCCCATAGGGTCCTACTAATCACCCCAAAGTACCAGAAAATACCAGAAAATACCAGAAACTACCCCAAAATACCAGAAACTACCCCAAAATACCCCCAAAATACCAGAAAATACCAGAAAATAACCCAAAATACCCCAAAGTATACCCCAAAATACCAGAAACTACCCCAAAATACCAGAAAATACCCCAAAGTTTACCCCAAAATACCAGAAAATACCAGAAAATACCCCAAAATACCCCAAAGTATACCCCAAAATACCAGAAACTACCCCAAAATACCAGAAACTACCCCAAAATACCCCAAAGTATACCCCAAAATACCAGAAACTACCCCAAAATACCAGAAAATACCAGAAACTACCCCAAAGTATACCCCAAAATACCAGAAACTACCCCAAAATACCAGAAAATACCAGAAACTACCCCAAAATACCCCAAAGTATACCCCAAAATACCAGAAACTACCCCAAAATACCAGAAACTACCCCAAAATACCCCAAAATACCAGTAAAATACCAGAAACTACCCCAAAATACCAGAAACTACCCCAAAATACCCCAAAATACCAGAAAATACCAGAAACTACCCCAACATACCCCAAAGTATACCCCAAAATACCAGAAAATACCAGAAACTACCCCAAAATACCCCAAAGTATACCCCAAAATACCAGAAACTACCCCAAAATACCAGAAAATACCCCAAAATACCAGAAACTACCCCAAAGTATACCCCAAAATACCAGAAAATACCCCAAAGTATACCCCAAAATACCAGAAACTACCCCAAAATACCCCCAACATACCAGAAAATACCAGAAACTACCCCAAAGTATACCACAAAATACCAGAAACTACCCCAAGTTATTACACTAAACTTAAGAGGGATACTAATTTCATGAGGAGGATAACATGGATTGAGAGGCCTCCAGGATATTTTCCAGTGAACAGGGCCGACATTGCAGTGTGGGAATATCTAGACACATTCCCCATAACACTCAGTTATCATGCAAATGCTAAGAAAAATCCATCTCAGTTTATCAGAACACAAACAGAGGTGACTGAAAGAGTGGCTCAGGTGGTACAAACCCAGACACCTCGTGATGTATACGCACAGTTAGTTATGGAAGATGAGGAAAATGCACCTTGAGATTTAAAACAAGTCAGGAATATAAAAACATCAAGTATCAAAAGACCAGAGGCCTTCTGGTAATCGAACCAATACTGCTGATGAGCTTCAGACAGTTCTGAATATGTTGCAGGAAAATCATTATGTTCAGCAAAACATTTCTAGGAAGGGAAAACCACCTTGTGTCATCCTTTACTTTGATGAACAATTAGAAGATGTTAGAAGATTTTGTTGTGGGCAGGATGCTACATCTGTTTAGGAGTGGATCGTACATTTTATTTGGGGGCTTGCTTCTTAACAGTGACTGTGTTCAAAAACCCAAAACTTTTTAAGAAAGAGACTGGAGAGCCACCATTATTCATTGGGCCACTGTATTTGCACTGGGACGGCAGCTTTGAGACTTACCATGATTTCTTTGCCCATTTGAAATCAAAGTTGTCGGTGGCATATTTAGCAACAGAAATAAATATCAGTGAGGACATAGTTATTGGATCCGATCAGGAACGGGCAATTTTAAAGGCCATAGAGTCTTTGTTTCCTGAAGCGAGTCATATTTTGTGTTCAAAACATATTCGGGATAATGTGAAACATTATCTAACACATAAAGTGGGAATGGACACAAAAAAGAGAGCAGTACTTGAGAATAAACTGTTCCATAATGCTAATTCTCTTACCTACTGTAAAAACGAGTATGACTTTTGTGAAAAGGTACTTGAACTTGAAACATATATAGAATCAAATTGCCCAGAGTTCACTACATATTTCTCTAAGTTAATACCTACATTGAAAAAGAAAATAATGGAGACAAAGAACAGAAAGAAATGGATTCCTGATAATTGGACAAATAATAATTGTGAAGCAATGAATCATGTAATTAAGCTGGCTACTAATTGGAAAGCACAAAAGTTACCAGATCTGATATTAAAACTCCAACAAATTTCTCAACTTCAAAATATAGATGTGCGCAGATGCCTTCATGGCCAAGGTAATTATACTTTAAAGCCAGAATTTAAAAGATATGAGGTCCCCAATGTCATATGGGACACTATAACTAAAGATGAGCAGAATGAGCTATATTTAAAGTTCTTGAAAGTTAAGATGGTACCTAAGGCTAAAACAATAGAATCAAATGATGGTCAGTTGAGCATTCCAGTGGTACCCCAGCTAGCCAAAAAGCCTGGCCAAAAAAGAACGGCAAAAAATTTGCGAACAACTTCAAAAAGAAGAAAAGTGAAGACATAAGTATGTTCACTTCATGCATGCTCATAAGAGATTTGATTTCGTTTTTTATATTTTTTTATATATGTTTTTTTTTTTTAGATGACAGAATTTTTTATTTATTTTGTATTTAACCAGGAAGTCCCATTGAGATACAAGATCTCTTTTGCAAGGGAGACCTGGCCAAGATGACAGCAATAACATTTGCAATATATCAGACAGCAATGTTTTTGTGTTTACATGTATTGTATATTGTATATATGCACTTTTATTATGTTCTTGTGTGATGTATACAATATACAATACATGTAAACACAAAAACACAAAACAGAATAGTCTACATAATAGTAAAGGTGTATGACAGTAAAATACAGGGTAATACAGTAATTTAGCAGTTTTGCAGTTGGGACCCGACTACAGAAAGCAGCAAAATTCTTTTTGTAGGAAGTTATGTAATACAGATTTAAATTTGTTGAGAGAGACCAGGGTATCTAAGTGGATATGGTCTTGTAGCCCATTCCATGACCAAGGTGTGAAGCTTGAAAAAGCTGTTCTTCCTAGTTCAGTGTGTATTCTAGTTTTTTAAGTAGCCATCTTGTGGACCTGAATGTAATGTAATGACACGGTTAGAATGTCCTGTTATGTTGTCATGTATAGCCTATAGTTGTCTCTTTTCTTCCGTCCTTACTGGAATTTGCTCAAAATTTTTATACTGTTCTGTTATTATTGTTGTTGATGTTGTTTTGTTATTGTTGAACATTTAAAATAAAATTGATAAAAAAAAATGTATACTGTTTGTTCAGTGTTCAAGATGTTATTACATTTGGAGATTATAATATATTAAAATAAACATTTGTTTTGAAAATATGTGGTACTTTGGGAATGGGAAATGGACTCCACATATATAGCACTTTCCTACCTGCACAAATAGCTTTATAATTGCCTCTCCTTCACCAATTCACACATGCACTCACAGAGCAATGGCAGCCAGATGCCATGCAAGGTGCTAGCCTGCTTATTGGAGTCATTTGGGGTTCAGTGTCTTGGTATTTTGGGGTATACTTTGGGGTATTTTGGGGTATTTTCTGGTATTTTGGGGTATACTTTGGGGTATTTTGGGGTAGTTTCTGGTATTTTGGGGTATACTCTTGGGTATTTTGGGATATTTTCTGGTATTTTGGGGTATTTTGGGGTATTTTCTGGTATTTTGGGGTATTTTGGGGTAGTTTCTGGTATTTTGGGGTATACTTTGGGGTATTTTGGGGTAGTTTCTGGTATTTTCTGGTATTTTGGGGTATACTTTGGGGTATTTCCTGGTATTTTCTGGTATTTTGGGGTATACTTTGGGGTATTTTCTGGTATTTTCTGGTATTTTCTGGTATTTTGGGGTATACTTTGGGGTATTTTGGGGTAGTTTCTGGTATTTTCTGGTATTTTCGGGTACTTTGGGGTGACCCCGCCCATAGGATTACATCAGTGTATGCACAGTTTTGCACACACAAAATATCAGGAGACTTCTGCAGAGCTTCAAGGAGTCCACCTGAGGGCGCCACTGATCCTCAGTGCTGTCAACTTCACGACAAAACAAGTGAAATGCAGATGTAAAGGCAAGTGTGTGGCTGCCATGCTGCAGGAGTTTGCTGCACTACATTCTGCCACGGAAACATTTACGATCCGTGTTCAAGCCAGCTCACTCCGCCGGCTCTGCGGTCGGCACCATCAGCCGGCTCTGCGGTCAACGTCTCAGCTTTGACTTAAACAGCCCGGCCCCAGTCCTAACCCTTTAGTCCCTCCATACACCGGATGTTAATGGGTCATTCATTGTATTTTTGGCCAGATTTTGGCATCATCTCTTGAGTTGTGCTTGGGGTCTGTTCCACATTATAATAGAATGTAAATAACAGTTTATAAATCTACTTAACAGGTGGGGTACCGTCGTCGGGCCGACGTGCCCGTGCACGGAACACACAGTCACGGCAATTTGCGAGCGTCAAGCGGCTCGTGCTGCTTTTTTCACGGAACATATAATATACCGTTCGAAAGATCTATTTGTTGCCGTTCGAACGCCACCTCACTCGACAAAATCCGTGCCTGGGTTCTCGAGTTACATGACGATATGTCAGGTGAGCATCTTTTTACGCGCCGTGTTTCAGATGACCACCCCAGACTGAAATTTGACGAGCGAAACAGGAAGTGAATCAGACTTCAGAATGCACTGCAGTGGATGAGGAAATGGATTTTGGAAAACTTTTTCTCTTATAATATTAATAATAATAATTCATTTAATTTATAGAGCGCTTCTTAGTAACCCGAAGTCGCTGACAGTAGGGAGAGGGAAAAAAATAAAGAAACTAAAGAAACATAAAACCACAGGGGAAACAGGAAACAATATGGAATACACAGAAACACAGTGTTTTGTGTATTCCACTAAAGGGCTATTATCTCGGAATTTCTCTGAAATTACTAGAACTCTCCGAAACTATACTCGTATTCAAAGCGGTATAAAACGGAAATGTACCAATGAAAAAACTATCCGTTTCGTACATGTTGACTGCAAGCAAGTCATTGATAAGCGAGGGGTGTTTTAGACCCATAGCCATAATTAAAGATATAGTTTAAGCGTTCGCAAATATCCCGACCTCCCATTGACTAAAGCGCTGGCACGGAAGGGGTTATCTGGTCAAAGAGGCGTGGCACTGAGTGTGTTAAGTAGAAAAATGCTATTTTTAATCTAGATTAATTACAGAAAATTGTGAGATTAATTAGTTAATTCTTTTTATCTATTTACAGCACCATTTTTTTTATATTGCAACCACTACAGAAAAATTTGAGTACACAAGTTCAAGTTCAACTCAAGTTCAGACCTCTGTTACTCTATTTCATTAGCACTAAAAGTGATTTTCCTTTTTTGCATTAGTAACTTCAGAATGTTATCTTTCAAAAGAGACCAGGCTCATGCATGTGCTATAAGTATAAAGTATAAAGATAAGCTTTGCAAAAAAGTATGCAGTCCTCAAGTTCAAGTAAAATAATGTCCACTTTACTGGGTGCCTGTTAGCGTGAATACTTTCCCCAAGGCGGTTGTCCTTCCACGTTCGGTTTCCTCGTATTGTTTTCATCTCTCTATATTAACGTAGCCCATTTACTCGTATTGTTTTCATCTCTCTATAACGTAACACGCTATTCATATCAATCAACATCACATCAATATATAAATAACGTATTGTTTTCATTTCTCACATCAATAGTCCTCACCCATTTCCTCGTATTGTTTTCATCTCTCTATATTAACGTAGCCCATTTCCTCGTATTGTTTTCATCTCTCTTAGCAGTAGGCTAACGTGGACACTGCTCTGCCTAGACCAACAATGTGTGAAAAAGTTGTGTCTGGAAATATGTTGGATTTTAATCAAACAAGGAGTCATAAAATACTTCTGATTTAAATCAAACAAAGAGGTCATAATCGGACTTAACAACACACATTTTTGATAGTGTTTTTTGTCTATTTCAGACGTGTAACATCCATAACGCAAAAATGTAACATCCATAACGGCACTTTTTTGTGATTCATTCCTTGAGAGGAAATGCCAGGTTTTCCTGAATGTGCTTTTTGGGTACCTCAAACCTTCCCTACAAAGTGATAGTAAACATGTTATTCTTTGAAAAAGATATTCACAGAGTTTTCATCATGTGTTCAGTGAGTCCGAAAAGCTTGTCAATTTCCGTAACATCCATAACGCTGTGTATTTTGTCACCTATCTCAAAATCCAAAAGGTCAAAACATTTCTTATTGCAGGCTCATCTTTATCTCAATGTGTAAATTATACTTCAAACAAAGGGGTCATAATCGGACTTAACAACACACATTCGCAATGTAACATCCGTCACTTGCAATGTAACATCCATAACGGTAGGTTAGGTTTAGGTTAGGTTTACTTTATTTGTTCAACGGGGACAGTGTACATTAATAAAACATTTTACAGATTTATGCACCTAATTTTAGCCAAAAGGCTAATTTCCATAACATCCATAACACTTGTAAAGAATAAAAAAAATAAGACCAGAATGACTAATTGTTGCTAATATGTCATCTTTATAAAAGTTAGCTTTGCTTAGGAAGTTTGGTTGACATTGCATTCCAGATGCATGTTTTATGACAACTTTTCCTGGAAAACGTTATGGATGTTACATTAGCTGTCCCATAAAGGGGCATTATAACAGCATGCTTCACCTGCCAATGGAAAGACACAAAGTACATAATTGATTCACATATTGATACAACAGCCCTTCATGACCAAAGGTGAGGTTAGAAAAATATCTGTTGATTTATTTTTTTGCCATTCTGGCCATTCAGAAGTCTTACTACTACATCTACTAATCTTTCCTGTGACAAAATGGCATCCAATGTAATAAAAAAAGTCAACCAACAAACTCGATTCTTGTACCGGATCTCCTCCCTGGTAAACAAGAATACCCTGAAGACTCTGGCAGGAGCACTCATTCAAGGGTACTACGACTATCCTGCACCTCATGGTACCAAAGCACCTCAAAGGCACTAAAAAACAAATTACAAACATCTCAAAACAAGCTAGTCAGACTACTGCTTGACCTGACTCCTAGAACCCACCTCACCCCTGCCCACTTTGACAACCTAGGATGGCTTAGAGTAGACGACAGAGTACAGCAACTTGCAATGGGCCTGGTCTACAAGATACACTATGCGACCAAGGTACCCATGTACATGTCAAAATACTTCCCAAGGTCAGTGAATACCATGATCACAACACCAGAGGGAGCTCCACAAATCATGTTAAACCCAGATTCGGCTCAAACAAGGGACTAAACACGTTTCGCAATTATGCCACATCAATGTGGAAACGCCCTACCAAAGCTGTAAAGGAATGTAAATCACTACCCACTTTCAAAAACACTCTGATGTTACACCTACGGGAGACTGCAATTAGAACTGGCCCCTACAAATGTCCTAACCCAGTTGTACAGTAAATGACCAAGTATGGCTTTGTCAGTATTCCAATGTCACTGTCCCCCCCCCCCCCCCCCTACCCAACCCCCCCCCACCTCCAATGTACAGCCCCCACCCACCCACCCAACCCCACCCCACCCACCCACCCAACCTCCTCCAATGTACAGTTTCTACGTCAAATGTATACACTCTTTTTCTGGACACTTTTTGTATCACAAACAGTACTGTATTTGCAAATCTGATATGTCATAAATGTATAGATGTAGCAGTACTGTCTATCTGTATGTCATATATGTTATGATTGTTATGAAGATTCGGCTCAAACAAGGGACTAAATACGTTTCGCAATTATGCCACATGCCCACATCAATGTGGAACGCCCTACCCAAGCTGTAAAGGAATGTGAATCCCTACCCACATTCAAAACCGCTCTTAAAGAGCACCTACGGGAGGCTGCAATTCGAAACTGGCCACCGTAAATGCCCAAAACCCCCACCACCTCCAAATAGACAGTCTCCTCCCCACCGCATGTATATATTCCCTCCCTGCCGTATGTATATCTCTCTCCCACCCACCCACCCCCTCCTAATGTACAGTCCCTATGTATATACTCTGTCAGGATCTAGGGGTAACAGTACTGTATATTTGAATACCGTTTATGTCACAAATGTATCAGTACTAAATACCTATATGTCCCTATGCCATAAATGTCATGTATGTTGTGTATGTCATAAATGTCTATATGAATTGAAAATGGGGGACCCTGATGGAAACAAGACAAACGTCTTTCTCAGGTCTGCATCCCCTTAACAATTGTGTGTATTGAGCCGTACTGTATTGTACACATTCTGCAATCTGTTAAATAAAGTTCTCATTCATTCATTCATTCATTCATTCATTCATGATGATTGAAAATGGGGGACCCTGATGTAAACAAGACGAAAGTCTTTCTCTGGTCTGCATCCCCTTAACAATTGTATGTTTTGAGCTGTACTGTACCCATTCTGCAATCTGTTAATAAACTTTTCATCAATCAATCAATCAATCATACAATTAGGTTAATCGAAAAATAAATGTTTACATCATTGTGTCTCCTCCTGTAGTGTGAAAAAACATGCATTCTCATAAATATTACGATCAAATCTATTTTGTACTTCAAATATAGACCTTGATGATACATTTGAATTGGTTTGGTTATGATCATGTTATTTTAATTTTTTCATGGTGAGGTTGACATTTGCATGGAATTGCCGAAATGTAACAGTACAAATACCTGTATGTTGTAGGGATTGTTAATTGTACATAATTCACCCACGGAACTATTGTTAGGAACAAGAGTTCCGCCCGAACATTATATGAGGTGGCACTTCCTGCCACCACACACGAGTAGACCGCAAGCAACGTAGCAGTAGCATGTTGTGTTTGTGTACTAAATAAATGCTGTTCGCTCCACCTCGAGCTACCGTCTCCGACTCTCATCTCTCGGCACTACACTGGTGACCCTGACATTGGTCTCGCTGAAGTATCAGGGACCGAACCGAACATGGCAAACGATGCCGTTATTATTCGATTGCCGGAGTTTTGGGAGCATTCTGCGGCGGCGTGGTTCGCGCAAACAGAGGCGCAGTTCGCCCTACGAGGGGTTGACGACGACGCCGCGAGATATTACCACGTCGTCTCGAGCCTCGGGAGCACTACAGCGGCGAGGACGGTAGGCTTCATAACAGCTCCGCCTGCACGGAATAAATATGAGGCGTTTAAGACGCACCTGCTCAGAATATTCGAGTTGTCACAGTCAGAGCGGGCCCGACGCTTGCTGGCTATACGAGGCTTGGGGGACAGCAAGCCTTCGGAGCACATGGAGATGATGTTAAACCTGCTGGGTGCAGAACGGCCTGATTTCCTGTTTATCGAACTGTTTCTCAGGCACGTGCCGCCACACGTGCAGACGGCACTTGCCAATACAGCGACTGCTGATCCCCGTGCTTTAGCAGAAGAGGCTGACCGCTTCTACCTGGCCACTCGACACTTTGCCCCAGGGCTAATAGCCTCGACATGCGGTTACACGCCGCAGGGGGAGGGGCGAGGAAGATCAGGAGCAGCGCTGCCGCAGGCCTGTGTTATTACCACGCACGTTTCGGCGCGAGGGCGACAAGATGCCGTTCCCTTGCGCTTTCGGCATAACGCATAAACGCAGACACCTGCGCCCAGTAGCAGCGGTGAGCGCAGGTATGTCGAACCGGCTGCTTTTCATTAGAGACACACTCTCCGGTTGCAAGTTCCTCTGCGACACCGGAGCTCAGAGGAGCGTCCTGCCAGCTACGAAAGAGGACACCGCCGGCGATGATAGAGGTCCACGCCTGACGACCGCCAACGATACCCCTATCCGCACCTACGGTACAAGGACCGTGGAACTGTGTTTTGGGGGCCAGCGGTTGAATGAATGAATGAATGAATGAATGAATGAATGAATGAATGAATGAAAACTTTATTAACAGATTGCAGAATGGGTACAGTGCAGTACAGCTCAATACATACAATTGTTAAGGGGATGCAGACCAGAGAAAGACTTTCGTCTTGTTTACACCAGGGTCCCCCATTTCCAATTCATCGTAACATATATGACATACATGACATACAGATAGACAGTACTGCTACATCTATACATTTATGACATACCAGATTTGCAATTACAGTACTGTATTTGTGATACAAAAAGAGTCCAGAAAGAAAAGAGTATATACATTAGGCGTAGAAACTGTACATTGGATTGGGTAGGTGGGGGTGGGACTGTACATTGGAGGTGGTTGGGGGGGGGGGGGGGGTAGGAGTGGGGGGGGGTTGGGTAGGAGGGGTGGGTGGGGACTGTACATTGGAGGTGGTTGGGTGGGTGGGGGGGGGGGGGGGTGGGTAGGAGGGGTGGGTGGGGGACACTGTACAACTGTACAAACAACACTGTACATTGGATTATTGACAAGACCATACTTGGTAATTTACTGTACATTGGCGGGGTTGTGTTCGGACATTTACAGGGGCCAGTTTCGAGTTGCAGTCTCCCTTAGGTGTTTTTTGAGAGTGTTTTTGAAAGTGGGTAGTGATTCACATTCCTTTACAGCTTTGGGTAGGGCGTTCCACATTGATGTGGCATAATTGCTAAACGTGTTTAGTCCCTTGTTTGAGCCGAATCTGGGTTTAACATGATTTGTGGAGCTCCCTCTGGTGTTGTGATCGTGGTATTCACTGACCTTTGGGAAGTATTTAGTCATGTACATGGGTACCTTGGTCGTGTAGTGTATCTTGTAGACCAGGCCCATTGCAAGTTGCTGTACTCTGTCGTCTACTCTAAGCCATCCTAGGTTGTCAAAGTGGGCAGGGGTGAGGTGGGTTCTAGGAGTAAGGTCAAGCAGTAGTCTGACCAGTTTGTTTTGAGATGTTTGTAATTTTGTTTTTAGCGCCTTTGAGGTGCTTTGGTACCATGAGGTGCAAGCATAGTCGTAGTACCCTTGAATGAGTGCTCCTGCTAGAGTCTTCAGGGTATTCTTGTTTACCAGTGAGGAGATCCGGTACAAGAAACGAGTTCGTTGGTTGACTTTTTTTATTACATTGGATGCCATTTTGTCACAGGAAAGATTTGCCTCTAGGATGGAACCCAGGTAGGTAATATCTTCTTTCCTTGTGACAATATTGTCACCCACTGTAACTGAGAAGCCGTCGGTCTTGCTGAGTTTGTTATTTGAACCGAAGAGAATGGACTCTGTTTTGCCCATGTGTAATGATAGTTTGTTATCAGCGAGCCATATGCAGATTTTGCTTAGTTCTGAGCTGAGGGTTTTTTCAACCTGTAATTTGTTCTTGTCAGAGACCAGCAGGGCTGAGTCGTCCGCAAACAGGAACAAGTTGCAGTCACAAGCTGACGACATGTCATTTGCATAAATTAGGAACAGTAGCGGACCTAGTATGCTTCCTTGTGGAACACCACAGTTTACTGTGAGGGGGGGGGATAGGGTACCGTTTACCTCCACCATCTGCTCTCTCCCCTCCAGGTAGGATTGCATCCAGCTCACTGATAGACTATCAAAACCAATTGCTTTTAGCTTGTCAATCAGAATGGTGTGATTGACAGTGTCGAAGGCCTTTTGTAGGTCCAGCATGACCATGCCGCAGTATTTGCCCGCGTCCACCTCTTGTTTGATGTGGTCGTTTAAATAGAGAAGGCATGTGTCAGTGGAGTGGGATGTTCTGAAGCCAGATTGGAATTCGTAGATTAGATTTTTTTCCGCAAGGTATTTTTCGACCTGTTCGTATACAATTTTTTCCATGACTTTCGAGATGGAGGTAAGGATAGAAACAGGGCGGTAGTTGCCTGGGTCTAATTTACTGCCTTTTTTGTGCAGAGGGGTCACTCTCGCAATTTTGAAGTCCTTGGGGACGTGTCCCTGTTTTATAGAGAGGTTTATTATGTGTGTGATGACTGGGGTGATGGCGGCTGCTGAGTCTCTGAGGAATTTGGAGGGGATGTTGTCATGGCCAGTGGCCTTGTTAGGTTGGAGGGCGCTCAGTTTTTTGAGTACCTCATCTGTTGTTACCATTTCCAGTTTGAAGTCGTCTTTGTGGACCCCTAGGTTTTTGTAGTAAGCTACTATGTGTTCTACCCCATAATGCCCTGAGTGGGAGGGTAGTTTGTTTACCAGTGTTGTGGCTATGTTTGTGAAGAAACTATTTAAGTAATTGGCTACATCCAGCTTTTCTGTGATGAGCGTGTTGTCCGTCTTTATGTTTATGTTTGAGAATCTGGTTTTAAGTTTTTTACTGCATCCTAGTTGGTTATTGAGTAATTTCCAAAGTTCACGCGGTTTGTTTTTGTTTTCCTCGGTTTTGTCATTGATGAATTTTTTCTTTGCTGTTTTGATCATGGAGTTTACATCATTTCTTAGTCTGTTTCTTTCCAGTTTGAGTTCAGTCACGTGGGCTTGGAGTTCACTGCTCGTGCTTATGTTAAGCTTTGACTGACTTTTACGAAACTCAGAGCATTTTTTGTCTCTGGTTTTCATAGCGGTCAGTATTTCAGCGTGCATCCACGGCTCAGCGCGATTTTTTACCCTAGTGGTTCTTAGGGGGGCCATGTTGTTTAGTATCGTTGAAAATTTGGTTTTGAAGCCAAGCCATGTTTCTTCAACCAGTGTACCATTGAGTTCATCTGACCAGTCCAGACCCTCCAGTTCAAGGTTAAAGGCCTCGCTAGAGTAGGTTTTTAGGTCTCTAGATGTGACTGTTTTGTGACAGCCAGCCTTTTGTTTTAGCTTTTTGCGGGTACAGAATAACATATAATGATCACTTAACCCGCATGCTATAACCCCTTTATTGGCGATCTTGGACTTGTCAGAGGTCAGGATGAGGTCAATGGTAGTCTGAGTTGATTCACATACACGTGTGGGTTGTGTGATTAGTTGGCTGAGGCCGTGCAGATCACAAAACCTATTGTAGGATTCACGTGGGACTGCATCACGGCCGACATTTCGTTCCCACTACTCGGGGCAGATTTCCTGGGTGCACACGGTCTCCTCGTGGACATTAGACATGGCCGCCTGATAAACGCACAGACACGGGCTTCGTTGGCATGTGTCCGCGATGAGGCGACATACGGCGGCCTTCTTACAGCTTTCACCGACCACGAACACCTCACGTTTTCCGAGGCAAAGGTAGCGGAGCCATGGTCGGCACGACAAGAGCTCACGTACGATTCCGAGTGCGCCGCGAGACACGTCGCCGAGAAGCCCAACGTCGTCGTCGGAGCTGTACAGCCGGACCTCGACTACGTCAACAGGGGCTCGGAACAGGCCTCCGACCACGACATCCCGGCCCTCGGGACTGCAGATTCCAGTCTACGCCTGGAGGACGTCGCGATTGGTCACTCGGGTCCGACGCTGCTGAATGACCTACCCACCGGACACCCTAGCCCACAGGCCCCTGAGGACTGGCGAAGGCTCGCCTTTGAGGTGGGGTACAACCACCACAAGATTGAACCCGCCCACGTAGGCATTTCCCAGCCCTTAGAGCTGGCCCTCTCCCCCCGCCGAGGCCGTGCGCCGCTACCCCGGGACCCGCCAACGACGGAGCCGCCGTTGGCCTCGTCGACGTCTGTGCCCCCGGGTGTCGGGGAGGACGCGGGCGCTTGCGCCGCCCCTACCTCCCCGCCCCTGGCTTTCCGCACTCACCGTGGCCGGTTCATGCCCCCGGGCGCCGTGGAGGGCGCAATCGCTTGCACCGCCCCCCGGGTTGTCCGCTCACGCCGCGGCCGGGTCGTTGTCTCTCCCCGCCGTGGAGATTTGGACCATGGGTGAATTCTGGGGGGGCTTGTGTAGGGATTGTTAATTGTACATAATTCACCCACGGAACTATTGTTAGGAACAAGAGTTCCGCCCGAACATTATATGAGGTGGCACTTCCTGCCACCACACACGAGTAGACCGCAAGCAACGTAGCAGTAGCATGTTGTGTTTGTGTACTAAATAAATGCTGTTCGCTCCACCTCGAGCTACCGTCTCCGACTCTCATCTCTCGGCACTACAATGTCATGTATGTCCCTATGTCTGCATTCCCTTAACAATTGTGTGTATTAAGCCGTACTGTATTGTACCCATTCTGCAATCTGTTTATAACATGTTCAATCAATCAATCAATCAATCAATCAATCAATGGTACGGACAAACCGTACTGGCTCACGGCATATTATTAGTCCAAGTGAGAAACTGTCAACCCCAGATTGCGAACAGGACGACAGGCCAGCTACAGGATTATTAACTATTGTGGTAAACAATACATCCGTATTGTCAATTGTCATTCACTTATCAAAAAAGGACAAGACAAATAAAACACTATCAAACAGCAGCTTTCTTTGTCTTCACAGCTACATGGAGCTACCAGAGTTAGCTCCCGGTATCGGGAGAAATGCAATATTTTTATTGTGACGAGAATTACGTCACAATAATTTTACTTACAGACATGTTGTGGTGTCCACACCATAGATATCTATAGGTCCACACAGTCTGAACTTCTTCTTCGTCGTCTTCTTCTTCTTCTTCTTCTTCTTCTTCTTCTTCTTCTTCTTCTTCTTCTTCTTCTTCTTCTATGGGGTTAATGCAGCGTCACAGCGCCGCCTGCTGACAGGACACGGCGCCACTTGGGTGACCCAAGACAACGTGTATTCATTTATTTCAGTCTTGAAGTTCAGAACGTAACGTGGAACTCGGTCATTTAAATGAAATTCATTTTAATGGTCATTATTTAAACGCCTTTTTGGATAACGTACAGGTATAGTGGAATTTCATTTGATCTAAACTAACGTTAGCCCCCCCCCCCTTTTTTTTTTATACAAGTTAGTTAACATTAGCTAACGTTAGCTCCTCTGACTAGCCAATTATTTTAGTTACATTATTTTAGCAACTTCTTTCTAAGAGGCTGCCAATTCTTAATCCTCCATTTATAATTTTGGGCTTAGATAACACTAATACTAATAATTTCATACACAGTGTCTCACTATAATCTTCTGTTAATGCAAACTCCATAGGCCTAAGTATAAGCTTGACATTTTAGACATTTTAGAACGATTTGTTGACATGCACAGCTCCAGATTGATTGATTGATTGATTGAAAACTTTATTAACAGATTGCAGAATGGGTACAGTACAGTACGGCTCAATACACACAATTGTTAAGGGGATGCAGACCAGAGAAAGACTTTCGTCTTGTTTACATCAGGGTCCCCCATTTTCAATTAATCATAAATGACATACATGACATACAGACAGACAGTAGACTAGTGCTACATCTATACATTTATGACATACCAGATTTACAAATACAGTACTGTTTGTGATACAAAAAGAGTTAAAAAAACAAACAAAAAAGAGAGTACATACATTTGACGAAGAAACTGTACATTGGAGGAGGGGGGGGGGGGGGGGGTGGGTGGGATAACTGTACATTGGATTATCAACGAAACCTTACTTGGTCCAAGAAGAGGGTCTTGTGTATTACCGGGTTAGGACATTTACAGGGGCCAGTTTCGAAACCACAGAAGTGCTCAAACAAGGGACTATAAACACATTTAGCAATTATGCCACATTAATGTGGAACGCCCTACCCACAGCCGTAAAATAACGTGAATCCCTACCCACCTTCAAAACCGCTCTCAAAGAGCACCTACGGGAGGCTGCAATTCGAAACTGGTCCCTGAAAATGCCCAACCCCCCCACCCAACCCCCTCCAATGTACAGTTTATTCCCCCTCAAATGTATATATTCTCTTTTAGAAACTGTCTCTTAAACAGTACTGTATATTGTATATCTTGTATGTAATAAATGTCTTTATGAAACAGTACTGTATATCTGTATGTCGTGTATGTCATTAATGTTATGATGAATTGAAAATGGGGGACCCTGAAAGTCTTTCTCTGGTCTGCATCCCCTTAACAATTGTGTGTATTGAGCCGTACTGTATTGTACCCATTCTGCAATCTATCAATCAATCAATCAATCAATCAATCAATCAATCAATCAATCAATCAATCAATCAATCAGAACCAATTAATGTTCTTATGTCATTAAGACAACCTGGAGCTGCTCTATTGAAAATGACTCAGCATTCAACACCATAGTCCCCGCCAGACTCGACCCCAACCTGTGCAGCTTGATTTTGGTCTTTCTGTCAGACCGCTGCCAGGTGGTGATGATGGGACCCCCCAACACATCAGCCCCTCTGACCCTCAAAACAGGAGCCCCCTCGGGCTGTGTCCTGAGCTCCCTCTACCTCCTGTACACCCGGGGCTGTGTCCTGAGCCCCCTCCTCTACTCCCTGTACCCCCAGGGCTGTGTCCTGAGCCCCCTCCTCTACTCCCTGTACCCCCAGGGATGTGTCCTGAGCCTCCTCTACCTCCTGTACACCCAGGGCTGTGTCCTGAGCCCCCTCCTCTACTCCCTGTACACCCAGGGCTGTGTCCTGAGCCTTCTCTACTCCCTGTACACCCAGGGCTGTGTCCTGAGCCTCCTCTACTCCCTGTACACCCAGGACTGTGTCCTGAGCCTCCTCCTCTACTCCCTGTACACCCAGGACTGTGTCCTGAGCCTCCTCCTCTACTCCCTGTACACCCAGGACTGTGTCCTGAGCCTCCTCCTCTACTCCCTGTACACCCAGGACTGTGTCCTGAGCCTCCTCCTCTACTCCCTGTACCCCCAGGGCTGTGTCCTGAGCCTCCTCTACTCCCTGTACACCCAGGGCTGTGTCCTGAGCCTCCTTGACTCCCTGTACACCCAGGACTGTGTCCTGAGCCTCCTCCTCTACTCCCTGTACACCCAGGGCTGTGTCCTGAGCCTCCTCCTCTACTCCCTGTACACCCAGGGCTGTGTCCTGAGCCTCCTCTACTCCCTGTACACCCAGGGCTGTGTCCTGAGCCTCCTCTACTCCCTGTACACCCAGGGCTGTGTCCTGAGCCTCCTCCTCTACTCCCTGTACACCCAGGGCTGTGTCCTGAGCCTCCTCCTCTACTCCCTGTACACCCAGGGCTGTGTCCTCCTCCTCTACTCCCTGTACACCCAGGACTGTGTCCTGAGCCTCCTCCTCTACTCCCTGTACACCCAGGGCTGTGTCATGAGCCTCCTCCTCTACTCACTGTACACCCAGGGCTGTGTCCTGAGCCTCCTCCTCCACTCCCTGTACACCCAGGGCTGTGTCCTGAGCCTCCTCCTCTACTCCCTGTACCCCCAGGGCTGTGTCCTGAGCCTCCTCCTCCACTCCCTGTACCCCCAGGGCTGTGTCCTGAGCCTCCTCCTCCACTCCCTGTACACCCAGGGCTGTGTCCTGAGCCTCCTCCTCTACTCCCTGTACACCCAGGGCTGTGTCCTCCTCCTCTACTCCCTGTACACCCAGGACTGTGTCCTGAGCCTCCTCCTCTACTCCCTGTACACCCAGGGTTGTGTCCTGAGCCTCCTCCTCTACTCACTGTACACCCAGGGCTGTGTCATGAGCCTCCTCCTCTACTCCCTGTACACCCAGGGCTGTGTCCTGAGCCTCCTCTTCTACTCCCTGTACACCCAGGGCTGTGTCCTGAGCCTCCTCCTCCACTCCCTGTACACCCAGGGCTGTGTCCTGAGCCTCCTCCTCTACTCCCTGTACACCCAGGGCTGTGTCCTGAGCCTCCTCCTCTACTCCCTGTAGACCCAGGGCTGTGTCCTCCTCCTCTACTCCCTGTACACCCAGGGCTGTGCCATTATATATCTTTAGATACTCTGTATCCGTACATATACTTAATTTCCCCAAGGGGATCAATAAAGGAGTATCTTATCGTATCTTATATCCCTTACCTACTCTTACTAGTTACACTGCTGGCCAGCATGACTTATGTCTTTATACCTGTATCACTGTACATATTAATACTACCAGTATGACTTACTACCATAGTGTATTTATACCTGTATCACTGTAAATATGAATACTACGACTCTGTACATTAGCACTATTACTCAGTAGTACTAATTTATATATTTTATACCCAGTTTAACCACCTGTACAATACTGTTACATTTGCACTCTGGTTGGATGCCAAATGTATTTTTGTTGTACTGTACTTGTGCTGCATGATGACAATACATTTAATCTAATCTAATAAGCTTTATTTCATTGCAGGGCTTTTTGAACTAAAAGGAAATTGTCCACATACATGAAATCAGTGTGTGTTGCTACTGTCACTCTATCCATAATGAAATCAGTGTGTGTTGCTACTGTTACTCTATCCATAATGAAATCAGTGTGTGTTGCTACTGTCACTCTATCCATAATGAAATCAGTGTGTGTTGCTACTGTCACTCTATCCATGTGTGTGCTACTGTCACTCTATCCATAATGTCACGTAATTATGTGAATTCCATTTTAGGGTGGGTAGGTAGGTAGGTGAAAAGTAGGAGAGTGACAGACAGCCAGGTAACTATGGAGATTCTCCCAGAGGAGCCTGCCGCCTCTCCAAACTCAAACGGCGACCCTGAGGCATCATCTGCTGTCTACGAGGAGACCTGGGTCCAGTGCGACTCCCCCACCTGCCAGAAGTGGAGGCTGGTACCCAAGGTGATTCCATTTACTAGTAGCAGTCACTTCTTTTACAGTCAACTGTAGGAAAATGTTTTATGCAGTATTATAATACTCCCATTGCTAAAGAAATGAAGTCTAACGTGCAGTTATTGACAATGCCAGTGCTACATATAGATAGCTAGATAGATAGAGATCTTTATTGATAATGAAACATATATACAAGTATACATATATAAGGCCCACCATTATCAAAAGGATAAACGCAATAAAGCTTACAGCTTATTTCCATTGCGGTCCTTTAGATGTCTGTGAGCACTATGTGCTGGCGAGTGTCTGCCTGTATGTGTGTAGGTGTATGAGAGTATGAGTGCCTGATACAACATGCACCTGTTAGAGCCTGTGGGTAAAGCGAGGGTGTGCCCACCACGCAGGGGGGAGGAAAACATAGGGAGATCAAATACAGTAAAAAAAAATCAAATACAATAAAAAACAATTAATACAGATTAAAAATATAGCCCACAAAACCTAATAAAATACCTTAACCATAAATAAAAACAACCAAGATAAATAAAATATAATTAAACCCATGTTTCTGCTTCTCCTGATCCAGCTCTTTACTTTGCCTTTAAAAGAGGAATAGGGACTTATTGATTTAATGTCTGCTGGTAGCCTATTCCACTCTACTGCCGCCGAGTAGAGGAATGAGTTTTGCCCAATGCATCTTTTACATTTGACTGGGACTAGATCTGTAGGGCTCCCTCTAGTGCCGAGACCATGTAAGTCACTGACCTTGGTGAAGTAATTTCTGAGGTATTTTGGAACACCATTGTTTACTATCCTGTGGACCATGCTGAGTTTTATTTGGGTTACTCGCTCATCTACTCTGAGCCACTTGAGGCTGTCGAAATGAGACTGTTGTAGGTGAGTCCTGGGATGCAAGTCTGAAATGAGTCTAACTAATTTATTTTGTGAGGTCTGCAGCCTATTCTTCAGTGACACTGTGATGCTGGTGTACCAGGAGGAACATGCATAATCAAATTGGCATAGAACCAGGGCCCCCGCTAGAATTTCCATTGCTGGCGGTCAGGTGGCGTAGCGGAGATTGTGCTCGTCACCAATGAGAATCTGCGCTGCCAGGCTGGCTGCCGGCTGGCTGCACATGTGTCGGAGGAAAGCATGTGACAGTCTCCGGCCTCCCGGACCAACAGTAGGGGGGGGTTCGCAACAACCAGGAAGGGGGTTGGGAATTGGCATAACGACTAACAGTGGGATGGGAGAAAAATCGGAAAAAAGGAGGGGGAAAAAGATAATAAAAAAAAAAACTGTTTACATTGAAAATCCTAGTGAGGAATTTGACTCTCTGGTTGACCTTAGTGGCTACCCTTTGTGCCATGCTCTCTCTCCTGATAGGGTGTTGTCCAGAACACAGCCCAAGTAGGTGACCTCCTCTCTGGCTGAGACCTCTATGTCTCCCGCCACAGTAGGTGACCTCCTCTCTGGCTGAGACCTCTATGTCTCCCGCCACAGTAGGTGACCTCCTCTCTGGCTGAGACCTCTATGTCTCCCACCACAGTAGGTGACCTCCTCTCTGGCTGAGACCTCTATGTCTCCCGCCACAGTAGGTGACCTCCTCTCTGGCTGAGACCTCTATGTCTCCCGCCACAGTAGGTGACCTCCTCTCTGGCTGAGACCTCTATGTCTCCCGCCACAGTAGGTGACCTCCTCTCTGGCTGAGACCTCTATGTCTCCCGCCACAGTAGGTGACCTCCTCTCTGGCTGAGACCTCTATGTCTCCCGCCACAGTAGGTGACCTCCTCTCTGGCTGAGACCTCTATGTCTCCCACCACTATCCTGAACCCAGGAGACCTCCTCGGTCTAATGGCGGAACCAATTTTCCATTATTTTTCCATTCTTTCCCCGACTTTTAATTTCTTTGTCTTAACATTGCGTAGACATGTTAACGTGGTAACGGATGTAAGTATATAAAAAAACATAAAAACTCTGCGAGCCATAGTAGACGCAATCTGTCATCTGTCAAATTGGTCAAAATATAAATGGTGCATTTATATAGTGCTTTTATCCAAAGTGCTTTACAATTTGTTCCTCACATTGACCCCTTCATTCACACACCGATGGCGGAGGCAACAATGCAAGGTGCCAACCTGCTCATCGGGAGCAGTTAGGGGTTAAGTGTCTTACTCAAGGAGGAGCGGGAATTGAACCGGGAACCTCCAGATTACCAGATGACTGCTCTACCTCCCGAGCCACTGTCGCCCCATATCCTACCATATGGCCCCCAATGGCACCACGACAGGGCATCTGCAGGGTATAAAAAAATCTTTAAAAGTATTAAATTCGGCGCCCCAGTGGTGAACCACATAACGTGCTGAGTCGCGGCACGGCCGACCCGGGTTCGATTCCCGGACCCGTCATTTTCCGAATGTCTTCCCCCCACTCTGTCTCCCGTTCCTCCTATCTCTCTCTACTGGACTGCCCAGTAGTAAAAAGCGATAAACGCTTAAAAAAAAATCTTAAAAAAAGTATTAAATTCATAATTCTCAATTTAAGATCTTGAAATGTATTAAAAAGTATTACATTGATAATTCTTCACTCAATTCACATTCATAAAAAAAGAAGATTGGCTGTCTGGTGATTAAATAATATTATATATAATGTTTTTGTATTCAAATCGTTGTTTTTTATGGGGCTACCGGGAGCTTGGTGCGTCTGGCGAGAGCTTGTATGGAACAAGCAATAATTTGAATTGGCAAGTGCAGCCGCCAGTTCAGTGTCGCTGTGTGTTGTTTATTTTTGCTAGTATCGTCGTAAAATTGGTCTAAAATGTTGCTCTATTAAAAAGGTCTTGGTTGAGGTTGAGTAAATATATTAGTTATACAATAATAATAATAATAATAATAATAATAATAATAATAATAATAATAATAATAATAATAATAATAATAATAATAATAATAATAATAATAATAATAATAATAATAATAATAATAGATTTCATTTATATAGCACACTTTAAACTCAGTGAGCTCGCAAGGTGCGTATCATGTTGATACGCAGATGATACGCTTCTATTCTAGCCTCCTCTGTTCTGCTCTGATAAGCTTCTATTCTGTTCTATTCTATCAGGTGGACTTGGAGAAGGCCTGGTTCTGCAGTATGAACCCTGATCCGGCCTACAGCTCCTGCAGTGTGCCTCAGGCTCGGTTCCCCAGTGAATCCACGTTAAGAAATCAAGGCCTTCATTTTGTTCACTCCGTGCTGCCTGTCGGAAGCCTCGTCCTGGCTAGAGTGTGCAAGTGGCCGTGGTATGGACCTGTGTCTAAGAGAGGGGGGGGGGGGGGGGGTGTTAGAACCTGTGTTGTTTGTTAAATGCATTACAAATCAAATTCTAAATCAAATCAAATGTATTTGTAAGGCCCGACAACACATGTTCCCATGGGCCGGACACGTCTTCTTTAAACACTTTGAGTGCCAGCAGGGGGCGCACGATTTAGCGCTTGAGTGCCACCACCCACTTCAATGATAGAGCTCTCATATTTGCAAACGCATAAACTATGTCTTAAATTATGGCTGTGTGTCTAATGCGACCGTCGCTTGTCAATGACTTGTTTGCAGTCAACATTGTCGAAACAGATTTTTTTTAATCGGTTCATTTCCGTTTTATACCATTTTGAAAAACGCTCGTTTTATGAAAGTTCCAGAAAATGTCAGAAGAGTCTGTGATAATCGCCCTTTAGTGGAATATACTGGAATACACAAAAAACGTTGTAATTTTTTGGCCTATTTATGAATCGTTTTCAAATAAATGCTAGATTATCGATAGTATATGTGTACTTATGCACGCTATAGAAGCGGGCTGAAAAATCGATTATCCATTTCCTGATCAGCACACACACACACACACACACACACACACACACACACACACACACACACGCACACACACACATAGGGCCCACGTTGATATATAGGTGAAAAAAGTTCTGATTATCCCAAGACTGGTCAAATAGATTCCTTACCTCAGATCAGATGTTCTCCAAAAAGATTATTCCAATTCCTGATCGCCATTCCAAATATCGATCGCGTTTATTGATCCAATGCTGGGTACTGTAAACACACATTTTCCGCTGTTCTGCGCCTCGGCAATGACTGCAGTAGGCTTGGGTTACTTGTCTGAGAAGTAAATTGAGGAAGCAGGAGTTTTTTTCCTCCATACTTTTCATTCAATCCGATCCAAAGGGGTGCAGTACCTCTAGTAGAGACGATAGGGGGCGGTATTTTCCCAATGGAGCTCAGACATAGACCCAGTGGTAACGGGAGGCTAGATTGATGAAATATGAATGGAAATCGCGAATAAAAAGAAATAACGATTAAACAACGAGATTTCTCGACGTTGGCACTCAACGGTCGGCATGAACTAACGAGAAATCTCGTCTCTGGCACTCAAAGTGTTAAACAAGTCAAGAAGAAACATCACAATAAATCAAGAACAAAACAAAAACACCATGAAGTCCAAAATAAAATGTAAAATAAATTAATAAATGAATGCAACACTCCCAGACATACCCCACGCGAAGGTAGCGGAAAAACTCACAAAAAACCTAGCAATAGGAAAAAAGCACCACAGGCAATGTGGAGGGGAGAAACCTTAGAAGGGCCGTTCAAGGGGGGATCTCCCTTCTTACTAGATGTCGGTGATAGTAGTGTTGCTATAAAACAGTTGGTAAGCATGTACATATATGTGTAATGAAACACAAAGTACATGCAAAAGCAACTGGGGTACATAAGAACATTTTTAAAGATTGAAAATAGAGCTGATCACGGATCCATTTGAGGTATGGGGCCAGTGTAGAGAGGATCGCATCCTCCAGTCATCACCACGAGACATCCACTCACAGGGAGACGGGACGCGTCTATACTTCCCACAAGCAAGTTGTCCTTCCGCGTTCCCGTTTTGCGCTCTGATTGGCCACGCACGTTTCTGGTCATGTGACATGTGCGCCCAATTGCATGACGAGCAGTGTCTTAGCCCATTTCCGCGTCGAACAGCCTGCAAACGACCTAACGCCTAGTTTATCACTGGTTAAGCTTAGGCAACTCTTTTGCCGTTGGTTAAGGTTAGAGTTTGGAATCAGGGCTGGCGTTCTATCGCCATGCTCTAAGACAAACTCTAACCTTAACCAACTTCGAAAGAGTGCCTAAGCTTAACCGTCCAAAGAACTTGCCGTCACACGATTGGACGCACATGTCACATGACCAGAAACGTTAGTGGCCAATCAGATCGCGCAAAAGGACAACTTGCTTGTGGGAAGTATAGACGCAGACGGGACAGGCGTTAGACAGTTTGCATGTTTGTGATGGGCAGACATAGCAATAGATACATGTAGTAAGCATATGTGAATAGAATAGAATAGAAGTACTTAACCCAGCAATGAACTAGAACAGGCATGGTTTAGACGTTGTAGGTCGGACAGAAGACGGTATGAAGCTGATCCATGACCTCAATGGTGCACACAACCAATGTGGGGGTAGAACAGTCACTGCAATCTTGCCCATCACCCCGAGACATCCACCACCTTGGCCAACACTACGAGACAACCACTCAGAGAGATGGGGGCAGGGGTTATAGAGTTCCCATGTTTGTAGTGGGCGGAGTTGGAGCAATAAATGCATGTAGTGGGCATATATGCATACATGGTGACAATAGAATCAAAGTATATAAGAGAATTGTGAAATTAAGTAATGGATAGAACTAAGAACTACTGCAAGCATATGTAAACATGATGAGATACAAGACGATGGCTCAGGGCCATATGCCCCGGGGGGGCAGGAGAAACCACTCAGAATAGGTCAAGGCAGAGCAGGTAAGGTTCACCGCTGCAGGCCAGACAGAAGGCGGTATGAAGCTGTTCCATGGGACCGGTTGGTGCTCATGTCCAGTATGAGGTAGAAGGTCACTGGGATGTCTATATTGATAAATTCACTCGGAGACAGAGACAGGTTAAACAATTCTCCCATGTCTGCATGACACGGGAGCAGATAACTGACATCCCACTAAACTAGACAGATTAAGCTAAGGGTCAGTCCCCGACCAGGTGAGATCAGGGTAGGTTGAAGGAGAGCGAGAATAGATTACAAATGGGATTCACTAAAAACCAGGGCCCTCATTTATCAATGCTGTGCACGCACAGATATGTGCGTAAACCATGCATACGATCATTTCTAAGCAAAGTGTGTGATTTATCAACATGAACGTGTGCTTGAGATTGTGCAAAGCCATAATGACTCTGACCAAAACCAACGACCCAACAGGAGCGCAATTATAAAATCCTCTCTTGGCCTCGGCCTGCTGTTATTATTGATATATGGGTATTGTCAACTGTCGGACTATACTCAAATCAACTCTAAATGGATCTAATCAGTGGATTGCATATTTTCTTCAAGAAGCAGAATAAGGCTAACCCTCTCTGCCTATTGGGACATCATAATCTGGCTACCAACTTGAAGACGTGGTCATTTTTGGATTATCGAAGCTTTTGGACTGCAATAAGAAGATTTTGGATCTGTTTACCGCGCACAGGATCTACCAAAATGAACTGATAAGACACTTGGACACTTGGACTAATAATGCATTCAGTCATTTGGACGGAGTTGTTAAAACTCACTCCACTCAAATCAATATAGTTATATTCCACTCTATTCAAATCAAATTTAAAGTGACGTGGCTGGGATAAATTGTGCCAGTCAGCCAAAACAAATTCCTGGTCCAAGGTCGAACCAGAGAGCTGTGGAGTCGAAGGCCCTCTGGGAGATAAGAGTGGCGAGCGGCTATCCACACCCCCAATCCCTACCTCCCCCACCCAGGACTTGGCTTGTGCACTCCCCCCCCCCCCCCTTCCTCTGCATTGGCGCTGCACTCGTGTGAGGGATCACTCCCCCCCCCCCCCCTACAGCCCTGTAACAACCCCAACCCACTCCCCCCTCCTTCCGTAAATGGCGCTGCCTATGACGGCTGCCAGTCTGTTTGCGGTGGTGAATATGCATATGTTTGTCTCAAGGCTCTGTACCATTATTACTATCTAAAATGTAATAATTGTGGAATATTACTGTAATGAGCTGTATGTGTATGATCCAAGCGTCCTATGATCCTCATAGGAGCATAACAGAAAAAAGCATTCCATGTGAAGGTATTCTGTATCTTTGCATGTCAACTAATAAAGAAACTTGAAACTTGAAACTTGAAACTTGAACTTGTATGTAGTTGGGGGTTGGGGAAATTATGACATCCAACAATGCGTTTTGTTCCACGCTCCAATTTGGGTCCCAAATTGCGGTACAAATCAAGGTGAATGTGTCTCGGGTAGCGGACTCTACTTAATATTATGTATTCTCCTCAAATAGACTGCCCTATCTCTGAAAACAGCTCCCCGCGGAGCGCACCCCGTGATAAGTATTCCTATAACACTATAAACCATGTTGCATTCATTCGGAAGGACCTATTCCAAATGCTATTTATAGGGTTTGACAATAATTACACAAATGTCGCTATTTTACAATGAACTATAATTAATTACGCGTCATGCCGAAGACGTCAGTGTTTAAACTAATGCATGAAAGCTTATTTCCGTCTTGCAGTTTTCCTATTCTACCGCTTGGTGACAGGTATGGGCGGTCTCAGCTGTGCGTATATATATCTCAAGCACACGTTCATCTTGATAAATCCCACACTTTGCTTAGAAATGATTGTACGCACGGGTTTACGCACATATCTGTGCGTACGCAGCATTGATAAATGAGGGCCCTGGCTTTTAGGTTCCTATTATAAACCGATGCATAATGGATTGTGTTTTAGCATGTAAGTCTGATTGAGAAATTCTGTACTTAAAGAGATAATTCAGACTTTTTCTTTTACATTGATTGGTATACAATACTTGCCAGCAGTACAATCGATGCATATACATTTGCTTATTTGCCAAGTCCCCAGACAGGTAGCACATGAGGTCTTGAAACATGTTTGAATCCACACCACGACATGCAAACAAACATTTTTACCACACAGAAAACAGATGGGGATATATATACGGTAAGAATATATATAGGTATTTTATACCTATTCTTATGTCTGCACTTTATGCATTGCTTTTATTTTGTCAACTGTATACTCATTTTATGCCTATGTTCATTTTATGCTATTTGCTGTGGGGCACTTTGGGCTGCGGTCCATGTGTGAAAAATGCTATATAGATAGTTGTTATTATTATATTGTAAAAAATGTATGCATTTGTAAGTCTCGATGACATTGAAAATGAGGGTGACCTCAATTGTCCTTTTCTTTTTTTTCACAATATGTTTATTGAACAAACTAATTTTTTCAAACAGACAGCACAATAACAATTGGCAAATAAATGGCAAAACAATAGTGCAATTTAAGTTAAACTAAACAAAAAGAAAACAGGACTGAGACAGGACAAATACAGCCAAACAAAAACAAGATCAAACACTAGACAATCTATATCTGAGTCCATTACTAATAATGAAATGAAACAATACATGACAATGAGTAAATGGAAACAAAAACACTAACACATCTAATTGTGGGCGGCATGGTGGAACAGTGGTTAGCACTGCTGCCTCACAGCAAGAAGGTCCTGGGTTCGAACCACAGCAGGGTCTGTGTGGAGTTTGCATGTTCTCCCTGTGTTTGCGTGGGTTTCCTCCAGGTACTCTGGTTTCCTCCCACACCATAAAGACATGCATGGTAGCAGGGACTACAGATGAAAACTAGCTCATTAGCTAATTCTGGCACATTTACATTGATGTGGAAACTGAAGATGTGGATTAATATGCACTGTCCCTGGGTAAAAAATAAATAAACTTAAATAAAATATTGGAGTTGTCAGCTGCCTAATAAGCATATATCTATCCACATCTGTCTATACATACCTGCATATAATCCTTTTTACATATCTGTAGATACTATACCTATATCTGTACATATCCTGTACCTACCTTACTACCATAGCATATGCTGTATATACCATATATATATATATATATATATATATATATATATATATATATATATATATATATATATATATATATATATATATATATATATATATATATATGGTATATATACAGCATTATTGTACATGCTATATGTTATATGGGTTATATGCAGGTGTATAGGTAAGGGATAATGTATAGCTACGAGGTCATTGTCGCAAAATAATTTACCGACACAGAGTTTAAAATACCGAGGCACCGTGCCGAGGTGTTCTAAACGCAGTGAAGGTCAATTATTTTGCGACAATGACCGAGTATAGCTATACATTATCCCGCTTATTACATGGCTAACTTACTGACAATATACCTAATTCATTTTACACCATCGACAAGACGAGATCAAATGCAGACGCAGTTGTTCTGTGACTCCTCTGTCATCGCCGGCAGCCGGCAGGTGTGTGGTCTGATTACCTGATGAGTGCAGCTGTGCATATGCTGAGCTTAGCTTTCGTGACTGTCTGCGACCAAAATGCTTGATTGTGATTGGTCAATAGCGTTGTGTTACCCGTATCAGCGGTCATTATTGCGCGTTGCCCATAGCAGCGGTCCGTTATCGAGAAATAACTGACCGCTGTCAGGGGCAACCGAGCGCTATTGACCAATCACAATCAAGCATTTTGGCGAATGTTAAAACGCCATGTAATAAGTAGGATTATATGCAGGTATATTCAGACAGATATGCTGCACGTTTTGCTCCACCCCCAAGAAGAATCCTTTGGTTAAATCCTGCATTTCTGGAAGGGTAGATACAGCATCTAGGACTTCTATAGTGACTACCCACTGTGTGTCTCCAGGTGGCCTGCTGTGCTGAGCCCAGAGCCAGAATCGGGGGACTATGTGAGTCTGAACAGTGATGGGGAGGTAGAGAGCTACCATGTGGAGTTCCTGGGCACACCTCACAGCAGGTACTGGGTCTCAGGACGCCAGCTGACGAACTACCGACCTATCACCAGCAAGGTAGTCTGCTACCCTAACCCTATCACCAGCAAGGTAGTCTGCTACATAACCCTAACCCTATCACCAGCAAGGTAGTCTGCTACATAACCCTAACCCTATCACCAGCAAGGTAGTCTGCTACCCGAGCCTTTTAAGATAAGATAAGATATTCCTTTATTCATACACTTGGGTGGAAATATGGGCAGGGCAATAGAAGAAAGACATACATATAGGCAATAAAATAAAAATCTGAATATAGAAAATATAAGAAAAATAAACAGTGTACACAATGTGTAGGTGAGGGTCTGTACCTTAACTGGCATGGTCGTCATACATTATAGTCCGTGCATGTGCAGTCGTTATTAACTTAAAAGTACATTTAGGTGGAATTAAAGATACAATAAAAAAAGAAAACATTATTATGTTTACACACACAAAACTCCCATTCAGGGCTGTTTAGGATCGTCTGTTTCCCCGCTAGTCTCAATTAGAATTTCCTGCCGTTTTTGGGCTCTCTTCATAAGGAGCACACCGAAGCTATCCTTTTTGGCTTTGCCATTCGACTTAAGTTAAGAGGTCTCCTGGGTTCAAAGTAGTGGTAGGAGATACCGAGGTTACAGCAAAGTAGGAAGTCACGTGCCTAGGATGTGTTTTGGACAACACCTTATCAGGGGTGAGCATGACACAAAAGGTGGTCTCAAAGATCAACCAGAGAATAAAATGTCTCTGCAGAGTGTCCACCTATATTAACAGGTCAGCCTTAGAGTTGCTGGCAGGGGCCCTGATTCAATGTCATTATGACTGCCTGCTCCTCCTGGTACACTGGCATCACAGTAGCACTGAAAGGTAGGCTACAGACAGCTCAGAACAAATGAGCTAGACTGATTTTAAAACTCCAACCCAGGACTAGGCGGCTGGGTGGCGTAGCGGAGATTGCGCTTGTCTAGCAACGTTCAAGACAGGGGAGGGGAGAATTGAAGGGGATAAATTGGCTATACGAAATTGGGATGGGAGAAAAATAGAAAATAAGGAGAAAAAGTGGATAAAAAAAATAATATCCAACCCAGGACTCACCTTTCACAGACACATTTTAACAGCCTCAAGTGGCTTGGGGTTGAGGAGAGGGTCTCTCAATTAAAACTCTGCATGGTACACAAGATACTTGACCCTAACCCTCTGCATGGTATACAAGATACTTGACCCTAACCCTCTGCATGGTACACAAGATACTTGACCCTAACCCTCTGCATGGTACACAAGATACTTGACCCTAACCCTCTGCATGGTACACAAGATACTCGGGAATACTGTCCCTCAGTACCTCAGTGGATATTTTAACAGGGTTAGGGATGTACACGGACACGCCACCAGGGGGAGCCCTACAGACCTCGTCCCAGTAAGATGCAACAGAGTAATAGGCCAAAACTCATTCCTGTATTCAGCAGCAGTTCTATGGAATAGCCTACCAATGGAGTTGAAGTCCATAAGCCCCTTCTCCACTTTTAAATCTTCTATAAAGAGGTGGATCATGAGTAGCAGAAGCTGGGAGTAGATAACAAAGGGATTATATTATGTGTCTTTCCTTTTGTTCTTTTGTTGTTTGTAAAATGGAATACTACTGTATTTATGTATGTGTTATTAGTATTGAATAGTTGATCAATTGATTGTAAGTTGTCTGCAATATGTCGTGCCCCCCCCTGGCGTGGCGGGCTCACCCATGCATATCCGCAGACTCTGATCATGGTTTTCTATACCACACATCCTGACACACATTGATTGCTTGATTGAAAATGTTATTAACAGATTGCAGAATGGGTACAATACAGTACGGCTCAATACACACAATTGTTAAGGGGATGCAGACCAGAGAAAGACTTTCGTCTTGTTTACATCAGGGTCCCCCATTTTCAATTCATCATAACATATATGACATACATGACATACAGGTCAGTACTGTTGCTTCTAGACATTTATGACATACCAGATCTACAAATATACAGTACTGTTTATGATACAAAAATAGTCTAAAAAGAGAGTATATACATTTGAGTTTTGAATTGATTGAAGAAACTGTACATTGGAGGAGGTTGGGTAGGTGGGGTTGGAATAGGTGGGTTGGGGGGTTGGGGGGGGATTGTACATTGGAGGGGGTTGGGTTAGGACATTTACAGGTGGCAGTTTTGAATAGCAGTCTCCCGTAGGTGCTCTTTTAGAGTGGTTTTGAAGGTGGGTAGTCATTCACATTCCTTTACAGCTGTGGGTAGGGTGTTCCACATTGATGTGGCATAATTGCGAAACGTGTTTTAGTCCCTTGTTTGAGCCGAATCTGGGTTTAACATGATTTGTGGAACTCCCTCTGGTGTTGTGGTCGTGGTATTCACTGACCTTTGGGAAGTATTTTGACATGTACATGGGTACCTTAGTGGTGTAGTGTATCTTGTAGACCAGGCCCATTGCAAGTTGCTGTACTCTGTCGTCTACTCTAAGCCATCCTAGGTTGTCACAGACACTACAAACACCCACGTCCACACACCAGTACACAACTCCACGGACACCAATGATGAAGGACCGCAATGGAAACAAGCCTATATGGCTTTGTTGTGTTATTTTTAATCCTATTGGTAAATGGTGGGCCGATATGTATACCTGTTAAATTGTATATGTGTTATTCATTTAAATCAATAAACTATTCAATCAATCAATCAAAAGTGCAGCCAGAGGGGCTATCCTGAGGAGGTCTCTTGTTCTCTTCATAAGGAAGAGAGGGGGACCCTGATGTAAACTTTGGTCTGCATCCCCTTAACAATTGTGTGTATTGAGCCGTACTGTATTGTACCCATTCTGCAATCTGTTAATTAAAGTTTTCAATCAATCAATCAAGGAGCACAGCGCAGCCAGAGGGGTTATCCTGAGGAGGTCTTTTAAGTTCGCTGCCCAGGAGGCCAACAGGATCAGTGGAATGGGTTGTGAGGACCGGCTACGGACCTGCCACTTCAGACCACACAGTAAGTCTCAGTATTTATACTTCAGACCACACAGTAAGTCTCAGTATTTATACTTCAGACCACACAGTAAGTCTCAGTATTTATATTTCAGACCACACAGTAAGTCTCAGTATTTATACTTCAGACCACACAGTAAGTCTCAGTATTTATATTTCAGACCACACAGTAAGTCTCAGTATTTATACTTCAGACCACACAGTAAGTCTCAGTATTTATACTTCAGACCACACAGTAAGTCTCAGTATTTATACTTCAGACCACACAGTAAGTCTCAGTATTTATGCACATGAACACAATAAATCGTATGGTAGCATTTGATCTACTATCTTATAGTCTTTAGTTAGGCAAGCCTAGTTAAGCCAGACATGTATGCGTGTTTCAACAATGGGGAGTCTTGGTGAGGCTGGGTAGCGTAGAGGTCTAAGCACTCTCCTACCATCGCAGAGACTCTGGGTTCGAATCCAGCTGTCAGCGGTACCTCCGGCTCGGTCAGTGTTCACGGGTGGGAAGCCGTGGGGTTATGAGTCCTGGTCATTGCAAACAGCGACTCCTACTGCTTGGTCAGGGCGCCTGATCAGCAGGGATCTGAGGGAGATAGCGTGAACCTCTGTACACGTTACGTTCTCCCAGTGAAACTCCTCGCTGTCGGGTGGAAAGAAGCGGCTGGCGATTCCACATATCAGAGGAGGCATGTGATAGTCTACGCCCTCCCCAGACCGACAGTATGGCAGCATGTGGTAGTCTACACCCTCCCCAGACCGACAGTAGGGCAGCATGTGGTAGTCTACGCCCTCCCCAGACCGACAGTAGGGCAGTATGTGGTAGTCTACACCCTCCCCAGACCGACAGTAGGGCAGCATGTGGTAGTCTACACCCTCCCCAGGCCGACAGTAGGGCAGTATGTGGTAGTCTACACCCTCCCCAGACCGACAGTAGGGCAGCATGTGGTAGTCTACACCCTCCCCAGACCGACAGTAGGGCAGCATGTGATAGTCTACACACCCTCCCCAGACCGACAGTAGGGCAGCATGTGGTAGTCTACACCCTCCCCAAACCGACAGTAGGGCAGCATGTGATAGTCTACACCCTCCCCAGACCGACAGTAGGGCAGCATGTGGTAGTCTACACCCTCCCCAGACCGACAGTAGGGCAATGCACTCAACGACCAGGAAGGGAATTTGGCTAACGACTACATTGGGGGATGGGAGAAAAGTCTTGAATCTCTGTCCCCAAATCAGTAGGCGGCCGGCGCTTCAACTGGCCCAGTGTGATGAAGAGGTGGGACCCTAACCCTAACCAGCAGGAGACGCCACAGCAGGGTATGTTACTCAGTCCCTACTAACAAGTTTCAAGTTTCTTTATTAGTTGTCATACAAAAATACAGAATACTTTTATATGAAATGCTTTTTTCTGTTTTGAGTGTGCTAGATAAAAATAGATAAGTATAAAATAGAAAGTCAAGTACATAAACAAGTGTAAACAAAAGTGTTCAATATACATATATACAATATACAATGCGTATGAGTAGGGGACAACAATAACTGAGTTACAATACAATATACAGTACAATGCAGAAATGCAGGTACAACTTAGGGTAAGGTGCAATGAGGTATGAGTTGTAGTGCAAATCTCTTTACCAATAAATATAAAGTATGTTAAAGTGTATAAAGTGGGTAAAGTGGGTGCTACAGTGAGTTGTTTGTTTAAAGTGAGTGTGTACGTGTGGATGTGTGTGCTGTGAGTGTATTTGATGGTTTGCTACATAGTGTCATTGTCGTTGAGCATCCTGATGGCCTGGGCCCAGGAGTTCAAAACCTTTAATCCCCATCTGATCCGATCAGATTTTTAAATCCCATTTTTTGTGATCCTGGATCAGACAACTCTGACAGATTTTGTCCTGGTATTTCAAAGCAATCCAGGATAGGATCACCCTGATCCAGATTCAAACTTTTCAAGATTACTAGATCCTGAATATCAGTGCTTTAATCCTACCAATCTCCATCTAGTGGATATGAAAAAGAATACAAGGAAGACAAGATATCACATTGCAGAGACATCTATAATGTCTAATTATATTGTTAAATACATAAAGGACATAAACTCATATGGAAAAAAATACTCCCACTAGGGTAACAACAAAAAAACATAAATTCAAAGGCAACTGGTCATCCAGGCGTGCTTTGAGGAGCTGAATTGTGAGGTTTCAGTTTGTTGAAGGTGATGACAGATGGACTTTTCTTTTCTTCTTTAATCTAAATTACATTTGTGATTGACAATCTTTGTTGTGATACTTTTATGAGCATAAACATTTATGTCATCAACATTTGGTTGAAAACAAAATAGGCCACCACAAATGTGACCAAACATTTTAAAATTAAATGTATTTGCCATGACGGCAATTTTCTTTCTTTCTTATTTCAGTTAACAAACTTTGCCATCTTATTTATATTGAAACATATTTTTTAATAAATTGTATAGTACATTTTGATCTAGAAATCCACCCCTCTGGTGGGATCAAGATAATCCAGTTTTTTTGGGATCAAACTGATCCCAATCCTGTGTTGTCGGTTTGAACTAGTTGTGGATTGATGGTTATAAGAGAAGATACCTGGAGGATTCAGTTTTGGGCCTGAGGTCTGTAGTGCTCAAGCCTTGGGCCTACCTGAGGTCTGTACTGCTCAAGCCTTGGGCCTACCTGAGGTCTGTACTGCTCAAGCCTTGGGCCTACCTGAGGTCTGTACTGCTCAAGCCTTGGGCCTACCTGAGGTCTGTACTGCTCAAGCCTTGGGCCTACCTGAGGTCTGTACTGCTCAAGCCTTGGGCCTACCTGAGGTCTGTACTGCTCAAGCCTTGGGCCTACCTGAGGTCTGTACTGCTCAAGCCTTGGGCCTACCTGAGGTCTGTACTGCTCAAGCCTTGGGCCTACCTGAGGTCTGTACTGCTCAAGCCCTCTAACCTGCTGGGATGCCTCCCAAAACCGGTGACAAGGTGGTACCTGAAAAGGCTGCTGATAAACCACTGCCCAAGAAACAACTCCGATCTAATCAACCTTGGTCGGAGAGTGTGGGTGAGTCGGGTGGTGTCGTGGAGGTGGATGCAGCACTGTTGGAATCAATCAACGCTAGACTAAGCAAGTTGGATATCCTTGACTCATTACAACATGACATCCGTGAGTTGAAAACCAGCTTGGAGTTTAGTCAAAAGCAGATTGAGGACTTGAGGAAGGAAAATGCCTTCCTTAACAGTTTCAGTGCCGACCTTGTTTACATTTTTACCCCGTTGAATGCCATCATCCACTTCAATGTTAGCGTTAAAAACGCCTAATCTATGTTTTAAATTATGGCTATGTGTCTAATCTGCCCGTCGCTTATCAATGACTTGTTTGCAGTCAACATTGTCGAAACGGATTGTTTTTTAATCGGTTCATATCCTTTTTATAGCATTTCGAAAAGCTATCGTTCTCTCGAAATTTTTCGGAAAATTTAAAGATTCCCCCATAAACGGCATTTATTGGAATATTCTCGAATACACTAGACACGTTGTCATTTGTCGGCCTATTTATGAATCGTTTTCAAATAAACGCTAGATTATCGATAGTATATGTGTACTTATGCACGCTATAGACGTGAGCTGAAAAATCTATTCTCTCGTTTCCTCATCACACACACACACACACACATACACACATCGGGACACGCTGTTATCTCAGTGAATACAGCTCCGATTACCCCAAGACTGATAACATATACTATTTACCTTAGATCAGATGTTCTCCAAAAAGATTATTCCAATTCCTGATCGCCATTCCAAATATCGATCACGCTTATTGATTGATTATTGGCTGCTGTAAATATATATTCCAGGCTGCTTTCCGTCTCGCGATCAGATCCCTCTTGATCAGACGGCTCGCCAGCACAATGGAGCCAGTTGGCTCCACCTCTACAGATCTACAGATCCCAGGTCAGTCTAATCGACTGACCTGCAGTTACACAGGGATAGACGATAGGGGGCGCTTTTTTCCCATCTGAGCTCCTGGGGGGGCTGCTGTACCAACGGGAGACTCTGTTGATGAAATATGAATTCAGATCGCTAATAAAAAAATAAAACGACATTTGTCGTCGTCGGCACTCACCGGGGGGGCTGATCAAACGAGTTATGTCGTCGCTGGCATCCAAAGTGTTAAGGGTGTGATGAAAGAGGTACAGAAATCTGCTGTCTCTCTCACCTTGGAGAAGAAGCATACGAAAGAGACTTTACTGGGTATACAGTGCAGAGAGATGAGAGACAACTTGTATCAGTGAGGACAAAGCTGAGGATAAAGCTGAGCCTGAAAAAATTGTATGAATGAATGAAAACTTTATTTAACAGATTGCAGAATGGGTACAATACAGTATGGCTCAATACACACAATTGTTAAGGGGATGCAGACCTGAGAAAGACGTTTGTCTTGTTTCCATCAGGGTCCCCCTGTAAGAGACTTTATGTCAAAAAAAACTCAAACTGTCCCCTGAGGTGGTTAGGGACATAACCTTCTCTAGGGTTCACAGACTGGGCCGACCTGTTGAAGGAAAAGCCAGACCAATTATAGCTCGGTTTGAGCACTACAAGCATAAGGAATTGGTGAAGAGCCGTGGTGAGGAGTTGAGGGGGTCCTCTCTGTGGTTAAAGAGCCGTGGTGAGGAGTTGAAGGGTCCTCTCTGTGGTTAAAGGTTAAAGAGCCGTGGTGAGGAGTTGAAGGGGTCCTCTCTGTGGTTAAAGAGCCGTGGTGAGGAGTTGAAGGGTCCTCTCTGTGGTTAAAGAGCCGTGGTGAGGAGTTGAAGGGTCCTCTCTGTGGTTAAAGAGCCGTGGTGAGGAGTTGAAGGGGTCCTCTCTGTGGTTAAAGAGCCGTGGTGAGGAGTTGAAGGGGTCCTCTCTGTGGTTAAAGAGCCGTGGTGAGGAGTTGAAGGGTCCTCTCTGTGGTTAAAGAGCCGTGGTGAGGAGTTGAAGGGTCCTCTCTGTGGTTAAAGAACCATGGTGAGGAGTTGAAGGGTCCTCTCTGTGGTTAAAGAGCCGTGGTGAGGAGTTGAATGGTCCTCTCTGTGGTTAAAGAGCTGTGGTGAGGAGATGAAGGGTCCTCTCTGTGGTTAAAGAGCCGTGATGATGAGTTGAAGGGGTCCTCTCTGTGGTTAAAGAGCCGTGGTGAGGAGTTGAAGGGGTCCTCTCTGTGGTTCAAGAGCCGTGGTGAGGAGTTGAAGGGTCCTCTCTGTGGTTAAAGAGCCGTGGTGAGGAGATGAAGGGTCCTCTCTGTGGTTAAAGAGCCGTGGTGAGGAGATGAAGGGTCCTCTCTGTGGTTAAAGAGCCGTGGTGAGGAGATGAAGGGTCCTCTCTGTGGTTAAAGAGCCGTGGTGAGGAGTTGAAGGGTCCTCTCTGTGGTTAAAGAGCCGTGGTGAGGAGATGAAGGGTCCTCCCTGTGGTTAAAGAGCCGTGATGAGGAGTTGAAGGGGTCCTCTCTGTGGTTAAAGAGCCGTGGTGAGGAGTTGAAGGGGTCCTCTCTGTGGTTCAAGAGCCGTGGTGAGGAGTTGAAGGGTCCTCTCTGTGGTTAAAGAGCCGTGGTGAGGAGATGAAGGGTCCTCTCTGTGGTTAAAGAGCCGTGGTGAGGAGTTGAAGGGTCCTCTCTGTGGTTAAAGAGCCGTGGTGAGGAGTTGAAGGGTCCGCTCTGTGGTTAAAGAGCCGTGGTGAGGAGTTGAAGGGTCCTCTCTGTGGTTAAAGAGCCGTGGTGAGGAGATGAAGGGTCCTCTCTGTGTTTAAAGAGCCGTGGTGAGGAGATGAAGGGTCCTCTCTGTGGTTAAAGAGCCGTGGTGAGGAGATGAAGGGTCCTCTCTGTGGTTAAAGAGCAGTGGTGAGGAGATGAAGGGTCCTCTCTGTGGTTAAAGAGCCGTGGTGAGGAGATGAAGGGGTCCTCTCTGTGGTTAAAGAGCCGTGGTGAGGAGTTGAAGGGGTCCTCTCTGTGGTTAAAGAGCCGTGGTGAGGAGTTGAAGGGGTCCTCTCTGTGGTTAAAGAGCCGTGGTGAGGAGTTGAAGGGTCCTCTCTGTGGTTAAAGAGCCGTGGTGAGGAGTTGAAGGGTCCTCTCTGTGGTTAAAGAGCCGTGGTGAGGAGTTGAAGGGGTCCTCTCTGTGGTTAAAGAGCCGTGGTGAGGAGTTGAAGGGGTCCTCTCTGTGGTTAAAGAGCCGTGGTGAGGAGTTGAAGGGGTCCTCTCTGTGGTTAAAGAGCCGTGGTGAGGAGTTGAAGGGTCCTCTCTGTGGTTAAAGAGCCATGGTGAGGAGATGAAGGGTCCTCTCTGTGGTTAAATGACCACTTTCCTGTGGAGATCAATGACAGGAATAAACAACTGCTTCCTATCATCATGAGGGAGAACAGGGCTCTGAATCACAGAGTGGCTTCCTATCATGAGGGAGAACAGGGCTCTGAATCACAGAGTGGCTTTGTCAGTCGAACTGTACATAAATGGACAACTGTATAGAGACTCAAAGGTGACCCCCTGGCTCTTTTAGATGGAGGGTGTTGTGTTTTCATTTCATTTTTGTTTTCTCTAAATTGCTATGACTACATCCAATACTGATATACCCTGCATTAAGTTAGGCCTTCACAAGGGCCTGGTTTTAGCTCATCTGACTGTATGTACTCTGCGTTATAAGTATCAGGAGGTAGAGTGTATTGTCAGAGATAACTGTATTAACATCATTGCTATTTCTGAGACCCACCTTGATGAGTCCTTCTCTGATTCAAATGTCGCTATTGAGGGTTTCTCAGTTTTTAGAAAAGATAGAAATAAGTTTGGAGGTGGAGTCGCTATTTATGTTCAAAATAATTTACCTGCCAAAATACGTTATGATCTGATGAGGGAAGACATTGAAGCAAACTGTGTGCAAGTCCACTTGCCTTATTATTTAAAACCAATTCTAGTGTGTTGTTTCTACAGGCCTCCTAGTGGAGATGCTATGTATATGAATTGGTTGTGTGAGATGTTTGACAAGATATCAGATGAAAATAGAGAAATCTTGTTAGGTGATATGAATGTAGACTGGATGGTGCAGTCATGTTGAAAGGGATAACCTGTCCCTCGTGAATTCTTAATTGATATGGTAGTGGACCAGTCGACCAAAAGATTCGCGGAACACAGAGTATTTCAAACGGAGCTTTTATTTGTTGGTCACACAGAGAAGAGAACTCTGCTGCAGCCCGTGGGCTCAGCTCCTCGCACACCAGTAGAAGAAGGGAAGAATACATCACAGTACATGTCATTTATACAGAGGAGGAGGGGAGGGGTGTATGTGTGTATATGTATTTGTGTGTGTAGTATGGGTGTGTGTGTGGTGTGTGTGTGTGCTAGGCTGTGTGTGTGCTTGTTTCAGAAGGGGGGCTAATGGGTTCCAGATGGAGAGACCCCTATTCTCGAACAACATCTCCACAAATAATGGGCGCGACAGCTGGGTGGGGGAGATGTGTGCGCGTGTGTGTACGTGAGTGTGTGTGCGTCGGAAGAGGAGTGTGTTGTGAGGCGCGTGATCAGGATGTACAGGGAGCCCTGTGTGTGTGTGGGTGTGTGTGGAAGGAGCCTACAGCCAGAGGTCAGCAGGTCACGCCACATGCAGGGAGGGAGAAGGCAGAGACACAGACGTTCACAGGCATATTATACATTATGGCCTTTAGATATATATAAGATATTGACATCAAATATTACTAGATCAATGAACTAAAAACCATCAATGTCCCAACAAGAATAAGTTTCTCTATGTTAAATGCTTGTAATCTGTCTCAAATTGTTGCATCTCCAACAAGAATAAGTCTAGGCAGTGATGGTATTATTTCTAGGACATGCGCATTGACCATATTTATACAAATGTTTCTGAACAATGCTCTAAGGCTGTCTCTGTCCCTGTAGGTTTCAGTGACCACAATATAATAGCTGTCACTAGAAAGACAAAGGTTTCAAAACTTAAAGCAAAAATCATTTTAACACCGTCCTATAAAAGATTGAATGAAGATTAATTTATTGATGAAATATCCAGTATAGATTGGAACATGGTGTGTAGTGAGGATGACCCTGAAGCTGCCCTGTATTTATTTATGTCACGAGTGTTTTGGCGGGCGGTCAGGTGGCGTAGCGGAGATTGCGCTCGTCACCAATGCAAGAGGCTGCGGTCTCGACTCCCGGAGTCAGCATTGCTTGGGGCTTGGGCTGATCGCTATACTAACTCGTTTGGCTGGGTTAGGGGGAGGGAAGCCGTGGGTGGTAATCTGGCGTTGTGGACAGCGACGCCTACAGGTCAGGTCTGGGCGCCTGCTCCGCGAAAGGTAGGAAATGGTGGGGGCAGCGTGACCTCCCACGCGTTACGCTTCACCAATGAGAGTCCTTGCTGCTATAGAATATAGAAAATCAGGTGGAGAAAAAGAGGATACAAAAAAATTAAATAAAAAGATATATGAGTGTTGTAAACAAGTATGCTCCTTTAAAAAGATTCATGGTCAAAAATAAATCTGCCCCATGGCTTGACAGCAGTCTCAGGACCCTAATGAAAGAGAGAGACATGGCCAAAAAAGCCTCAGTTAGTTCTGGTTCAATTGATGACAGGCATAAATACTGTGCTTTACGCAATCAGGTGACAAAACGAAACAAGGTAAAAAAAAAAAGTGACAATTTTAAACAGGTTATATGATGCGAGAAATTATAGCAAACAAATATGGAATGTTTTTAATGAAATGATGGGTCGAAAGTTGTCTGATCCTGGATCACAAAAAATGGGATTTAAAAATCTGATGAGATCAGATAGGGATTAAAAGTTTTGAACTCCTGGGCCAGGGGATAGAAGCTCCTTCTGAGTCTCTCTGTGCTTGCCATGAGACTCCGGTAACGTGCTTCTCTTCTATTGTACTGTACAGCAAGGTATGTTACTCAGTCCCTACTAGGGATGCACCGATATGAAAATTGGCCACCGATACCGATTGTTCAACTAACACAATCGGCTGATACTGATACCGATACCGATACTTGTGGCAAAAAATAAGTATTTTTTTTTTTATTTTAATTTAAAAAAAATTTTTTAATGAAACTACTGTATATTTGTATGTGTATGTTTGTATTTGTAGGCCTCTTTACTTACTTAAAAAAAAGGAAACATCAAGAAATATGTTTATGGTATTAATTCCACCATGCCATGTAGCACTATCCCTCTCCCAGTATCGTCTGGCGGCCTGCAGATGGATACTATTCTCTCAACCAGAGCTCTCAGCCAATGCAATAGAACCATTTTAATTGACAGTCGATTCGGCCAATTATGCCACACCGCTAGCACCCACCTCCTGCTGTTCTTACCACCAATCGGCAAGCGTTTATTCATTTTCTACTTTCGGGCATGCCGCCATTGATCTGCTTGCGAGTCGAGCACAACAAACTTAACGTAGCTAATACGTTAGCTGCCCGGCCCGCCGACCAGCGCTCCACAGCATGACCAAATGAGACATAATGATTTTACTGCAACAAATGTTATAATAAAACAAAGCCTTTCTATACATTTGTCTGGTTGAAAACTTTATTAACAGATTGCAGAATGGGTAGTTGGGTACGGAATGAGCAACGGAATGGAACTGAGCTATGAACGGAGTAATTCCTTGCTTACTGCTATCTTCGGGTAAATAATATGCTTGCTGATGTTATTGAACGTGTAACACTAACTATATAACGTTATTAACTAACTAGCTACCGTCCCGGGAGCTCACGTTGATGCCTGGATGGTGCTAACTAACTAGCTACCGTCCCGGGAGCTCACATTGATACATGGATGGCGCTAGCTAACTAGCTACCGTCCCGGGAGCTCACGTTGATGCCTGGATGGTGCTAACTAACTAGCTACCGTCCCGGCAGCTCACATTGATACATGGATGGTGCTAGCTAACTAGCTACCGTCCCGGGAGCTCACGTTGATGCCTGGATGGTGCTAACTAACTAGCTACCATCCCGGGAGCTCACATTGATACATGGATGGTGCTAGCTAACTAGCTACCGTCCCGGGAGCTCACATTGATACATGGATGGTGCTAGCTAACTAGCTACCGTCCCGGGAGCTCACATTGATACATGGATGGTGCTAGCTAACTAGCTACCGTCCTGGGAGCTCACGTTGATACATGGATGGTGCTAGCTAACTAGCTACCATCCCGGGAGCTCACGTTGATACATGGATGGTGCTAGCTAACTAGCTACCGTCCCGGGAGCTCACGTTGATACCTACTAACTGGCTACCGTTCTGTGATTTGTTTACTTCGAGGTTGAAGAAAGTGCACTTTTAGGTTGAAAGAACGGGGGCCGGGGGCGGCGTTGTGCAGGTCGCGACGCGTTTTGCCTTTTGACGCAACACAAATTGATGGATATTTATCGGCTACTGCCATCGGCACATTCGAGCTTATCGGCCGATAGGCCGATTGCAGTCAACAAGGCACTTATCGGCCGATACCGATACCCGACCGATACATCGGTGCACCCCTAGTCCCTACTAACGTGCTTCTCTTCTATTGTACTGTACAGCAGGGTATGTTACTCAGTCCCTACTAACGTGCTTCTCTTCTATTGTACTGTACAGCAGGGTATGTTACTCAGTCCCTACTAACGTGCTTCTCTTCTATTGTACTGTACAGCAGGGTACGTGGACTTACCCAGTCCCTATGACAGAGATGTCTTGACTGTCGAGGGCTTCAGATTCGAGAGTGCCGTCTGCAGAGATGAGCTGAGGAGGCTTGGTTCACCACATGGGAGAGGAGGACACAGTGGCACCAAGTGACTATGTCTGGTTGATGGACGACGGGGCAAACAACATGTATAGGAAAAATAGATTAATTAACTAGATTAATAGGATGGGTTGGGGGAAATGTCTAGCTTAATTTGAGAGACAGTGAATATAAGAAACTATTTCATGGACTTTTTTATTATTTACATTTTTCATCAACGTTCATTAACTTTTATATGTTAACATCTTAACAAGTTATTTATGGATAGTTCATTAGATAGACAACATCATTGATAAATAGGGCTAGGGGTACAAAATTCTGAATTTATATTTTAATAATATTATATATTAAGGTTGTTGAATAATTTGTAATGAATAATCAATTGAGTTTTGGAAAGTTACATAAGCAGTTTAAAGTTGCACCTTTTGATGTTCTGCGACTAAGTCATGTGTTCTGTGGCTTTATTTCCAGAGAGGACACTATAATATAGCTCAGAATACTGATGTTTATGGGACATATATGGTGGTTTTTGTTTGCGTCATGCATGTAAATGTGCATTATGTCGTTTTGGTCAGAAGTGAAAAAGTGAAATCGTATATTTTCATAACTGGGTCCATGGAAGACCGTTGAAAGCCAGGAAGCCTCCTGAAAGGTTACGGTTTCACCGGGGCTATTTATTTAAAGGCAGGGTCTACAATTTAGTTTGAATATGCCATGGAATCTTTGTGTTATCGATTGGCCATTAAAATGTCTCTTCGTTTTGTAGACGTCTCTGGTGGTGTTTTGTAAATGTCTATAAATGACGCTTTTATCCAAAGAGACTTATAAGTATTCATTGATCTCAAAAAAGCTTTCGATACTATCAATCATGATATATTAATCAGGAAATTGGAATGGTATGGGATCAGGGAGGTAGTATTGGACTGGGTGAGAAGCTATCTAAACAACAGGCATCAATTTGTGATGGTGAGATTATAAATCTGAATGTTTGGACCTTGCTTGTGGTGTCCCCCAGGGGTCAGTGTTGTGACCAAAATTTTTCATCTTGTACATTAACGATATTATGTAAAGTATCCAATATATTTAAATGTATCTTATTTGCGGATGACACTAATCTATTTTGTTCTGGTGAGAATATTCAGCAGCTTTTAGAGGTCATCACATCTGAAATTAAGAAACTAAAAAGATGGTTTGATAGAAACAATTATTATCATTCAATTTGAGCAAAACAAAAATGTTATTTGGAAACTAGATTAAATACTCAAGTACAAGTTAAAATAAATGATGTGATTATTGAAAGAGTTTATGAAAAGACATTTCTAGGTGTAATAATAGAGCATAAAATCAGCTGGAATATAACATGTCCAAACTAAACTGTCAAGAAGCATTTCAGTCATGAGTAAAGCAAAGCACATTCTGGATAAAAAATCACTACACTCTACTGTTCACTAGTTTTATCATATTTAAATTACTGCGCTTAAAGTTAACTGATCTTGAGGAATTCAAAACAGCACAAATAATGTATGAAGTAAAAAGTAATGTATTTCCAGGAAACATTCAAAAACGTTTTGATAGAGAGGGGGGTTATAATCTGAAGGGAGAACTCAATAAAAAAATTCGTATTGTATGTACTACCAGGAAAAGTCATTTAATTTCAATATGTGGAGTGAAACTGGAACAGTCTGAATGTTGTGCTTAAGCAATGTCCAAATATAATCCAATTCAAACGGAGTTATAAAGAAATTATTTTCACGAGGTACAGGGATGAGGAAGGGATTTGACATTCACAGGTGTTTACATACACCTGCTCACTGCGGTGAAGTCAAACTGTCAGGGAAAGAAAAAGGACAAGAAGAAGAGAGAAGGAGGCTGATTCTGTAAAGCAGCTCAAACAGAAAATGTGGCCAGAGTAGCTCTCATTAACACTCATCATCGCTACAGAAGCCAGAGTAGCTCTCATTAACACTCATCATCACTACAGAAGCCAGAGTAGCTCTCATTAATGCTCATCATCGCTACAGAAGCCAGAGTAGCTCTCATTAACGCTCATCATCACTACAGAAGCCAGAGTAGCTCTCATTAACGCTCATCATCACTACAGAAGCCAGAGTAGCTCTCATTAACACTCATCATCACTACAGAAGCCAGAGTAGCTCTCATTAACGCTCATCATCACTACAGAAGCCAGAGTAGCTCTCATTAACGCTCATCATCACTACAGAAGCCAGAGTAGCTCTCATTAACGCTCATCATCACTACAGAAGCCAGAGTAGCTCTCATTAACGCTCATCATCACTACAGAAGCCAGAGTAGCTCTCATTAACACTCATCATCACTACAGAAGCCAGAGTAGCTCTCATTAACACTCATCATCACTACAGAAGCCAGAGTAGCTCTCATTAACGCTCATCATCGCTACAGAAGCCAGGGCAGTCAGTCCTGGCTATCAGTGAGCTGGATGCAATCCTACCTGGAGGGGAGAGAACAGATGGTGGAGGTAAACGGTACCCTATCCCCCCCTTCCCAGTGAGCTGTGGTGTTCCACAAGGAAGCATACTAGGACCACTACTGTTCCCAATTTATGCAAATGACATGTCATCAGCTTGTGACTGCAACGCGTTCCTGTTCGCGGACGACTCAGCCCTGCTGGTCTCTGACAAGAACAAGTTACAGGTTGAAAAAACCCTCAGCTCTGAACTAGGCAAAATCTGCACCTGGCTCGCTGATAACAAACTATCATTACACCTGGGTAAAACAGGTTATTCTCTTCGGTTCAAATAACAAACTCAGCAAGACCGACGGCTTCTCAGTTACAGTGGGTGACAATATTGTCACAAGGAAAGATGAAATTACATACCTAGGTTCCATCCTAGAGGCAAATCTTTCCTGTGACAAAATGGCATCCAATGTAATAAAAAAAAGTCAACCAACGAACTAGATTCTTGTACCGGATCTCCTCTCTGGTAAACAATAATACCCTGTAGACTCTGGCAGGAGCACTCATTCAAGGGTCCTACGACTATGCTTGCACCTCCAAAGCACCTCAAAGGCGCTAAAAACTAAATTACAAACATCACAAAACAAACTGGTCAGACTACTACTTGACCTTACTCCTAGAACCCACCTCACCCCTGCCCACTTTGACAACCTAGGATGGCTTAGAGTAGACGACAGAGTACAGCAACAATGGGCCTGGTCTACAAGATACACTACACGACTAAGGTACCCATGTACATGTCAAAATACTTCCCAAAGGTCAGTGAATACCACGACCACAACACCAGAGGGAGCTCCACAAATCATGTTAAACCCAGATTCGGCTCAAACAAGGGACTAAACACATTTCGCAATTATGCCACATCAATGTGGAACGCCCTACCCACAGCTGTAAAGGAATGTGAATCACTACCCACTTTCAAAACCACTCTCAATTTACTCCCTGTAAATGTCCTAACCCAACCCCCTCCAATGTACAGTACATGTCCTATTAAACCCAATAATACACAAGACCCTCTTCTTGGGACCAAGTAAGGTTCCGTCGATAATCCAATGTAGTTACCCCCCCCCGCCTACCCAACCCCCCACCCCAACCACCTCCAATATAAAGTTTCCCCCACCTACCCAATCCACCCCACCTACCAACCTCCTCCAATGTACAGTTTCTTTGTCAAATGTATACTCTCTTTTTTAGACTATTTTTGTATCACAAACAATACTGTATTTGTAAATCTGGTATGTCATAAATGTATAGATGTAGCAGTACTGTCTATCTGTATGTCATGTTATGATGAATTGAAAATGGGGGACCCTGATGTAAACAAGACGAAAGTCTTTCTCTGGTCTGCATCCCCTTAACAATTGTGTGCCGTACTGTATTGTACCCATTCTGCAATCTGTTAATAACATTTACACACAATTCTTAATATAAGGGGATGCAGACCAGAGAAAGAAGTTTTGTCTTGTTTACATCAGGGTCCCCCATTTTCAATTCATGGACACTGTGGAGTCCTTCGCTTCTTGTGAACCATCATCTCCCATGACCTCAAGTGGGAGCTGAACATCAGCTCCCTCCTCAAGAAAGCACAGCAGAGGATGTACTTCCTGCGGCAGCTGAAGAAATTCAACCTGCCAAAGACGATGATGGTCCACTTTTACACAGCAATCATTGAGTCCATCCTCACCTCCTCCATCACAGTATGGTACACTGCAGCCACGGCCAAGGACAAAGGCAGGCTGCAGCGTGTCATCCACTCTGCTAAGAAGGTGATCGGCTGCAATCTGCCATCCCTCCAGGACCTGTATGCCTCCAGAACTTGGAAGCGTGCAGGTAAGATTGTGGCCGACCCCTACCACCCCGGTCACAACCTGTTTGAGTCACTCCCCTCTGGCAGGAGGCTGCGGTCCATCAGGGCCAAAACCTCACGCCACAAGAACAGTTTCTTCCCCTCTGCAGTGAGCCTCATCAACAAGGCTTGGGACCCTCACTGACACCCCCCCTACTGTGTTACATTAACACACCCTACTGGACTATATACTTGCCCACTGTATTGTTACTTAATTCTAATTAGTGTATATAATTGTATAATTTACCACATCTGCCCAGTTGCACAGCCCTGGCCTATTCCTATTTTATTTATTTTTTACTTATAATTGTACTATATCTATTGTGCTATATTTAATTTAGTTTAAATATCCCATATAATTGTATTCAACCTCTTATATACAGTTGTACAGCCCTGGCCTATATTTTATTTCATAAATATATTATTCTATTGTGCTTAACTTAGCTCATATTTAATTTTACTCCACCACTTTATTGTATTATCTGTCTGTTAATGTCTGTCCGCTAATGTCGCACCAGTAACGTCCAAGAGCAAATTCCTTGTATGTGAAAAGTATACTATTGCAGTTGGCAATAAAGACCTTTCTGATTCTGATCGGATTCTGGTTACACATGCGAGATGGGCGACACATAAGAACACACACACATGCACTGAGTCGCAGATGAAATGTCTCTGCACTTTTCCCATCCCGTCGTCCTTCCCCCCCAAGGGCAACCTGGAGCAGATATGGGCCTGGGGATCAATCCAAGTGCTCCTGTCCATCTTCATCAGGGACGCGACAGCGTTAATGATCTGTTCTGTATGTTTATCTTATTGGGAGTGGAAAACATGCAAACTCCACACAGAAAGGCCCGGGAGATACCCCACCTGGGTAACTGGCAACCTGGACCCCAAGTGGGAATCGAACCCAGGACCTGCTGTGAGGCAACAATGTTAACCACTACTCCACCGTGCCACCATAACATGTCTCTCATAAAGTCGAAACCAAGATGTCCACTGTTCCTATCCATCCAAAAGTACTAGAGCACAACACGCAGATAGCCCTCCAGGTTGGCCATTCCTTGCAGCCATATTGATTGATTATCTCAAAGGCCTGGGTAGTGTCTGTCTACTCCTAAACGGTGTGCTGAATAGCAGCATGTTTCCAATCTCCCCCTGATGTAGTAATCTGCAGCGCTGCACAGCAGAGGACTGACTCCCCCTGATGTAGTAATCTGCAGCGCTGCACAGCAGAGGACTGACTCCCCCTGATGTAGTAATCTGCAGGGCTGCACAGCAGAGGACTGATTGATTGATTGAAAATGTTATTAACAGATTGCAGAATGGGTACAATACAGTACGGCTCAGCAGCCTGCCTTTGTCCTTGGCCGTGGCTGCAGCGTACCATACTGTGATGGAGGAGGTGAGGATGGACTCAATGATTGCTGTGTAAAAGTGCACCATCATCGGCTTTGGCAGGTTGAATTTCTTCAGCTGTCGCAGGAAGTACATCCTCTGCTGTGCTTTCTTGAGGAGGGAGCTGATGTTCAGCTCCCACTTGAGGTCATGGGAGATGATGGTTCCCAAGAAGAACCCTGATGTAAACAAGACAAAACTTCTTTCTCTGGTCTGCATCCCCTTATATTAACAATTGTGTGTATTGAGCCGTACTGTATTGTACCCATTCTGCAATCTGTTAAATAAAGTTTTCATTCATTCATGGTGTTGAATGGGGCTGGGTTCCTTCTGTAATCCACATACAGTGGCGGTAGGGGAGGGGCTAGCAGGGGCTTACACTCCCTCTGAAAATGTTTTGATGAAAAATATTTATGGGATAAAAAATATAATATATGAAGACATCGGACTGCTTTATATCTAACAAAACTAAATTATGAAATCATATTTTTAATTTACACAAGTGATTATGACCGTTGACCTTTGCCGCTTGTTGTGTGATTTGATTGGTTGGTTTGTATCATTGCAAGTGTGATTGCATGGGTCAGATGCGTGATAACGTTAACGTCTAGCAGTTTCTAGTCTAGCACTCTACTAGTAGCAGTTACAATTTACAAGGGTTGCATCGATTAAGTTAGGTGAAATACAATAAGTTTGTGGCACAGTTTGTGCGTTATAGTGTTTTAAAGCTAATTATGGACCGATTTACTTTTGTTATCGCAAAAAAAAGAGTGAGAGTGGATGATGTTGGTGGAGATCCACAGACTCCTAATTCCAGCAATGAAAATACTAACGTGGTGGAGGACATTGTGATGCCAAACATGGAAGATAACGAGGACATGGAGGACGATGAGGAAGAAGGGGCAACGTTAGTGGCGGCGCGACTCAGAAGACTCTGAGAACGATAACTTGTGAGGTGAATGTCAACAACTGGCTCACAGAGTCTCAACTGTGTCTTTTTTTTTTTTTTTGCATTTTCAGCTCTTTCTGGCCACGCAGGACCAATAGAGGGAGAGAGGGAGAACGGGAGGAGAGGTAGGGAAGACATGCAGCAAATGGTCGCCGGGACTGGGAAACTAACCCGGGACGACCGCTTCGAGACTCAGCACGCTATGTGGTGTGCTACTGGAGCGCCCCGTCTCAACTGTGTCTTAATGTGAAGAAGACAGTTTGTATGTACTTCACAAAATCTAATTCAACATCTGATAATCCTGTAGTGTTTGTTGCTGGAGAGCCAATTCAAGTAGTCTCTCAATTTAAATATCTTGGTATTATCCTCGATTCTACATTATCTTTCAAAAAGCAGGTAAAAAGAGTAACGCAGACTGCCAATATAACTTGTCAAATTTCAGATTCATGAGGAACTGTTTAACATCTACTGCTGCCCTTCTCTATATGAATGCAATGATCATTTCCCATCTCATGTACTGTATGACTATGTGACGTACCTTGGGTACGTGGGTTGGTCATTACCATTATTACTGTATTTATGACACCTTCTGAACATCAGGTTAGTATATTTAATGTGTTGTTTTGTATATGATGTGTGTGTGTGTGTGTGTGTAAACATGAGAGCTAATGCTGTCTCTTCTCTCCCTGTCAGGTGCTGCCCATCCCTACTGAAGAGTGCTGATTGCTAATGAATGACAGCTGATTGGCAATCAGCTCAAGAGGGATGGGTAGTCAAATACCTGACGGCACACACACATCTCGGCGCCTTATTGTGTCACTTGCCGGTGATCACGGTGTTGGAGGTTGCCTGTGGTTGCCACTGTGGTGGAACTATGCTCTATTTTTCCCTGTTGTATTATATTGGCCTTGTCTCCATAATTATATGGGACTGTGTGTTCCTTCTGTTCACACTGCTACCTGGTAGGTGTCTCTGCTAGCGTTGCTACCAGGTAGCATATAGATATATATATATATAGATTGGCCTCTGTGTAAATTGACACATTCATGGGGGAGCACATCTATATGATTGGCCTTATCATTTGATTCCTACTGTTGCTGTTTGTCTGTATGTGTACCGTGTTTGTCCTCCCCTTACCTTTTTCCCTTTGTGTGATCTGGGTTGAAATCCCCACTGACAACATCCCTTTTCCCTTTGGGAAAAGGCCGTGGGTTGGAAGCCCCACTGTAATAAACTTAATTTACCATTTGAAAACGTCTTTGTTTGCTATCTGCCTACCCGGGACTGTTTGAGAAGCATTTTTCTACTGAGGGGGTTGTTTTTTGCTCATGTAACACCTGCCCAGATTACTATCTTGTATGGTCAATAGACCTCTGTACATGACATCGGGGCTCGTTAGTTTGCACAATTGTATAGTTCCTTGTTGTTATGTGACATGTGGACTTGTCGATTGTAGCGTGTCAGGTAGGTTGCATTGTTTCATTTGGTGAGTTCTATTATTATATATCCATTTTTCCGTGCTGCACACTTGACTGTTGTAAACCATTGTTGTAAGTTATGCTCTTAACCATTCTATTTTTTTCCACATTGGTAAAGGGTGGATCACCTGCTTTGGTTAGGGGGAGGGGGGCACGCGTCGTCTATTCCGGTGGAGTGCGCAATGAAATCGGTAAGCGACTGAAGATATATGTAGCCTTCATTCCTCTAGGGAAGTAGTTTAGACGGGGTAGTTAGTGTTACCCAGTGTGATCCTAATTAGGTGGTTAGAACCGACATTTATTGTTTTCATGAATGTTAGATGTGGATATTAAATCGAATTGGTCAGGTTGTCATACTGCATAATGTGGCTGTTGAGTGTTGCACAGGGACATTATTGAGTACTATAGGTGAGTGGCTATTTTGTTGGGCTTATTGAAGTCTGATTCATTGTAGTATTGTGGGTAGTATTGTGTGTTGCTTTCTTTCATAAACTGTATACTGTATACAGAGTGCAGAGTGCCGAGTATAATTTTTTTTCCATGAGTACAGCTATGGAGGTTTGTGATCAGGATGTTGGTGTGTCTGATCATGAGAGTTTTGACCTGAGTGACCTGTTTGACTCTGCATTAGGTTCAGACCATGGTTCTATTACTTCTGCTGGTGAGTTGAGCACACTAAGCGCTGAGCTGCGTTTACCCTGTCTAGAGGAGAGAGACAGGCAGGACAGAGAGAGAAACAGAGAGAGAGACAGAGAAGAGAGAAAGGAGGAGAGAGAATGGGAGGAGAGGAAGGTAGAATGGGAAGAGAGGAAGGAGATGAGAGAATGGGAAGAGAGGAAGGAGGTAAGAGACATGCTGGAGAGAAAGGATGTGGATGATAGGGGGTTTCAATTGCCGATGAGGAAACTGGAGTTGGAGTATGGTGACGCTAAACGTAGCACCATTTCCTCTCCAGTACTTTCCGGGCCCCAGGCACCCTTTGATATTAGCCAGCACATGTCCTTGGTTCCCCCCTTTCAGGATAGCACCATTTCCTCTCTAGTACTTTCCGACCCCCAGGCACCCTTTGATGTTGGGCATCACATGTCCTTGGTTCCCCCCTTTCAGGATAGCACCATTTCCTCTCCAGTACTTTCCGACCCCCAGGCACCCTTTGATGTTGGGCGGAATATTCCTTTAGTTCCCGACTTTCAGGAGTCTGAGGTGGACTCATTTTTCTCTGATTTTGAGCACATGGCGCGGGTTTTCCGTTGGCCAAAGGACAAGTGGGCGCTTTTATTGCAATACAAACTCACTGGTAGGGCTCTGGAGGCGTGCTTGTCATTATCGAATGAAGACGGCATGGTATATGAGAACGTGAAAAGCGCTGTCTTGCGCGTGTACGAAGAGGTACCAGAAGCATACAGGCAGAAATTTCGCGACCGCCGTAAGTCTCCTTCCCAAACCCATGTTGAGTTCTCCCGGGAGGAGAGACTTAATTTTGATCGGTGGTGTTCTGCGTATGAGGTGAAAGACTTTGCATCATTGAGTGAATTGGTACTTGTGGAGCAGTTCATGTCCACCCTGCCAGGCGAAGCTGTGCTCTATTTACATGGGCCAACCACCGTCCTCAAACCTCCGTCAACCCTCCGGCAGGCTGCGATTTTGGCAGATGAGTTTGAATGGTCACGCAAACGTGTTTCTGTACGTCCTACTGTATGTGGTGGAGGTGGCCCATTCATGAGTGAGTCAGAATTTCAGCCACGCTCACCGCCGTCTAAGAGAGCGGTGGTGTGCAACTATTGTAAGAAAACTGGCCATATGGTAAAAGCATGTCATACGCTGAGGAAGCGACAGGAGAGAAGAGCGTCAGCTCAGAAACCAAGAGGTGTGGGGTTGATTGGTACAGTGTCATGTTCTGACCAGAATAGCTCTCTGAAAAAAGAAAGTTATGGCTGTGTTAAACCCTTTCTGAGTGTGCCCTTTATGTTTGATGGGTGTGTGTCACTGTCGGGTGACGTCTGTGACCAACGGAAGGTGAGAATACTCCGTGATACAGGTTGTTCTCAGTCACTCATCCTGGCTGATGTCTTACCGCTGAATGAAGACTCTTACTGTCAGTCTAGTGCGATGGTAGGAGGTATAGAAATGGGGTGTATGCGCGGGCCGTTGCATAAGGTGCATGTACAGTCAGATCTTATCACAGGTTGTTTTCCAGTCGCCGTTCGCCCATGTTTCTCTGTGGAGGGCGTTGAGTTTATCATGGGGAACGATATTGCTGGGGAGAGTAAAACACTCCATTAACTGACTTGTGTTGTGATGAATTGATTAATAATCACCCCAATGTTTTTTCTGCTTGTGTTGTCACCGAGGCACGGGACAGGAAGCGAACTCAAGCTTTGGCGTTGAGTGACTGTCAGTAGCGAGGCTATCGCTGAGGACAGGGGGCCATCTATTGGAAGGATGGAGCAGGTTGCTGTAAGTAGCGTTCAGGGGACGCTGGTAATTCCCAGAGATGCTGGCGTTTCGCTACCACAGACTCGTCAAGCATTGATCACTGCTCGGCACAGTGATTCCTGCCTATCAAGTTGTTTTGCGGCAGTGGCCAGCGCTACTGCTAGTAGGAAACAGACTTTTGTGATAGAGGGGGTGTTGCACACCTAGACCGGGTGTTTGTCGACTAAAGGATATGACAGGCGACTTTGGAGAGAAATGGGTAATTTGATACTGTGTGTTAGCAACAGTTTGTGTTTTCACCCCACCCCTTTGTCAAGACCCGTTCAGCTTTCTGTTGATCTATTCAAGAAATTAGCGCAAACTTGCAATACTTAGTTAGGACATGTTTTGACCTACCCATCAGAATCTGAGGCGGTTCATTATAGAGCTTTGTATATAATGCGGAGCTTGTCAATAGAGCCTAGTAAAATAGAGTTCTACATGTGGATTTTTATTTATTAATTTGTTATTTTTTTTCTGCTGTAATGCTCAACGATGCTAAAGTGGATCGATGGAGCAGGGGGATGGAGCGTCAGTATTCTTTCAGAATAGCTGCTGTAGATCTTATAGGCAAGGCAAGGTTTTGTTTTATTGGTTCCTTCTGGAGTTGATTGCTAAATTAAGGGTGCACTATGCAGTTTCGGAGGAAGGTGGTTTGTTTGCAGAGTCTGCAAGAGGCTAATACTTATTCTAGCTTGTTTTATCATAAATTGAAACGAAAACATTTTTTTTGGGCGCTGTGAACCGAATATGAGCCTAGAGTATGTTTGTTGACAAAATTGCAGGCTGCCTTTGCAAGCGACAGCAGTGAGGTAGTAACTTTTCAGGAAGCTTTCTAGAGGACAGGATGTTTATTCAATTGTGACAATGTACCATTGGACATTATTCACTTCTCACAAAAACTGTAGTGCACCTTTTAAACAATGTTTGCCCAACAACCCTGGTAACTCGAGTAGTTAGTATTTTTGAAAGATTTGGCAGAAGAAAATTATATTTTTGTATTTTCTGTGATATTTTCTTCACTTCAACTTTTTCTCTTTATACGAAGGTATCAATATGTGAAGCTGTTTTTGTTGGCTTGTTGTTTCTGTTTTTCCTGGTGGATGGTACTAATCTGATGTTGGGTAATAAGTAATAATGTTTTGCTAACCCTACAGGTTCGCTCTTATGGGGGGAGGTGTGACGTACCTTGGGTACGTGGGTTGGTCATTACCATTATTACTGTATTTATGACACCTTCTGAACATCAGGTTAGTATATTTAATGTGTTGTTTTGTATATGATGTGTGTGTGTGTGTGTGTGTAAACATGAGAGCTAATGCTGTCTCTTCTCTCCCTGTCAGGTGCTGCCCATCCCTACTGAAGAGTGCTGATTGCTAATGAATGACAGCTGATTGGCAATCAGCTCAAGAGGGATGGGTAGTCAAATACCTGACGGCACACACACATCTCGGCGCCTTATTGTGTCACTTGCCGGTGATCACGGTGTTGGAGGTTGCCTGTGGTTGCCACTGTGGTGGAACTATGCTCTATTTTTCCCTGTTGTATTATATTGGCCTTGTCTCCATAATTATATGGGACTGTGTGTTCCTTCTGTTCACACTGCTACCTGGTAGGTGTCTCTGCTAGCGTTGCTACCAGGTAGCATATAGATATATATATATATAGATTGGCCTCTGTGTAAATTGACACATTCATGGGGGAGCACATCTATATGATTGGCCTTATCAAGGCTGAGCGATCATGGAGTAGACGTGTTTCACATGAGCTCCCTTCTACCGTGCTGAATATACGTTTCTCCCCATTAGTCTTTATTTTATTTTTATTTGTTTTTTATCTGTTTGCTAGGTCGTCGTGTTTAGTATACATTCATCAACTTTTTTCGACTTTCTACGATGGCGGGGGTGGAAACCAGAGCCATGAAAGAATTAGGCACGACACCGACACCGCCGAGCATGGCCGCACCGTCTCCCGCTGTCGGGGAGTTAAGCGAAGCTGTGCTCTTGGTCATGACCAAGCTACACGCAGACTCTGAGACACGCATCGCTGAAGCACAGAAGAAAGTACACGCAGACTCTGAGGCACGCATCGCTGAAGCACAGAAGAAAGTGTTGGCGGATTTCTGTATCAGCCTCCGTCGTGAGATATCAGAAGAAATACGGCTGGCGGTAGTCCCGCTGACAGACAAGATGGAGACGATTCACGCTGCCTCATCGGCTAATGCTAACGAACTAGCCATGCTAACGACGGAGGTATCATCACAGTGTGAGAAGATGGCGGGTCTTGAATCCGCCCTGCTGGCTAGGCAGGCTGAAGTCAACAAACTACAGTCGGCGATGGAGGAGATGCAGTCCCGGGATAGACGCCACAACGTCAGGATTGTTGGAGTACCGGAGACCAGCGGTGAAGGCCGTCTCTCTGAGACCATGCCCGAACTGCTGCAGAAGATACTAGGGACGGACGTCCTCCCCTCGCCTCCTATCTGTGAGGCGGCCTACAGAGCAGGCAGGTTTTCTCCCGGCGTGAACAAAGAACCGAGGCCCATCATAGTCAAGCTGAACAGACTCCAACAGAGAGAAATCATCATGCGGTCGGCTCGTACCAGAAGGGGTACTCTGAGGCTTGGCGATCACAAAGTGGCCATTTTCGAGGACTTTACACCGGAGGTTCAAGCTCAGAGAGCCGAGTACAAGGTGGTCCTGACTAAGCTATGGAAACTAGGCCTGAGGCCCACGTTATTCGCTCCCGCGAAACTATCTGTGTTGGAGAAGGTCGGTGGTCAGCGTTTGTTTTGGTCGTTGGCTAAAGCGAAGGAATATCTCGCGGAGACACCCGAGTCTGTTGCTTGATATCTATGGAGGGTGAGTGACTTGGCGGTTTGGGCCTATATACATTGATTAGGTCGACTATTCACAAACACTTGCTGTCATGCCCAGACATGCTAACTGTCCTCTGCCCATCCAACTAGCGGGGCTTCCCAATGACTTCTGTTACTTGCTAAAGCTGACCTCATGGTCGTACTTGTGTATCGCCTCTTTGGAAGCTAACGAGCTAGCTGAACAATGTACATAGTAGGCTAACGTGCTATCCGGATTCGTCACTAGCTTACGCGCTAGCCTCGGGCTAACCAACGGGCTTCGACTATGGTCTGCGCTGAGACATTCGTTAATGGTTACGTATTTTGGTTGCTGTTGCTGTTCAAAGGGACATTGGTTTGCACAGTTCAAGAGTGACCGAGTCCCTAACTAACTTCTGGTATGCTTTTTATTTTTATATCCAGGTTGTTTTGAGCTTTGGTGATCCAAAGTAGATGCCAAGGTCGGTTGAATATGCATATACAATATTTGATAACAGGTTGGGTCGGGTATGGCTTGCACTTCATGGCTATATGGTTATATGGCTTGCACTCTAGCCATTACCCTCTCTTCCTTTATTTTTTCTTTCCTATTGTCGCTGTTTTTATGTCATCTATATGCGCGATTTAAATGTGATCCGGTTCTACCTTGGACTAACAGCTGACTCGCCTTAATTTTGTTTTGAATTTTCCGTGAGGCACTTATGCTATAACGTTGATACATTAATATGCAGACTCCAAGGTAGATGGTTACAGGTTGATACTGAGTAATTATATAATAATTATTGTCGCTGTTTTAATGGCATTTGAATGAGCAATTTAACTGTGATCCGATCCTACCTTGGACTAACTGCTAATCTGCCCTTAAATGTGTTTTGAATTTTCCGTGATCCACTTATACTATAACGTTGCGACATTAATATGCAGACTCCAGGGTAGTTGGTTACAGGGTTGATGCTGAGTAATTATATAATAATTAGTGTCGCTGTTTTAAGGGCATTTGAATGAGCAATTTAACTGTGATTCGATCCTACCTTGGACTAACTGCTCCGACCGATATCTTTATTGAAACAATGTATGATGACAGGTGGTGTCAGGTGTTGCCTATTACCATCCCCGGATTGATTAATGAATGATTGTGTTTAATTCTATTCTTACATAGGTTAGGTCATTTCAGCCGTTGTGCCTGATCAGAGGGACGGCTAAAGGGGTGCACTTTGACCATAAACTTTTTTTTTTCCCTTCCTCCTTTTTTTTGTCATTGTTTAATTGACACTGTTCACACAATTTTGCACAATTAACCTGTGACCCGAACCTGCCTTAGACTATCGGCTGGGATGCTTTAATTTAATTTTGTTTTGAATTTTCCTATACCTTTTTGGGCTATAACAATGTGATGTTGAAGCGCAGATTCGGAAATAGAGGGCTGCAGGTTGATGCGGAGTTATTATTTAATAATGGCTATTTTTACCATTATGGTTGTCTCATGTTGGGGCCAGGGCTCAGGTGGTTTTCGACCGATATCTTTATTGAATTTTATTTTATTATTATTTGTGTTTATTGGACTAGTGGGGGTTTACTCAGGGGTTTATCTAGAGGGGGGTGGGAGTGGGAAGCGTCTTATTGATCCATGTCTCTAGTGGGAAGTGATAGGAAGATGACCATCCTCAGTGGATGGGGCATAGGGTGGGGATTGGAGAGTGGGTATAGAGGAACTTATAGTAGGACGGGTGGGTTAGGGTTTAGAGTAGAAGGAGGGGGGGCTGTAGCTGGGGTGGTATTTTTATGTGTTCTATGTACTGTTGTCTTATATATGTGTAAGTGTTCCTCCTCTGAACTCCTGGGATTGACCGTCCGGGCCCGCCGGGATCGGCACCTCTGTACTCAGCCTGGCTGCACGGGTATGTTCTCTACGCACTTATACAAGCTCGACCATGGCTAAATTGAATATTTTAATTTGGAACGCAGGAGGGCTTAACGCCCCACACAAGCGTGCCAGTGTCCTTTGGCTATTGAAGAGGAGAAATATTGACCTTGCTCTCCTTAGTGAGACGCATTTAATGGTAGGTGACGTGTCAAGACTGGCAAATCGGCAATATCACGTTATCTCCTCATCCTCAGCCGATGATAAGACGAAAGGAGTAGTCATAGTTACAAGACGTAACCTTGATATCAAAATCTTGGATGTATGGTCGGACACGGAGGGAAGGATTACTATAGCAAAAGTTGAATTCTTACATAGGAAGATGGCTATAATAGCATTGTATGCTCCTAACACATTTGATTCAGCGTTCTATAATACAATCACGAAGAATATGTTGGAACTTAATGGATACGCTCTCATTGTGGGTGGCGATTTTAATGCGTGCTGGGATGCGGAGATGGATAGGTCCGGGCCCTCTGAAACGAGCGACCAGAAACGGGCCTCTAAGGCCCTCAGGATGTGGGCCAAAGACACGGGGCTCACAGACCTCTGGCGCATATGCAACCCCACCCTCAGAGATTACTCTCACCTGTCAGCCAGACACAAAAGCTTCTCTCGAATTGACTATGCATTTGCGTCCCCTAATATGTTTGATAGTTTCGATGTCTCATTGGTTCCCTTGGCTCTCTCAGACCACAAGGGGATTTTCCTTACGGCAACCTTTGGCAGGCTCTCCGCAAGAGCTCCCAGATGGCGTTTTAATTCGACCTTGCTAAAGAACGATGACTTCTGTTCTGAGTTCAGGAGTAAACTAGCTGAATTTTTGCAGATCAACGTTGGCACAGTAGAAGACCCTAGGGTCCTGTGGAACGCATTGAAAGGATTCATCAGGGGTCATGTCACACTATTTGCCTCCAATTTGCGAAAATCCCGGTCAAAAAAGCTAGAAGGACTGGAATCATTATATGCGGACCTATACGCATCCTTGCAAACTGACTATAATGAACGACTAAACACACAACGTAAGATAGTCAAAAAAGAAATAAACTCCATACTTAAACAACAGTCTGAGTTTTTGATACATAGGACAAGACAAAATTACTATTTTCACGGCTCCAGACCTAGCCATCTATTGGCAATGAAAATACGCTCAAATGATCATTTCTCAGATATCCCCTCGATTAGGACGAGCCAGGGTGCAGTCACTACTGATTCGAAAAAGATCAATGACACTTTTAAAGAGTTCTACTCACAGTTATATAGCTCAGAGGGTAATCTGGATGACTCCAGATTTGAATCGTTCATTGGCGGGCTTGAGATACCCCACATTTCTGAGGAAGAGGCCAAGGAACTGGGGAGACCGATTACTCTCGTAGAATTGAGGGAGACTATTGTTGAAATGCAGAGGGGTAAGGCGCCAGGCTGGGATGGTATTCCACCCGAAGTGTATTTAGCTTTCTGGGACCAACTGGGTCCATTGATGCTCGATATGATCAATTACGCTATCGAACAAGGGGAGTTCTCAAGAGATGTCAATATGGCGTTGATTTCTTTACTTCTCAAAAAGGACAAAGATCCCAATGATTGTGGTAGCTATAGACCCTTGAGTCTTCTCGGGGCCGATTTAAAGGTGTTTGCCAAGGTGCTGGCCCGTCGCCTGCAGAGATTTATGTCTGTATTGGTACACTGCGATCAAACTGGTTTTATCCCGGGGCGTCTGGCTGCAGATAATCTTAGGAGGCTGTTGCATGTAATCGATAACAGTAAAGACAATACAACTCCATCCACAGTTCTGTCTTTGGATGCCATGAAGGCGTTTGACAGACTTGAGTGGTCATACCTGTGGAAGGTACTTGAGGTCATGGGTCTTGGAAAGAGTTTTATTCATATGATTAAAGTCCTGTATGCCTCGCCGTCTGCGATGATACTGACAGGCAAAAACTGTTCCACACTCTTTCCAGTCTCCAGATCTTCTAGACAGGGTTGCCCTCTGAGCCCGGGACTGTTCGCGCTTTCCCTCGAACCTTTGGCCCAATTTATTAGGCAATCGGAGGACATCGTCCCCATAATGGTCAACAATACTCCACACAAAATTGCTCTCTATGCGGATGACCTGCTGATTTTCATGGACGACCCCTCCCGGTCGGCCACAAAATTATTGAGGATAATCGACGACTTTGGTAAATTGTCAGGTTTTAAGATTAACTGGAACAAATCAGCCTGCCTACCTCTTAATGAACTGGCCAAGGCGGTACGACTACCAGCTGATATCCCCATAGTAGAACATTTTAAATACCTGGGCATAGAGATATTCCCCACGCTGAACCAAACTACTAAGTACAACTTCACGGGTACTTATGATAAAATACGCCAGGATCTAGACAGGTGGTCGTCCCTTCCTAACTCCTTACAAGCCCGGGCTTCCATAATCAAAATGAACATCCTGCCTAGGATAAATTTTATTAGCTCAATGCTCCCCCTGCCCCCTCCAATAGACCACTGGCGCAAGGTACAATCGATGGTATCTAAGTTTGTCTGGAATAACAAACGCCCGAGAATCAAAAGGGCTACTACTCAACGTAGGAAACAAGATGGGGGCCTCGCAATCCCTGATTTTAAACTTTATTTCTGGTCCTTTTCACTGAGACCTCTGATGTGCTGGCTAGACCCTGTAGAGGCTGTATCGTGGCGCTCCTTAGAAGCGGCGGCGGTGTCTCCGCTAAGATTGCAGGATGTAGTGTACTCCACTGTCTCTATTGCGAAATGCCGGCTGAGGTATGGACCGATCATAACTCACGTGATCCAAACGTGGCGTAATGTACAGAGGTCGTGTGGGGTTAAATGCCCTTGGCACCTGGACTCTCCAATTTTTAATAACCAGCAATTACTTGTTGGACACAAGCCGGTTAATATTCCTCAATGGCAAAGGAGGGGAGTGCATACTCTGGAGGATATTTATGATAAGAACGGCCTCCGTGCGTTTCAGGACTTAAGAGAATTTTATGATCTTCCCGGCGAGTCCTTCTTTCTTTACCTTCAACTAAGGTCAGCACTGAGGGCGCATGGCGTACCGTGGGCTCAAGCCTTGCACCCACACCCCTTCCTCAGGCTCATAGTGGACAGGACGACATCCAGAGGGTTTGTCTCCGACTTTTATACGCTCTTAATTCAATCCACGTATAAAAATTTATCATTGGATACAATCTGGCGTGTGGATATCCCGGAGTTGGACCCCGAGTTTGACTGGGATGATGTTTGGGCAAATGTGGCATTATCTTCCCGCAACCCCAATCACCAGCAAATTAATTTTAATTATATTCATAGGACCTATCTTACACCTAGGAAGCTATTTGCTATGGGACTGATAACCGACTCTCGGTGCACTTTGTGCTCTCAAAAGGCCACTGGCACTTATATGCATATGTATTGGGATTGCCCACCAGTGGCCCGCTTCTGGAGGTCAATAACGGACAAACTTTCAGATCTGTGTGGCTTAACTATCCCATTCACAGCTGTTACGCTACTCCTGAACGATATAACGACACTACCCGCGTCCGTACAACTGAAAAGGGTTGTCCTAGCGGGCGTCACAGCAGCGAAGAAGCTAATAGCAATGAGATGGAAGGAGCCTGAGAAGCTTACAATGATTAACTGGTCCCTAACTCTATTGGATGTGATTTATCTTGAGATATCCACAGCCCGGGTGATTGGGGTGGGGCAGGCTGGAATCGACCTGTGGTTCGCAGCAGCTGAGAAGGTAAAGACCGCAGTGTGCGGCTGAGCGGGGTTGGGGTGCGTGTTCGGGTGAGTCCGGCGGTCTCTTGGGAGGGGGAGGAGGAAATGTTTTTGTCTGTCTTGTCCCTTGTCTTGTCAACTTGAGTTTAGCTGGGGATATTATGGGGGGGCAGCTATTTAACTAGTTCTTCACTGTTTGGCCACTTTTACACGGTCTCTGTGAGTCTATGGAACACCTACAGGTTTTTGTTTTTTCATGAAGGTTCATTGCTCTGTTTTCGGGTCGTGTTCCCCCAAAAAATGGTCCTTGTGGTGGGTTGGAGATGTACGTTTTATTAATATGGGGTCACACGGCCCGGAATCGGGACTGAACACTGGGAAAGACCATTTATTAGATAGTACCCCTTGGAATTAATTTAGTAGGTTGAACTCTGGTTTCTTTTCTCTTGTCTGTATAATTGTTAGTCATTATTATTATTGTTTTTGTTATTTTCTTGTGAAGTTCTATGTATTGTGATTGTGGTTAATGTGTTGTCTTGTTTCGTGAGAATGTCAATAAAAAAATTTGATCAAAAAAAAATGATTGGCCTTATCATTTGATTCCTACTGTTGCTGTTTGTCTGTATGTGTACCGTGTTTGTCCTCCCCTTACCTTTTTCCCTTTGTGTGATCTGGGTTGAAATCCCCACTGACGACATCCCTTTTCCCTTTGGGAAAAGGCCGTGGGTTGGAAGCCCCACTGTAATAAACTTAATTTACCATTTGAAAACGTCTTTGTTTGCTATCTGCCTACCCGGGACTGTTTGAGAAGCATTTTTCTACTGAGGGGGTTGTTTTTTGCTCATGTAACACCTGCCCAGATTACTATCTTGTATGGTCAATAGACCTCTGTACATGACAGACTAGCTGGACCCATGCAAAAAACACAACCATGACACCCATTCTCTCTCTGTATAAACAGGCCCTCAAGGTGCTAGACCGAAAACCATATACTTACCACCACTGTCACATCCTCAGCAAGTACAGAATCCTCAGCTGGGAAAACCTGACAAAATACACTGATGCCTGCCTACTGTTCAAGATCTGAACTGTTGAACAGTAATCCAGAACTATTTTATTGCACTGTACATTTTTTATTTCTTTTTTTAATCTATTCTATTCTACTATTTTATTGCACTGCACTATTGCACTATTTTACTCTGTCTATTTTATCTTACTCTTTTTATTATTGTCTATTTAAAACTGAATCAAACCATAAACAAGGTGGCCTGTTGGGATGTTAGATCCTAATGTGAAAAACTGTGATTTTATATGTCTGCACTTTATGTGCTCATTTTATACCTGTCCTTTTTCTGTTGTGAAGCACTTTGAGCTGCAGTTTCTGTATGAAAGGTGCTCTACAAATAAAGTGTATTATTATTATTATTATCTTAAATGGCAAGGCCCCTCCACCTCTCAGTACTTTTGTCAAAGAAAAAACATCTCATAATAGGTCCACAAGATCTCCCCAGAGAGGGGACTGTACTGTGCCGTTTAGGTCCAGGTCCTGCAGTCAGTCCTGTTTTGTAGTCAGAGCCACCCAGTTCTGGAACATCCTACCAACTGAAATAAGACAAAAACTCAAGACCTGGTTATTAACCAATCAAACATGTAATCACTTTTAATCAGTTCATTGTGTATTTTATAATGGCTTTTACTATTATGTTGGATTGTGTTGTAAATACTGTGTTGTACTTTTAATGAATGCTTCTGTTCTAGGTGTATGGTCGGTCTTATAACATCTTTCCAAAAGGACTACAGTTGCGAATTAGCCAGCTGGCTAAAACTGACACATTTACAGAAATGTTTATTAATGTGTAATGTCCTTTTTAAAATAAACTGAAACTGAATTTGCCTGACAATGAGAGCGGAGGGGGGGGGTTATATATCGTATAGCTCCGCTCTACGTCATACTGTAATACTCTTCCATATCAGTATTAGCACTGAATACATTTTCACATGCACCTTTACACACATCATCTGTCTGGCCACACCCCCATCCACTCCTCTACATAAGCAGGGGTGTGGCCATACTAACAGCTCCTTCTTTAGTTTTCACCACAGCAAGTGTCTGTATACACCACTTTGAGACTGCTGAAATATTGAAGAAATTAATAGGAGCTGCGTTGACATTGTTTCTTGTTTTTTTCTCTCTCTCACCAATTTAAGAGAAAAAAGCGAAGTTATAATGTCTTCTTCGGGTGGTTCGAGCGCTCGCAACGTCACCCTTCACCAAAGGTTCTCCATTGCCGCCTCCGCCGTGCGTCGTGGGGCTGCGCTGACTCCGCGGTCGTGGCAGTCAGACATACCCGATCGGCGTCCGGTGGAGAGTTTGCCTCTCAGAGGAGCTGTTGAGCCAAGGCCGTCTCCTGTGAGATGGCCTAGTTCCAGCTCTGGTTCCCCCGCCGGGGGGGCGGTCGGCCGATAGGCTGACGGCTCCTCTGGTAGCGGAGGATCTGAGACGCAAGCTCTTCGCCTCTGCTCGTTCCCGTCGTAAGAGGGTGGCCTGCAGGGGCGAACGGCATGGCTTTGGTGAGCTGCTGGAGCCAGACGAGGGTGCTTCTGCTTCTCCTTGTCCGATGGAAACAGAGGATTTTATGGTGGAAGCGGAGGCGCTCTTGTTTGACGCCCCGGTGGGGACGCATCACTCTCCCCCTCAGGGTGTGGCAGGGGGTGGTATGTCTCCTTGGGGTCCCTCGTACTCCGGTGTTGGGTTAGAACCTCCGACTCTGCGACGGGATGCCCTGCTATCAACCGCATCGGATGGTGGCACCACAATGAGTGGCAGCCTCCCGTACGTAAGGGACGCGGGCTGCGTGGAGGAAGGTGCGCATGGGGAATTGTGTGCTTTGTTCCCGGAGCTCATGGCGGCAGCCGCTAATGGCGTGCCGTTGCCGCAGCCACTGCCTGCACCTGTCCCCGATGACTTGATAGGTCATCTATGGCAACGTCGTCCTGTGAGGGAGACGGGCGTTGTCTGCCCATTCTTCCCCTCAATGGAGGCCTACGTGCGTCAGGGACAGGTAATCTCCCGCATCACCGGCATTACCCCCGCCTACGTGCAAGTCACGCGGGTGGTGGGTTTGATCGAGGGACTGAAGGAAGGGGTGCCTCTGCTTGATAGCCCGATGGCGTCTCTCCTTTGTCCTGAGGTGGTGTGGGAGCCGTTGCGGAAGCCGGTTCCCCAAGGGAAATCGGCTAGGCAGTTGGCCAACTGGAGTGACCAGTCATTCATCGCCTCGACTCAGAGCCTAGCTGCGATGTCCAACATCGCGCAGCTGGCGCGCTTCATGTCAGGGATGATGGCGGGCGGTGCTGGACGAACACCATCAGTTCCTGCACACCCAGGCGGCTGGAGCCATCCTGCACCTGATACAGCTGCAGGCAATCGCCGCCGGGAAGGTACGCGCCCTGGCCACTCTAACCCAGCGCCACCTTTCGCTGGAGCAAGCGCGGGTGCCAGAGCGGAAAAGACTTCCCTTGCTCACGGCAGGCGCCGCTAAGTGACTTCCCCCCCCCCCCCTGATTTCCCCTGTTCCCTTCCCCGCCCCAAATATGATTTTTTGTTACTATAATAAAAGGTCCCTCCTAGGAGGGACTTTTTTTGTTATAAACTGTGTGTTTATTCACTGCATATGTTGAGGATACGATGTGTAGAACCCTCGCCTAAGTTGTGCGTTGATAGGAGAGCAGGACTTTTTAGTCTTTAGCTGGTCGCTACATATATATGTGCTTAGCAAGGCCTGTAGCTAATACTCGGTCGAAAGGCTTTTTCTTTCCTCGTCCTGAAGAAATATGTTTCTTCCTATAGTGGTAAAAATTTACCGTTGTCTGAGGGGGTTGTTTTGATTGATTGATTGAAAACTTTATTAACAGATTGCAGAATGGGTACAATACAGTACAGCTCAATACACACAATTGTTAAGGGGATGCAGACCAGAGAAAGACTTTCGTCTTGTTTCCACCAGGGTCCCCCATTTTCAATTCATCAGGACATATATGACATACATGACATACAGATAGTCAGTACTGCTACATCTATACATTTATGACATACCAGATTTGCAAATACAGTACTGTTTGTGATACAGAAGGAGTCAAGAAAAGGGAGTATATACATTTGACGTAGAAACTGTACATTGGAGGAGGTTGGGTGGGGGGGGTTGGGTACACTGGGATATTGACAACCATACTGGGTAATTTACATTGGAGGTGGTTGGGGGGGGGGGGGGGGGGGGCACACTGTATAAACAAGCAAAACTGTACATTGAGGGGGGGGAGACTCTGTACAAACAAACAAAATTGTACATTGGACTATTGACAACCATACTAGGTAAATGACTGTACATTGGAGGGGGTTGGGTTAGGATATTTACAGGGGCCAGTGTTGAATTGCAGTCTCCCGTAGGTGTCTCTTGAGAGAGGTTTTGAAAGTGGGTAGTGATCCACATTCCTTTACAGCTTTGGGTAGGGCGTTCCACATTGATGTGGCATAATTGCGAAACGTGTTTAGTCCCTTATTTGAGCCGAATCTGGGTTTAACATGATTTGTGGAGCTCCCTCTGGTGTTGTGATCGTGGTATTCACTGACCTTTGGGAAGTATTTTGCCATGTACATGGGTACCTTGGTCGTGTAGTGTATCTTGTAGACCAGGCCCATTGCAAGTTGCTGTACTCTGTCATCTACTCTAAGCCATCCTAGGTTGTCAAAGTGGGCAGGGGTGAGGTGGGTTCTAGGAGTAAGGTCAAGCAGTAGTCTGACCAGTTTGTTTTGAGATGTTTGTAATTTTGTTTTTAGCGCCTTTGAGGTGCTTTGGTACCATGAGGTGCAAGCATAGTCGTAGTACCCCTGAATGAGTGCTCCTGCCAGAGTCTTCAGGGTATTCTTGTTTACCAGAGAGGAGATCCGGTACAAGAATCGAGTTCGTTGGTTGACTTTTTTTATTACATTGGATGCCATTTTGTCACAGGAGAGATTAACCTCTAGGATGTAACCCAGGTAGGTAATTTCATCTTTCCTTGTGACAATATTGTCACCCACTGTAACTGAGAAGCCGTCGGTCTTGCTGAGTTTGTTATTTGAACCGAAGAGAATGGACTCTGTTTTGCCCATGTGTAATGATAGTTTGTTATCAGCGAGCCATATGCAGATTCTGCCTAGTTCCGAGCTGAGGGTTTTTTCAACCTGTAACTTGTTCTTGTCAGAGACCAGCAGGGCTGAGTCGTCCGCAAACAGGAACAAGTTGCAGTCACAAGCTGACGACATGTCATTTGCATAAATTAGGAACAGTAGCGGTCCTAGTATGCTTCCTTGTGGAACACCACAGCTCACTGTGAGAGGGGGGGATAGGGTACCGTTTACCTCCACCATCTGTTCCCTCCCCTCAAGGTATGATTGCATCCAGCTCACTGATAGACTATCAAAACCAATTGCTTTTAGCTTGTCAATCAGAATGGAGTGATTGACCGTGTCAAAGGCCTTTTGTAGGTCCAGCATGACCATGCCGCAGTATTTGCCTGCGTCCACCTCTTGTTTGATGTGGTCATTCAAATAGAGAAGGCATGTGTCAGTGGAGTGGGATGTTCTGAAGCCAGATTGGAATTTGTAGATTAGATTTTTTTCCGCTAGGTACTTTTCGACCTGTTCGTAGACTATTTTTTCCATGACTTTCGAGATGGAGGTGAGAATAGAAACAGGGCGGTAGTTGCCTGGGTCTAATTTGCTGCCCTTTTTGTGCAGAGGGGTCACCCTCGCAATTTTGAAGTCCTTGGGGACGTGTCCCTGTTTTATGGAGAGGTTTATTATGTGTGTGATGATTGGGGTGATGGCGGCTGCTGAGTCTCTGAGGAATTTGGAGGGGATGTTGTCATGGCCAGTGGCCTTGTTAGGTTGGAGGGCGCTCAGTTTATTGAGTACCTCATCTGTTGTTACCATTTCCAGCTTGAAGTCGTCCTTGCGGACCCCTAGGTTTTTGTAGTAAGCTACTATGTGTTCTACCCCATAAAGCCCTGAGTGGGAGGGTAGTTTGTTTACCAGTGTTGTGGCTATGTTTGTGAAGAAAATGTTTAAGTAATTGGCTACATCCAGCTTGTCTGTGATGAGCGTGTTGTCCGTTTTTATGTTTATGTTTGAGAATCTGGTTTTAAGTTTTTTACTGCATCCTAGTTGATTATTGAGTAATTTCCAAAGTTCACGTGGTTTGTTTTTGTTTTCCTCAGTTTTGTCATTGATGAAATTCTTTTTTGCAGTTTTGATCATGGAGTTTACGTCGTTTCTTAGTCTGTTTCTTTCTAGTTTGAGTTCAGTCACGTGGGCTTGGAGTTCACTGCTCGTGCTTTTAGTAAGCTTTGACTGATTTTTACGAAACTCAGAGCATTTTTTGTCTCTGGTTTTCATAGCGGCCAGTATTTCGGAGTGCATCCACGGCTCAGCGCGATTTTTTACCCTGGTGGTTCTTAGGGGGGCCATGTCGTTTAGTATTGTTGAGAATTTGGTTTTGAAACCAAGCCATGTTTCTTCAACCAGTGTACCATTGAGTTCATCTGACCAGTCCAGGCTCTCCAGTTCAAGGTTAAAGGCCTCGCTAGAGTAGGTTTTAAGGTCTCTAGATGTGACTGTTTTGTGGCAGCCAGCCTTTTGTTTTAGTTTTTTGCGGGTACAGAATATCATATAATGATCACTTAACCCCTTTCTTGGAGATCTTGGACTTGTCGGAGGTCAGAATGAGGTCAATGGTAGTCTGAGTTGATTCACATACACGTGTGGGTTGGGTGATTAGCTGGCTGAGGCCGTGCAGATCACAAAACCTACTGAATGACTTGAAGACGGGTGCATCTTTTCGTTGCATATCCGTGTTCCAGTCTCCAATAAGAATTTTGTCTACATCCTCAACTCCAGCTAAACACCCATCCAGTGTATCATAAAATTCACTATGATCTGGCGGCCTGTAGACTGTGCCAACCAGTAGGGATTTCGCCCTTTCGAATAGGATTTCCACCCATACAGTTTCAATTGATTTATGATTCAGGTCATTTCTGTTGATGAATTTGGTGTCCTTGTGTATGTACATACAGACACCACCTCCATGTTTGTTCCTATCATTCCTAATTATTGAGTAGTTCTCAATCTCTATCTCTGGATCTTTTACAGAATCGTCAAGCTTAGTTTCTGAGAAGCACAGTATGTTTGCCTTACCATTTATGAATAATTGTTTGATTTCATCCAATTTGTTTTTTAAGCTGTTAATGTTAATGTGAAAAATGTTCAGTGTGTTCTGTTACATTTGAAACAGTGGCATTGAGCCACAACACTGGAGTGTTGTCCTGCAGAAGTACTCGTGTGTGTAGCTTGTACCACGGTCTTATAGACCCTCTCTCTCTATCTTCTGTGTTTTTTTCTTGAAACATGAAACACGGGTGTCGTGTTCACACATAAACTTCAGCCTTGTTATAAACCCTGTTCGCAGACGTGTTGTCGTCTGTGGCTAGTGTGCGTTGGGTTAGCTTATCCTGTTAGGATATACGCCGACCATTAGCATGCTGGCTACATAGGTATTGTAACTGAGGGGTACAATTCCCTGACTGTATTGATAAGTATGGTATCATTAAACCACTACCGCTTTATGTACTTTAATTACTGGCCATACAGTACACGATATATGAATATGATGAACACTTCCCACAATGAAATCGGTTCCAGTCAAAGGTATTAATCAAGTATTTAATGGAGCAAAAGGTACATAGGATACTTTACATTATTCTTTGAATGCACTTGTAAGGCAAAGGAGTATGCGTAGGCAAATCAATAACGAATGTCCATTCTCTGGTTACGCAGGAGGTAATTATACAACCTGAATCTTAGGGAATTATATCTATGGTACACTAGTAATAGCGGGAGATACTGGAAGGGGTTCCCACTGGTTGTAAGCCAGCAAGGGGGTAGAAGATCTGTCGGTAGTAGGACGTCTGGTCAACGATGACTAGGGAGACTTCAGGTACAGAAGCCGGTGCAGTAGTCTCTTGATCCACAGACGAATACAGCTTGGTTCTCTTGTAGACTGTAGCTCTACAGTGAAGAAAGCTAGGCGGCCTCAGGCTCTCTGAGCGCCGACTCGACTTGACTCCTCTCGGGGTAAATCCAACACGTGCAGGCGTCGGCGATTATCCGCTCCATAAATCATAGGACCAAAGCAAATATATTCCAGCCGCAAAGGGCTATGTAGTCGTCGGGTAGATTAATCCAGTGTACATGTCCATACGGCTCTCGCCTAGGTCTCCTCGGGTGAAAGCGCCATGCGGTCGGCCCAGCCTGGATAAGAACTCTAGCTAATACGAGAAAGCGTTGGAGATGCTGGTCACTATAGAATTCTAACCGCACGATACACTATACACAAATAGACTATTAAAGACTCAATAGAAATATGTCGCACTCGACGGTATAGCGCCAAACTCTGACAATTCAGTTACTAATTCGCACGCGGTCTCGATGCTCTATTCTGAGGCCAAACAGGCCATACTTCACCGCACGTTGTATCGTGGGTGAGGCTTCAACTTATCGGTAACATACTAAGGACGAAGGGTACGGAGGTAAGGGGCTAAGGGGCTTCTACATTCGCCTGCGCCGTATTTATACGCACGGTGCACAAATAGTGCCACTCTCATTTCTGTCGCCGTATCCCTGGGCAGGGCCGGGCAAGTACAGACATGTCGTGTCGGTGACTTTGAACTTGGCTCCGGGGGCCGATCCCTGGCGCCGGTGGACCGCTGTCCAATAGGAGAATGAACTATTATGGGCTGGACTAAAGGGATATTCCGTGTATATGTACAAGGAATATACAAGGGATATCAAACGATATACAAATACTATGCAATATATATCAATAAATAAATATATATATTCGGTTTAATCTGATCCTTTGTAACAGCCGCCCCCTAATTAGTCCCACCTAATTAGCTAAGCAGAGACAGATTAACCGCACTGTCCACTACTCAATGTCTGCTGTGAGGGTCAGTCAGTTCACAAAGTCATGGGGTCATGGTCATCATCGATAGTATCGGGGAGCCTTGGCAGTTCTATTAGCCTCGCCACGGGTCGGGTGTAGGTCCGCCCTTGGACGAGCACTTCAGCTGCTCGGACCTTTCCGTCGGCACCGGTGATCACTTTGCTTACGCGGCCAGCCGGCCACATAGCTCGGGGTAGTGACTGGTCGATAATCATGACGACTGTTCCTTCTGTCAAATTGTCTCTCTCTTTTACCCATTTCTGGCGGGTCTGTAGAGACGGTAGGTAGTGGAGTAGGAAGCTGTTCCAAAACTTGTCAGCCAATACTTGACTGTACCTCCACATTCTTCGGCCGTTCGCTTCTTCAGGCCTGTACATTGTCTGTGGTAGCGCAGGGTCCAGCCGCGCCATCAAGAGTGTGTTGGGGGTGACTGGGTCGACATCTGCTACATCACTTGAGACGTAACCGAGGGGCTTTGAGTTCAATACTCCCTCGATCTCCGTGAGGACTGTCATTAAGACTTCTTCCGCCACGGTCTGGGCCCCAAGCACGGCGTACAGGGCTGTCTTTATTGAACGTACTTCTCGTTCCCAAGTTCCACCGAAGTGAGGTGCGTTCGGGGGATTAAACTGGAAGTCAATCTGGGATGGAGCGAGGTGGGTCTTAAGTTCTGGGCCCATAGCTTGGAAGCTCTCTCTCAGCTCTCTTTCTCCGCCTTTGAAGTTTGTCCCGTGATCAGACAACAATATAGACGGTTTGCCTTTCCGCGATGTGAATCTTCGGAAGGCCATAAGGAATGAGTCTGTGCTCATGGTTGGAAGGAGTTCTATATGTATCGCTCGGGTGGTCATGCATTTGAATACAATACCCCACCGCTTCTCGGTTCCTCTTCCTTTCTTTATATACAGCGGGCCGAAACAGTCCATACCGGTGGAGTGAAAAGGCTTGTCGCCGAGTCGGAGGCGACAGGGAGGTAGGTCAGCCATCCGGGGTATACTGGGCTGCGCTCGCCACTTACGACAGTCTAGACAGGTTCGCTGGAAGCGCCGCACTGCTTCTCTCCCTTGCAGTATCCAATAACGACGTCTGATCTCCGCGAAGACTCTCTCTGCCCCTGCGTGGTGCACATCCTCGTCGTATTTCTTTATGATCAGCTCTGTGACCTTGTGTCGGCTGTTCAAGACTATCGGGTACTTGACGTCATCCGGTAAGTCTGGGGCTCTCCGCAGACGACCACCCACTCTGATGAGACTATGGGCGTCGCTCTCGGGTGCTAGGTGGAGCAGTCTGCTGTCTGATGGGACGGGCTTTGCTCCCTGTAGACAGTCTAGCTCATCAAGGAACGAGTCTCTCTGGGCTCGTTGTAGTAGAAGAAGTTCTGCTTCTTCGTAGTCAGCTGCTGAAATGTCCGTAGTGGGCTGAACCTCTGGGTGGTGCCACAGAAATGTCTTTAGCTGCGCACTCTTTAGGGTGAGGCAATCGTCTATGTCGGGGTCTGTGGAGACGAGTGTGTTCAATCCACAGAACACTGATTTCTTGTTTTCGGCCTCCTCTTTACTCGCTTCCCGTGGGGTGGGTGTAGGCCACTCTTCTTCCGGGAGCTTGAGAAACTCTGGTCCGTCACTGTATGGGTTGTGACGGGTGAGGTCATCCAGGGACATTCCCCGGGTGATGACGTCAGCTGGGTTGTGTTTTGTGTCCACATACCTCCAGCTTGCTACTTCTGTTAAATCTTGAATCTCTGTGACTCTGACCCCCACGAAGACCTTGTATCTGCACGAATCAGACCGGATCCATGTGAGTACTGTCGTGGAGTCTGACCACAAGATTGTTCTTTGCACCGGAATGGTGAGTTCACGTTGGATTAACGTGGCGAGGTGCGCTCCTGCTAGGGCTGCGCAGAGCTCTAGACGCGGGATAGATTGTTGCTTTCGTGGGGCTATTCTTGAGCGAGCCAGGATGAAAGCAGTATGTATTTCTCCTCCCTCCTCTCGGGCACGCAAGTAGGCCACCGAGCCGTAGGCTACTTCGGAGGCGTCGCTGAAGACGTGCAGGTCCATCTGGCACGTCTCCGGCCTCACTGTGGGTGGGAAGTAGCTGCGGCGTATGTTAACACCTGGGAGTGAGCTGAGTTCCGTCTCCCACTCTCTCCATGTGGATGCAAGGTGTTCGGGTATGGGGTCGTCCCAGCCCTGGTCCTTGTCCCATAACGCTCTTACAATCATCTTTGCCCTGGTGGTGTAAGGTAGAATACATCCCAACAGGTCATATTGTCTGGCGAGTGTTCTGTATACACTCCGTCTGGTGGTCGGTAGTGCAGTCGACCTTCCCTGCTCCTTGGTCAGGGGTGTGTGTTTATAATGGAGCGAGTCTGTTTTGAAGCGCCAGACTAGTCCTAATGTCATTTCTTGGGCTTCTCCTGGGATGGTCGCCATCCAGGTCTCGCTGCTTGCTGCCTTATCCTCGGGGGAGAGGCTGCGCAATACTTGCGGGTCGCTGCTGGCCCACTGCCTGAGATCAAAGCCGCCTTTGATCAGGGAGGCGCGGAGCTTGAGTAGAAGGGCCTCGGCTTCTTCTGGCGTCGAGACGCTTTGCAGACAGTTGTCCACGTAGAAACTATTTTCTACACTTTTTCGGACCTCTTCATCAGCTGCTGGGTCCTCTGTGACGTGTTTTTGCAGTGCAAACGTAGCACAGCATGGGCTGCATGTGGTTCCGAAAGGGAGGACTTCCCATTGATAGATGGCTGGTTGCTCATCCCCGATCCTCTCTCTCCATAGGAACCGCAGCAGGGGCTTGTCCTCCTCCACTAGTCTCACCTGCAGGAACATCCCTTTGATGTCGCCGCCGATGGCCACCTTGTCCTGGCGGAAACGTAGTAACACGCCTAGTAGGGAGGGGCCGAGTGTTGGGCCGGGCAAGAGCTCTTTATTCAGATTTTGTGATCCGATCTGGTAGCTGCAGTTGAACACAATACGATCCTTGCCGTTGTGGTGGACTTTGTGGTGCGGCACGTACCATGATTCGGTCGTCTGATCGGCCTCTTTAATGTCAATTTTCTTTATGTGTCCCGCTGTGATTAGCTTGTTAATCTCAGCGCGGTACACAGTCTCTTGAGCGGGGTCTCTGGCTAGGCGCCGCTCTGTGTTCAATAGATACCGCTCCGTCGCTTCTTTTGGGGCGTGGAAGGTGGGCATACCCTCTCGCCTCAAGAGTGGAGTTGCGTATCTCATCACTCCGTTGACTTTGACTCTCTTTGTCCCTTGCTCGAGGAGTGCTATGGCGTAAATGTCTTCCTTGGAACGAATGTCTTTCTTTTCGTTCTTAAAGGGCATTGTCTCTAGTGTCCATAGCCTCTCGACATGCTGTAGGAGGGTGGTGTCTTCTTCTGTCACTCTGGAGTGGAGGCAGCTAGTGGCTGCTGTTCGGTTAAGAGACTTAGGGAGGGGGCCTTGTAATGTCCATCCTAGGCGGGTCTCGACTGCTGCAGGACAGCCTCTGGGCCCTGTGTGGACCCGGTCTATCGGGACTATGAGGTCTGCATGGTCGGAGCCTATCAGCAGGGTCGGGGTGGCACCGTCTATGAGCGGGATAGGTAGTTGACGCAGGTGCACATATTTATCCATCAGCTTGGCGATGGGGTAGGTGTACTGCGACAGGCCTATTTCTTGGCTGGTGAAAGCATTAGTAATCCTATACCGTCTCTCTGGCTGCCCGCTTGCTGCGATAGTGAAGGAGACATTCTCGCCCTTTATCGTCTTTAGATCTCTTCTTATTGTCCGAATCGTCATCTGGTTTTCGCTCCCCCGCAGCCCCAGCTGGGCCGCAGCGGATGCGAGGAGAAGGGTCTTCTCTGACCCGTCGTCAAGGACGGCGTAAGTGTCCATGACCTTGTCTTGGTAACTCAGTGTTACGCGGACCACCTTTAAGAGCACTCGGGCGCCCCCGCTGCTGGCGGGGTCAATGTACATAACACTTGCCTTTGTGCTGCTTGAGGGTGCGGGCTTTCTTCTGTTACTGTCGTGTAGGACATCTAGGTGGGCTCCGTCACACCGACTACACCTCTTCTTTAAGCGGCACTCGGCTGCCATGTGACTGCGCGCACATCGGTAACAGCGTCGGTTGGACTTTATCCATTGACCCACTTCGTCGGCGGTCATCTTCTTGAATGTGTCACATTGTGACAACCAGTGTTCTTTCTCGCAGTACGGGCACACCATCTTCCACTTCTCTTTCATCGAGGGGGTACTGTGGTTCTTGCTGCTCGGTACTGGTTCTGATTGGTGCATGACAGTCACCAATCTTCGGCCATCGTTTGCTCTCCTAGGTCTCTCTCTGGAGCTTGGTGTGCTCCGCACGAACGTATCCAATCGCAGGCTGCTGACTTCTCTCGCCAGGAAGTCGGCTAGGTCTAGGAGGGATGGCTCGGGACCGTTAGGATCACGGTGGTCTCTTTGCCGCCTGAAGCGCTCTTGTCGGGCGGGCGGAAGCTTCTCTAAAATCCTCTCGACATTAGAGTTTGCGTATAGTTCGTGCATACCCTTTTCTCGTTGCGCCCCCAGCATCCCTACCAGGGATTGTACCTTGATAGACAGGTCGTCTAGTGAGCGATTGTCTGTTGCTGGGGGTAGGCGGTCAATATGCCTTATCTCTTGTATTACGTAGTCCCATATGCGTCCATATCTTTGGTCGAGTGCTGCTAGAGCCGCTGTGTATGGGGTAGTAGAGGTGGCATAGGCCAGCGCTATATTGTGCGCTCGGGGCACCTTGAGGTGCTTCAATAGGATAGCATACTTGTGGCGTTCATCAGCTACATCAGCCATCATTGTCTCTAAGCACATCCGTAGCTCCGTGTACTGTGCTCTGTTCTCATGGGTGAAGTCTGGAAACGTCGGTGTGCCAATGTATGATGCCGTAGATGGCTGGCACATCGGTGAGCGTTGGAAGAGAGGCCTCCTAGGCGAGTCTCCTCTTACGCCTCTCGGTGGGCTGGTACCGGCAGGGTACCATGGCCCGCGTATCCAGGTGCTATTCCTCGGGACTGGTCGTGCGTCAATCTCACCCGTGAATTGAGTCGGGGGTCTGTAGCGCAGAGCCGCGGGGGTAGAGCCTGGGCTGTACTGGACCTCCTGGTCCTGTGGAGTACTGTGCTGCTGTCGGGCTTGACTCTCCTCCTCTCCCTCTTCTTCTTCCTCTGTCAGGTCCTCTAGATCCTGTAGTCGTCTATTTAGCCTCTCCGCGGTGTATACCGTTCCTTCCTTGTAGCTGGGTCTCACTGGGACCGGTCGGGGAAGGAGTTCGGAGGGGGGTATAGGCTCTCTCTGGTGGTCGGGCTCAGGGTCGCTTGATCGGTTAGGGGAGGGTGCCCTTGACCTGTGTCTTGACGAGGCCCTGGAACCCCGTGCGGAGGGAGGGGGTGTTGCCCTGGCGATCAGCTGCTCCATTAGCTGCGCTTGTAATCGGTCGCGCTCGGCTTCGCGCTTGGTGAGAGCGATGTCGCGCTCTGCTTCTCTTTGGGCACCGGCAGCGGCGCGCTGGGCTTCGGCGGCGGCGCGCTGGGCTTCGGCGTGGTCTCTTACCATATTCTCTTCCGTCTGAAGGCGTCTAATCTCTAGACGTATACGATCTTCGTCGCTCCGTTGCTGCGCTTGGAGGCGTTCTCTTTCCATGGAAGAATGTTCGCGCTCACTAAGCGTCTGTGCTTGGAGTCGATCACGCTCTGTTGAGGCTGCTAGGCTGGCGAGGAACGCCTGTGCCAGCATCTTGTCCGCCTCGCTGGGGGAAGACGCTGGTTGAGGTGATCCGCTCCTGGCAGTACTCGTTGGAGATGCGTTCTCCTGCGGGGAGTCCTGGAGCTCTATCTCCTGGGCGCTCTCCTCTTCTTGTACCGGGCAGAGTTCCATCTCTGGAGGGTTGTCTTTCTCCTGGAGCTCTCCGGGGACTACTTCTTCGGTCTTGGCGGGGGGTAAAGTCGTGTCAGTTCCCTCCTGGTCCCTACCGTGAGCTTGGTCAGTTACATTAGAACCCACTAGGGCCTCTGTTGGCGGGGTAGCCTGGTTGATAGGGTCGGACATAATTTTACTTTCTACTTTTTCCGCGTTTACCGTCTGTAGAAGGCTAGGTAGTATACTGGCAACGTAATCCTCTAAGTACTGAGGTGGCTGCCGTCTACGCTGCGGGCGATCTACTTTAGGAGGACCGTTTTGTGGAGTGTTCATCATAGGCCATTTCAATATTAATACCACTATATTAATATTACACTAGTTACCCATCCGGCTCGAAGGACCAATTGTAACTGAGGGGTACAATTCCCTGACTGTATTGATAAGTATGGTATCATTAAACCACTACTGCTTTATGTACTTTAATTACTGGCCATACAGTACACGATATATGAATATGATGAACACTTCCCACAATGAAATCGGTTCCAGTCAAAGGTATTAATCAAGTATTTAATGGAGCAAAAGGTACATAGGATACTTTACATTATTCTTTGAATGCACTTGTAAGGCAAAGGAGTATGCGTAGGCAAATCAATAACGAATGTCCATTCTCTGGTTACGCAGGAGGTAATTATACAACCTGAATCTTAGGGAATTATATCTATGGTACACTAGTAATAGCGGGAGATACTGGAAGGGGTTCCCACTGGTTGTAAGCCAGCAAGGGGGTAGAAGATCTGTCGGTAGTAGGACGTCTGGTCAACGATGACTAGGGAGACTTCAGGTACAGAAGCCGGTGCAGTAGTCTCTTGATCCACAGACGAATACAGCTTGGTTCTCTTGTAGACTGTAGCTCTACAGTGAAGAAAGCTAGGCGGCCTCAGGCTCTCTGAGCGCCGACTCGACTTGACTCCTCTCGGGGTAAATCCAACACGTGCAGGCGTCGGCGATTATCCGCTCCATAAATCATAGGACCAAAGCAAATATATCGCCTAGGTCTCCTCGGGTGAAAGCGCCATGCGGTCGGCCCAGCCTGGATAAGAACTCTAGCTAATACGAGAAAGCGTTGGAGATGCTGGTCACTATAGAATTCTAACCGCACGATACACTATACACAAATAGACTATTAAAGACTCAATAGAAATATGTCGCACTCGACGGTATAGCGCCAAACTCTGACAATTCAGTTACTAATTCGCACACGGTCTCGATGCTCTATTCTGAGGCCAAACAGGCCATACTTCACTGCACGTTGTATCGTGGGTGAGGCTTCAACTTATCGGTAACATACTAAGGACGAAGGGTACGGAGGTAAGGGGCTAAGGGGCTTCTACATTCGCCTGCGCCGTATTTATACGCACGGTGCACAAATAGTGCCACTCTCATTTCTGTCGCCGTATCCCTGGGCAGGGCCGGGCAAGTACAGACATGTCGTGTCGGTGACTTTGAACTTGGCTCCGGGGGCCGGTCCCTGGCGCCGGTGGACCGCTGTCCAATAGGAGAATGAACTATTATGGGCTGGACTAAAGGGATATTCCGTGTATATGTACAAGGAATATACAAGGGATATCAAACGATATACAAATACTATGCAATATATATCAATAAATAAATATATATATTCGGTTTAATCTGATCCTTTGTAACAGGTATCATCGTGGCTTGTTTACTATCGTATACGGGGTGGGGGATCATGAGGGGGTGACCGGATAAACCCCTCCTTCCCTCTTTTCTGATTGGTCGGGGGGTTGGGCCCTCTATCATTCAGCCCTACCACGCTGATTGGTCTGCGCAACACGGGGTATGGAGGGGGGGGGGTAGGGAATTCCCTGACTCCTCGCCTGTAAAGGTCGATTGAGTCATGGGATTCCCCCCGCCATAGAATACGTCACTGGGCGCGTTTCTATTGGTTGCCGACTTCCGTGAGTTCTTTACAGGCCCCATGTGTGGTTCTCTGTTATTGTCAAGTTGGTGTTGCGGTGCATAGGAACTCAAGAGTTCTGCTATGCTCTGTATATATGTATCTTGAGCCTTTGGTCACGTGGCTCAATGTTACATAAGCTTTTCAATTTATTGCTCACGTGGGAAGTCTCTCTGGGGGTTCCCCGTCCCCTCCTTTATGGAGCAGGTTGACGGGTTATTGTTTAGGGAATTCCCTGACTCCTCGCCTGTAATGGTCGGTTGAGTCATGGGATTCCCCCCATCATAGGGTACGTCGCTCCCCGTCCCCTATTTTATGGAGCGTGGTTGACGGGGTGTTGTTTTCCCTCAGACGCGTCGTATGGGACCCATGTCCGTATTTTTTTCTGTGAAAAAAAGGGCTTCTTGTCGTTCTCCCAGGCGGCTTGGAGGAACGGTATCTGGGTTCTTGTTAGAATGTCTATTGATATGTTTTGGGTCTCGACATGTACATAGTGCTGGCCCTGGGTGCTTCTGATAGGAACCACGCATGGGCTTGCGCGCCTTGGTTACTCATCATTGAAACTGTGTTTTTATGGGGCAACTGGGATGGAGTTTGTCTTTTCCGAGCGCCAGTGTACTAGGCTTGTCTCGACGAATTCTCGTTCATATCTGGGGGATGTTAACAGAATAGATCAAAACATTGGTAGAGGGGTCTCACGCCCTTGGGGTGGGCCACCGGGCGCGGTACGAAGGGGACCGTCTGGGTGGCGCCCACTATAATGTATAATATAATGTTTGGCCCCGTCTACCTGTGAGTGTGCCCCCGCACCTTTCATGACGTCTGCCAATCATGTCAGCCTTCTCTGCCTCGGCCCCTCTAGAGAGTCGAGGTTTTTTTGTGTGGAGGCTGCAACATACCAGCATACCCCTTTGGCGCCTGTCTAGTCCGCAGTGCTCCAGGCTCAGGTCGAGTGGCCTGTTGCCTGGATTGAGGGATCGACCTCTTTTGGGGGTCGTCTCCCCGGTGCGCTGCCTGGTCCCGCTGTGGGTGTAGCCTCTTGAGTGCTTTGGGGCGGCGTGCTGTAGGGGGGAAGGGCCTGCTCTTGGATGGGCCCTGTCCGAATACGCTGGCGATGTGGGGGGTGGTGTCACTAGTGACCGCCTGGTGGGGTCTCGATGCTGCGGCGTCGTTGGCCTCTCCAGGCCCCCTTTTCCGGGGGGGTCCAGTCCCTTCCTGGGTCTGGGTCCTCCTTCGCGCTCCACTGCTACGGCCTTGCCACGGGGTTGGGCTTTTGCTCTTGACCCCGTGATGTTGGGGTTGTAACGGGGGTTTGTTCCTTCCATTCGTTCCCTAGTGGCATGTGGGTTGCGCGTTTGTGTAGTCGTGGGTAAGTCCCACGGTCTGCTCACCCTGTGCGTTGAGTTGCTAATCTCCTCTTTGCACAGTCGGATCCGATACCCTCCCGTCCTCCATTAGGGGGGTCCGGGGGCTCGGGTCCTCCCCGGGTCTGATGGTTGTGGGGGACCTCAGCGGGTACATTTGTCGAGCTCTCGCTCTGCTTAGCTCCTGTATTACAGTATGACGCAGAGCGGAGCTATACGATATATAACGTACGGTTATGTATATAACCATAGTTATATGAGTATAGTGACGCTCTGTGTCGGAATCACTGAGGACCCTGTGGTCTTGCCTTTGTGGTGAAAGACTTTGGAAGGAGCTGTTAGTATGGCCACACCCCTGCTTATGTAGAGGAGCGAATGGGGGTGTGGCCAGACAGATGAGGTGTGTAAAGGTGCATGTGAAAATGTATTCAGTGCTAATACTGATATGGAAGAGTATTACAGTATTACCGTACGTTCACTGGCGCTAAAAAACCTGGTGGTCCTGTGGATTTAAGACAAGATCCAGCTGAGGGACCGAGGTGTCCTCAATTAACTCTTTGAGCGCCACCAGTTTTTGCCATCTGCACTGGCTGGCGCCAGCTTTTCTTGACCATTTTCACGATATTTCACGATCTTTGTGGAGCTATTGTATATTCTATATTATAGCTATTTACATCACAAGAGCGTTCTCTACTGCTGGATTACAGACTCACTTACATTACATTATGAGAGCGTCTTCTACTGCTGGATTACAGATTCACTTACATTACATTATGAGAGCGTCCTCTACTGCTGGATTACAGACTCACTTACATTACGTTATGAGAGCATTCTCTACTGCTGGATTACAGACTCACTTACATTACATTATGAGAGCATCCTCTACTGCTGGATTACAGACTCACTTACATTACGTTATGAGAGCATCCTCTACTGCTGGATTACAGACTCACTTACATTATGTTATGAGCGTTCTCTACTGCTGGATTACAGACTCACTTACATTACATTATGAGAGCGTTCTCTACTGCTGGATTACAGACTCATTTACATTACATTATGAGAGCGTCTTCTACTGCTGGATTACAGACTCACTTACATTACGTTATGAGAGCGTTCTCTACTGCTGGATTACAGACTCACTTACATTATGACAGCGTCCTCTACTGCTGGATAACAGACTCACTTACATTACATTATGAGAGCGTTCTTTACTGCTGGATTACAGACTCATTTACATTACATTATGAGAGCGTTCTTTACTGCTGGATTACAGACTCATTTATATTACATTATGAGAGCGTTCTTTACTGCTGGATTACAGACTCACTTACATTACATTATACTGCTGGATTACAGACTCACTTACATTACATTATGAGAGCATCCTCTACTGCTGGATTACAGACTCATTTATATTACATTATGAGAGCGTTCTTTACTGCTGGATTACAGACTAATTTACATTACATTATGAGAGCGTCCTCTACTGCTGGATTACAGACTCACTTACATTATGTTATGAGCGTTCTCTACTGCTGGATTACAGACTCACTTACATTACATTATGAGAGTGTTCTCTACTGCTGGATTACAGACTCACTTACATTATGAGAGCGTTCTCTACTGCTGGATTACAGACTCATTTACATTACATTATGAGAGCGTTCTCTACTGCTGGATTACAGACTAATTTACATTACATTATGAGAGCGTTCTCTACTGCTGGATTACAGACTCACTTACATTATGTTATGAGAGCGTCCTGTACTGCTGGATTACAGACTCACTTACATTATGAGAGCGTTCTCTACTGCTGGATTACAGACTCACTTACATTATGAGAGCGTTCTCTACTGCTGGATTACAGACTCACTTACATTACATTATGAGAGCGTTCTCTACTGCTGGATTACAGACTCACTTACATTACGTTATGAGAGCGTCTTCTACTGCTGGATTACAGACTCACTTACATTATGTTATGAGAGCGTCTTCTACTGCTGGATTACAGACTCACTTACATTACATTATGAGAGCATTTTCTACTGCTGGATTACAGTCTCACTTACATTATATTATGAGAGCGTTCTCTACTGCTGGATTACAGTCTCACTTACATTACATTATGAGAGCGTTCTCTACTGCTGGATTACAGACTCACTTACATTATGAGAGCGTTCTCTACTGCTGGATTACAGACTCACTTACATTACATTATGAGAGTGTCCTCTACTGCTGGATTACAGACTCACTTACATTATGTTATGAGAACGTTCTCTACTGCTGGATCACAGACTCACTTACATTACATTATGAGAGCGTCCTCTAATGCTGGATTACAGACTCACTTACATTACGTTATGAGAGCGTTCTCTACTGCTGGATTACAGACTCACTTACATTATGTTATGAGAGCGTTCTCTACTGCTGGATTACAGACTCACTTACATTACATTATGAGAGCGTTCTCTACTGCTAGATTACAGACTCATTTACATTACATTATGAGAGCGTCTTCTACTGCTGGATTACAGACTCACTTACATTACGTTATGAGAGCATTCTCTACTGCTGGATTACAGACTCACTTACATTATGACAGCGTCCTCTACCGCTGGATTACAGACTCACTTACATTACATTATGATAGCGTTCTTTACTGCTGGATTACAGACTCACTTACATTACATTATGAGAGCGTTCTTTACTGCTGGATTACAGACTCACTTACATTACGTTATGAGAGCGTTCTCTACTGCTGGATTACAGACTCAGCTGGATGTAGCCAATTACTTAAACATTTTCTTCACAAACATAGCCACAACACTGGTAAACAAACTACCCTCCCACTCAGGGCATTATGGGGTAGAACACATAATAGCATACTACAAAAACCTAGGGGTCCGCAAAGACGACTTCAAACTAGAAATGGTAATGTGGTATCCTTGACTGGCATTTCATAACAAATATGTGTGTATAATTAGAAAACCATAATGCAAAAAGCCAGGTGTACCCTTTCAACAGCAGAGTGGGTTTTCAGTGCTAAGTAAGGAGTGATACTGGTGTTACAGGAATAGTCATTTCAACCCCCACACTAACAGATGTACTTAACTACTTAGAACAGAAGGAACAGTCACTCAACCCCCACTCAAGCAAAGGCTAATCTATAGAACAAACAACACCTTTCCATAGGGGTTGACAGTTGCACCAAAAAGCAGAAGGCTAAATGAAACAATTATAGATTAGAGACAAAACACACTGTTACATCATCACTGAAAACTGCAAATATCTGTAATAATGATTAAATACAAATAATGCCTTAAGTACATATGACTAGAATGATTAGATCTTCTCACGCGCAGAGTGGGAACCTCGAGTTGACTTTATGTTAATGTCATATTAATTAAACTGACTTATTAGATAAAATGATTTTAATGTCATTTAGAATGTCACCTGATTATGCAATTTGGTATCAAAAGGTAAACAAAAGAGTAAAACTGTGATAATACTGGAAGAGTGTAATTCATATACACTGGAAATACTTTGTAAAAGTTTATGGGAATACCCCTCTGTCCAACTGAGAAAACCAGCCCAAAGGAGGGGGCCATGGCCCCCTGGGGCCACAGACCAGACCCCAAAGAAGAAGACAGGGGGCGGACCGCCCCCAGAAGACAAACCTGATTGGAACCCAAGAAACAGAAGAAACGCCTGTTTTTAGAATCAAGAACCAATTGGAACAGAATGCCAAATATATAGAAATAACTGACCCTAACCCTAAAGATGAGAACTCATTGTATAATTAGGCCAGACAGATACCCGAAACTCCAGGGGGTTCTGCGCCTCCACCACTCCAGAGACTATGCGGTTGCCATGACGTAAGTAAACAATAGAGTCACTGTTTAGTTTAAAGGTAAGGTCCCTAGTTGGGACCAGGTTTAACTATGTGATGGCAAAGGTGTAGTCTATTTCATTTGATAAACATGACTATTGTTTTATGTACAGACTGGGTTTGATGTGCAAACCTTATCAATCCTTTTGTACAACATGTTTGATGTACTATGAAATGATCCCTGTATGTAAAGAATCTTTTAATTCACTCTGAGCCCCGAGGCAAATAAACCCTTTGAGTTGAACAATAGTTCCCTTGTCTGGCTGCACAGTTTTATTCTCTACTGGCTATTTTTGGGAGTCAGATGAGAGGAACCACATTACCATTCTCCTTCTCTCCCTCTAGTTGGCAACCTCAATGCACTGTAATTAACCTTAGAAATGTATAGAATATACGACAGAAACAACAGATGAGGTACTCAAAAAACTGAGCGCCCTCCAACCTAACAAGGCCACTGGCCATGACAACATCCCCTCCAAATTCCTCAGAGACTCAGCAGCCGCCATCACCCCAGTCATCACACACATAATAAACCTCTCCATAAAACAGGGACACGTCCCCAAGGACTTCAAAATTGCGAGAGTGACCCCTCTGCACAAAAAGGGCAGCAAATTAGACCCAGGCAACTACCGCCCTGTTTCTATTCTTACCTCCATCTCGAAAGTCATGGAAAAAAATTGTCTACGAACAGGTCGAAAAGTACCTAGCTTAAAGAAATCTAATCTACGAATTCCAATCTGGCTTCAGAACATCCCACTCCACTGACACATGCCTTCTCTATTTGAACGACCACATCAAACAAGAGGTGGACGTGGGCAAATACTGCGGCATGGTCATGCTGGACCTACAAAGGGCCTTCGACACTGTCAATCACTCCATTCTGATTGACAAGCTAGAAGCAATTGGTTTTGATAGTTTATCAGTGAGCTGGATGCAATCCTACCTTGAGATGGTGGAGGTAAACGGTACTCTATCCCCCCCCTCACAGTGAGCTGTGGTGTTCCACAAGGAAGCATACTAGGACCGCTACTGTTCCTAATTTATGCAAATGACATGTCGTCAGCTTGTGACTGCAACTTGTTCTTGTTCGCGGACGACTAAGCCCTGCTGGTCTCTGACAAGAACAAGTTACAGGTTGAAAAAACCCTCAGCTCAGAACTCGGCAGAATCTGCACCTGGCTCGCTGATAACAAACTATCATTACACCTGGGTAAAACAGAGTCCATTCTCTTCGGATCAAATAACAAACTCAGCAAGACCGACGGTTTCTCAGTTACAGTGGAAAGATGAAATTACATACCTCGGTTCCATCCTAGAGGCAAATCTTTCCTGTGATAAAATGGCATCCAAGCAGTGGAGGTTATTCCATGACAACACGTGAAGCACAAATTCACTCATAATTCATAATTATTATTAATTTACATATATATATATATTTCTTTTTTTAATAATAATAATAATAATAATAATAATAATAATAATAATAATAATAATAATAATAATAATAATAATAATAATAATAATAATAATAATAATAATAATAATAATAATAATAATAATAATAATAATAATAATAATAATAATAATAATAATACTAATAATAATAATAATTATTATTATTATTATTATTATTATTATTATTATTATTATTATTATTATTATTATTATTATTATTATTATTATTATTATAAATGTTTTCCTCTGTAAAAAAATGCCAGTGAATTTTTTTTTTCTTCAAAAATGGCCAAGTTACAGCTCTGAGCTCTCTGATCAGGCCTGCAGTCAGTAATGGCTAGCTGTCAATCACTCAGGTGCAACGTTCCCTGCACGGGCTGACCTTATGAATATAATAGCCAATCAAAATAGGCTATTAACGTCATCTAAGCCCGGTCTGTGCAATATTGCTCTTGCCATTCACGAACGGGGATTGAATGATTGACAGCCTTGAAATCCAATCAGAGAATGGTGCCAGCTCTGCGGCTCTGCAGTTGCATACTGTTGATTGCTACACGGAACTGCGGGGCGGCGCCAGTCAGTCAAGTGTAGTAGTTTCAATTCAGTGCGTCAGCTTAGCTAGGCTCATGGTTCGGTAATAACAAGATATAAGAAGTGTATTATCAGGAATTGGAGAGATCAGCACGAGATACTGTACATTACTGACAGTGTTGGATTTGGATTTATATGAAGTCTGGACATCAAGCAGGGGCGGAGCTAGGGGGTGGCTACCTGGGCTCAAGCCCCGGATGTATTCTGAAAAGCCCCGAATCTATTTAAACTTTTTTTTTTTTTTTTTTTTTTTACAATTAATCATTGTTACATGAAAATATGTTTGCACCAGATTTAGCAGAAGCTAATTTCCATCTGTGGTCTATCCAGCTGCTAACTGTATTTGAGTGAGTTAAGTCTTGGTGTTATGGTAGACTCAGACCTAAGCTTTAAATCACAATCAACAAGTTGACAAAAACTTAATTCTTCCACCTTAGAAACATAGCTAAAGTACGGCCATTTATAAATCAAAAGGACGCTGAAAACCAGATCCATGCCTTTATCTCAAGCCAACTCGACTACTGTAATGCACTCCTTACCGGCCTCCCGAAAAAATACGATGATAACTGTAACTGAGGGGTACAATTCCCTGACTGTATTAATAAGTATGGTATCATTAAACCACTACTTTCTTTTTTTTTTTTTTTTTCTTTGACCAGTCAGCTGGTTCTTTTAGCGTTTATCGCTTTTTTTTATCGCATTTATACTTGGTCAAGTTCGACCGACAGAAGCAGGCTGAAAGGGTTCAGATGAGGGGGAAGACACTCTGGGAAAGGCACGGCTGCCGTCCGGGATTCGAACGCGCTCAGCCCCAGATCCGTGACGAGCACGGTTGTCCACGGCGCTGAAATAGCACTCGCGGTACGTGGTGAGCTACTGGAGCTCCCCAAACCACTACTGTCTTATGTACATTACTACTGGCCATACAGTACACAGGTATCTTATGATGAACACTTCCCACAATGACTCGGTTCCACACAAAACTGGATTTAAGTATTTATTAGCAGCAATGATAGTACATAATATACTTTACTTTGGATGCGCTTATAAGGCAAAGGAATGTGCGTAGGCAAATCAATAACGAATGTCCATTCTCATATTACGCAGGAGGTAATCATACAACCTGAATCTTAGGGAATTATATCTATGGTACACTAGTAATATAGCGGGAGATACTGGAAGGGTCCCCCCGGTTGTAAGCCAGCAAGGGTAGAGGATCTGTCGGTAGTAGAGTCTGGGTCAACGATGATAAGGAGACTCTGAGTACAGGAGACGGTGCAATAAGATCTTGATCCACAGACGAATACAGCTGTTCTCCGTAGCATGTAGCTCCACATGGAAGAAAGCTAGCCTGCCTCAGGCTTCTGTGGGGCAGACTCGACGTGGCTCCTCACAGGGTAAATCCCACACACTTGTGGGTGTCGGCGATTCTCCGCTCCATTAATTACAGGACCAAAAGCAAATATAATCCAGCCGAAAAGGGCTATGCAGTAGTCGGGTAGATAATCCAGTGTACATGTCCACACGGTCCTCGTCTAGGGCCTCGGGTGAAAGCGCCAGGATAAGCAGCCCAGCCTGGATAAGCACTCTAGCTGATACGAGGAAAACGTTGGTGATGCTGGTCACTGTAGAACTTTAGCCGCACGATACACTATACACAAATAGACTATTACTGACTTAATAGAATAGGTCGCACTCGACGGTACAGCGTTAAACTGTGACAATTCAGTTATTAATTCGCACGCGGTCTCAATGCTCTATTTGGGGCCAAACAGGCCATACTTCACCGCACGTCGTATCGTGGGTGAGGCTTCAACTTTAGTTACTAAGACTTCTGACTAAGTGCTTCTGTATTCACCTGCGCCGTATTTATACGCTTAGATGAATAAACTAGTACCAGCTTTATTCCTGTCTCATATCCTTGCGCAGTACCGTTCATGTCCAGGCATGTCCCCGGCGGTGACTTTGAACCTGACTTTGGAGGCATGGCCTTGGCGCCTGTGGACCGCTGTCCAATAGGAGAATGAAATATTATGGTCTGTACTAGGCTAAAGGGATATTCCGTGTATATGTACAAGGAATATACAAGGGATATCAAACGATATACAAATATTATGCAATATATATCAATCAATAAATATATATATTCGGTTTAATCTGATCCTTTGTAACAAGTACTATATACCTGTATGTCATGTATGTCCCTATGCCATAAATGTCATGATGTCATATATGTTGTGTACCGGGTATGTCATAAATGTCACTATGAATTGAAAATGGGGGACCCTGATGTAAACAAGACAAACGTCTTTCTCTGGTCTGCATTCCCTTAACAATTGTGTATATTGAGCCGTACTGTATTGTACCCATTCTGCAATCTGTTAAAGGCCCACTTGCAGGTTAAACCCTACTCTTCAATTATGGGTAGTTTACATCATTGGTATCTAATTTCATTATTTATTTTTTTCCATTTGACGCCGGAAATTCCACTCAGAAAGGGTTAAAAATGTCCATGCACGAATAACATGTATGGAGCCAATCAAAAAGCTTATCAGATGCTATCAGTGCCGTGACGTCACTGCAGGTAACTTTCCCCTACTTCTGATCCACTACAATGGATTTTGACGAGTGCAGAAAGCTATTTCCTTGATCCAAATGGACGCCTTACAAGACGCAAATGGGTTTAATCGTCGGAGAGACTTTGATGGACCAGCTACAACTGCATTTTTGGTTGAAACAAGGTAGTTATAAGGTTTTTAATGTCGTAAAAAAAGAACTACATGTACCACTAGGCAGCCCTTTGTTCAGTACAGCAGCGCTATTGGTTTGTTAGGCTGTCTCCTGATCCCCGTCCGGGTCATAGTACCAAGCTGGCTATATGGCTCTGGCTAACGTTAACGTTACCCCGCTAACGTTAGCATTATGTCTACTGTCGTGAACCATTTTAAATCGGGGCATGTAAAAGAGTTTGGGGAACGAGTAAAATGTGCAGGTCCTCTTCTCAGACCTGTGGGGCAAAGCACTGCACACGCATCATGCCGGCTAGCAAGCTACACATCACGGCATGTTGATACGATAGTAGCCCCTCGGATAGCACTCGGTGCATCACAGTCACGAAACGCGCTACCACGATAGCTAACTAACGTTAACGTTACAAGCTCAAACACCTTATAACTACTACTACTGTCGTGTCCATAAGTTACCTGGCAGAATACTTTGTTTGTGAGGACAAAGGTATACAAAGAGGAGAGAACCATTTTAAATCAGGGCATGTTAGGCGTTTCGGGAATGCTGGCTAGCAAGCTAGCTAACTTAGCTACTAACGTTATATACACAATATGTACAACAACACAATGATTTACATTAGTATATTTACAAATATGGTAACGTGGTTGTGGCTTTTACAAATAGTGGTTAGCTTTAGAGATAAATGGCTATGATCACGGAGCACTAGTGTTAGGTGAAACAGATACTAGCTCCTCGGCTAGCCTAGTAGTAACAAGAAGGCTCTTTACTTCCTGCCACTACCTGCCTGTGATTCTCAGGCCCCCTGCTGCCCTGTACCTTGTGTGACGTCATCATTAAGATGACACACGCACGTTATGAACCATGGATTAAAATATCCACATGCGTGGTGGTTGTGGTTGGGCGGACAAAATGTTTGATAAAAACGCTAAAACTGGGTCAATTTCGATATTCTTTTTCCTCTTTATGAAAGTCACCGTTGGCCTAGTCACATTGTTTATTGAACAAAAATACAACATGCAAGTGGGCCATTAAATAAAGTTTTCATTCATTCATTCACAGACAGACAGGGGGGGGGGGGGGGTTGGGTAGGCGGGGTACTTTTTCCAAAAAAGTATAGTAATATGGTTTATTTGTATTGGGATACAGACACATCTATGTGTGGTAATAATGCATATATTGAGTGTATTTCTGTGAAAATGCGCGTGGCTCATGCCTCTGCGCGCACCGCGAATCCAACCAAAGCGAAAACGATCGCTTCCGCCCCGCGAGTCGCGCGCCCGCTTGCGGCCGGTGGGCACAGCTACATCCGCTAACATGGGAGTGAAAGTGAAGCGCTGGTCGCCCGCCTGCTGAAAGTTGCGTCTAAACTCAAACTCAATGACCGAAAAAAGGAATAGGCTGAAGCACATGCTTATTTTGCCTATCCTTTACAATTCTTAAAAACTAAGTATACTTTAATATAAGAAAGAAGAACTTAAAATATGCTGCAAGATATAATTTTTTTTTTAAAAGAAGAAAAAAATAAGTTTGATGTTTACTCAAAACTGTACTCCTGAATAATTTTATCCTTTAGGGCCTTTTTAAAATCCCCCCTGAGAAGTACACAACTTCAACCCGTCACTAAGGCTATTCCACAATTTAACTCCAAAAATTGAAACACATCTAGCTTTTACATTAGTTCTTACCTTTTTACATGTTTTAAGAATACACAACCCTCTTAAATTATACTTTCCTTCTCTTGGTTGAAAGAGACATTGCATACAAACTGGTATAGGTTCTTACTCTTAGCACGAAAAATTATCTCCAATGTTTTTATGTACACCATATCTACAAATTTTTATGTGCAGGACTTTATGAATAATGGATTTGTTGATTCAAGGTAACTAGCTTTGTTTATTATTCTACTAGCTCTTTTCTGTAGTTTAATACACAGGAAAAACTGGGGAGTCATTTTCCCAGAGTAATTATTACGGAGTTATTATTTTCCTCTCAAGTAGTCATATTTACTCCATTTGGGGCATAATCATTGCCTGTGGCCAATAGAGTGAGAGTAAAGTTCCAGAAGAGTTTCTATTGGAGTAATACAGCATTGGTCACGCCTACTATCAATATAATTTCCAAAGGTGACAACGCCATCTTTCTCTCTCGGCAAGTCGTCGCTTCAAGCTCAGGTGTAGCAGCAAGAGCGCAATACAGCGATATTTTCCTTCTCTTGGATCAAGTTGGATGCCAAATACCAGGTAAGATTATTATTATTATTTGTTAATTTATTAAACAGCAATGTGTGTAACTAATTTGCAAGATTACAGCTATAGCCACAGAGCCATCTATCATGCAGGATGATGTTAGCATGTTAGCTGCTATGTTAGCAGGCATGCTATTAAATAAACGTTTTACAGTTTTATGGACAATAACTTAAGAACAGGTACGTCGGTGCAACACGAGTATTCAATTATCAACAGTATTGCTATCAGCGACAGTGCACATTAATCAACATGTCGGTTTTCATGTAAAATGTATATGAGCTAGTGTTAGCCAGAAGGCAGAAGCTAATTTCCACCTGCATGCGGCTATACCTGTATAGGCCTGAGACCATACCTGTAGACCATGCCTGTAGGCTGTTGTTAAAAGTAGTGATATAACTATATCCATACAAAAACTGACGTATTAAGAACATACAAGACAAGTAGACATAGTACAGGAGACGGAACAATTATATGTTACATGTTGGCGGATTTAGCTGAAACGGTGGCAGAGATGACGTGTGTTTTACTCTAAATAGAGTCACCGTACATTACAGCTATAGCCACAGCTATAGCCACAGAGCCATCTATCACGATGTTAGCATGTTAGCTGCTACGTTTGCACGCACGCTATTAAATAAACGTTTTACAGTTTTATGGACAATAACTTAAGAACAGGTACGTCGGTGCAACACGAGTATTCAATTATCAACAGTATTGCTATCAGGGACAGTGCACATTAATCAACATGTCGGTTTTCATGTAAAATGTATATGAGCTAGTGTTAGCCAGAAGCTCATTTCCACCTGCATGCGGCTATACCTGTATAAGCCTGAGACCATACCTGTAGACCATGCCTGTCGGCTGTTGTTAAAAGTAGTGATATAACTATATCCATACAAAAACTGACGTATTAAGAACATACAAGACAAGTAGACATAGTACAGGAGATGGAACAATTATATGTTACATGTTGGCGGATTTTGCTGAAACGGTGGCAGAGACGACGTGTGTTTTACTCTAAATAGAGTCACGTAAATTTGCCGCGATGTGCTGTAGGTTGACTGTTTTACTAGCGGTAAATGGACATAACAAGTTCTGTATCGTATCGCTCTCGCTCGGCATCGCTCTCTGCACTATCTCGCATATGTGCACGCGCACTGAATAAAGACCACAATGTACCTTTAATCCCAATATTCGTCTGACCACACCCCTATCAGCTTACCCATATAAGCAGGGGTGGGGCCACCCACTCGCCTCCTTCTCGCTTTCACAACAAGGAAGAAGTGCCTCGGTAGATCCCCACACTTGACACCATGTTGGAAAGGATTAGGAGCAGCTTTGGGAAACAAGGATACGTTGACATCATATCTTTATTTTCTCTCTCACTATTTTCGAGAAAATACGGCGATATTGTCTTCGTACTGGAGTGTCTGGAAGATGTTGATCATTCTAAAAATCCTCCACCGGTTTTCGTATTGGGAGCACGCCGCTGCATGCTTCTCAACTGCAGTTCCTTGCTGTGTTTGTTGGGGTGAAACCTGTCAGGCCACAGCTGAACTGTCGGACATGCCGCTGTTGTGAGAAGCGGTGCGTTCCAGGTTGGGTGAGTAGTGTTTTGCTGGCAGGCTCCACTTGTCTGTTAGTGCTATGGGGGCTACTTGACAATGTTTATGGAAACCGGCCCCAGGCTAGGGTCCTTTGTTCAGCCACCTAGGCGACAGAAGGCCTTGGTCTGAAGACCATTATAGTTTTAACTAGTGGGCCGCGACCATTAACACTGGTGATCCCTGTGTGTTCTGGACGAGTGGATTCTCTCTGTCACCGTGTTAAGGCCCCATCTTTCATATCCAAATGAGAGTATTCCTTCACGAGGGGATATGTGCATGGATGTGCGATAGCGGCAGATCCGTGTTCAAGTCAGCTACACAGGCCAGTTGGTATTGTGCTGATTCCGTCGGGTGTTGGTAAAATCACCGTTGTGAAGCGGTGTTGACATCTTGTTTTCTCTTTTCTCTTAAAAAGTGAGGAGAGGTTCAGAACGGCGGCCTGTCTGGGTGAGTGTTATGTCATTGTTTACATGTTCAGGGGATAGCTGCTTAGCTTACGGTTAGCCAGTCAGCTGTTAACTGCTGCGTTAGCCTGCTGGGATCGCTGCATGGCCTGTTTAGTGGGCCTACTGTTAGCCAGTCAGCTGTTAGCTGCGGTGCTAGCATGTCGTGATCGCTAGGTAACGTTAGCTTGCTGCTATAGGCCATGGCCTGGCGCGGGGTAGCTTTGGCTTCTCGCGCGCCGCCGTGAGCTCGCTTCTGGTCGCGTGCGCCGTTAGCTCGGCGTCTCGCGAGCAGGAGCAGTAGCGCCCGAACGGTTTGAGCGGCCGTTAGCTTGATGCTATTCTGTTGAACGTGCTTTGATTTTAACATGTTTTACACTCTTGACTACGACGTCATCCTTGACAGGGGATGTTTCGTCGACCCTGCCCTGAGCCAGGACGGCAAGATTGCATCAACAAAGAGGACTGTAGTGCGGGTTGGAGCGGCGACGCTGCCCAGTTCGAACAACACAGGAGCGGCTGTGTTCCTACGGTGTCTGTGACTGCACTTCGCTGATCTGCGTTCCGGGTAGGAACAGGTTTGACCAGACCTTATAACACGTCTTCTGGTTTTACTTTTCTAAATGTATTGTGAATAACGATGTTTTTCCCAAAACGTGTGTTGCTGCAATGCATTTAGGATACGTTGCGGGTTATGTGTGAGCTGTTTTTGTCACTGGCAGTTAGCTTCTCCGTGCAAATCGGGATGTAATGATCTGGTTGTTGTGTGAGAAACATCATGGTGTTTATATGTACCGTGTACTCACAACTAAGGTAACTAACCTATGAAGCTATGCTTGGTGACAAGTGAGTAAAAGAATGTTCTTTTCTCAGCCTGTGATGACAATGAACAGTGTGTTCACATGTTAACAGGTTTTCCTGTTTTAACTGGCCGTATTGAGGGTAAAATAAGAGGATTGTGTTTCCCCCCGGTTCCCTGGGGACTTTTTCATCCTCCTATCAGACATGTTTGTGCACTAATTGTGTCTTTTGTGTGGTAGGGATGCAATGTAACCCTTAGCTTGATTGCTGAGGTTGTGCTAAAACTGCTGGAGAAACTTTATTTTCCTAAAAGAAAATGGTTTGGTCGCTGTCGTGTGTGCTTAGCAAGGCCTGTGGCCGATACTAATCGAGAATGATGTATTCTCTCATTGTGAAAAACGGCGTTCCTCTGTTGAGTGTTTTTGCCATTTTTTGTAGGTGATGATGGGTTGTGTGTGTCATGTGACCTACAACTGGGTTGGACTGGCCACAGAAGCACATGTGTATGTTGGACCGGGGCTCTTAGAGCCCTCTCTATTCTGTGTTTTTCCTTAGTAAAAATCAGATAGCAGGTTAGCTCATGCGCTGTGTGGAGCTGTCAAACGCTTCATAGAGCTGACTATGACTGTGTCATATTCTCTTTTTGTCATTACATCGTATCATGGGTGTGGGGTCGTAAAGGGGTGAACTGGTAACCTTTCCTCTCCCCCTTGTTTCTGTCGGTCAGGGGTACACCCCCTGTCCTTCAAGGTTCCCGTCACGTGGCGGTTCGGCATGTTACGGGGGGGGGGGGAGGGAGTTTCCTGGTCCCACGGCCTGGAATATTGGGCGTGTGCACCGCAGGAATTCCCCCGCCATAGAGTACGTCATCGTGCGCGTCTCTGTTGGTAGGACTTCCGTGTGCTGTTCAGGTCCATGTGATGGATCTGTTTCAGGGGGGTGGTCAGGGCTCCTCCTCACCAAGCGCCTATTCGGGCCTTCTGTGAGTTCGGACTCCTTCTTCCATGTGAGGGAGCCTCCATCAGAGTACAGAGCCTTCCTCCTCAGATTGTCAAAGTGAGTGGACCCTCTAGAAGGGTCCTATTCTATTGTATATGTATTCGATTCAATTCGATTATTGAGTGTGTATGGGTTCAGTGCCTCTTCCCCGGAGAGCCCTAAAACCAATTTTTTACATGGCTCAAGGTGCAATATATTCTTTTCAATCTGTACAGCTCGCGTGGGAAGTCTCTCTGGGGATCCCCGTCTCCTTCCTATGGGAGGGTGGTGGGATGTAAAAATGTGAAAAAATTTTACCCCTGGCTGTGTAGACTGGGATACATACTGTTGGTGCTTCCTTCTTTTCTATTCAAAAAGTTTTGGAGTTAGGGAGTGTCACACCCCTCTTGTCGTTCCCCTGGGCGCCTTGGGGATTCAATGACAGGTCTAAATAGCCTGTTCATTGATGGGGGTGTGTCCCAACGCACGTATAGTGCTAGCTCGCTGTAAACAGGCGACTGACTGGCACGCCTTGGTTGCTTGTGGTTGAAACGGCGTTTTTATAAAGCAACTGAGATGGGGGTTTTTCCTCTTCCGACGACCAAATCCCTCGACCTGGGTTGGTTTTTCGACGGATTCTCGTTCATGTCTGGGGGATGATGACGGAATGGATCTGAACATATGTAGAGGGGTCTCACGCCCTTGGGGTGGGCCACCAGGTGCGGTTCGGCCGAACGTCTGGGTGGCGCCTTCTTTTTCATGTTAAGATCGACACGCATATCTGCCCTTTCTCCTGGAGTTGGCATGCCGGCGTGGTTAGGGCACGGGACTGGTTCTGGTCACGCTGGACCGGGTCAGTTGAACCCGTTGTCCGCCGGGGATGCAGATCTGCTGTTCTGGTACCCTGAGGGACTTGGGCTTTTTTCAGGGGGAAAAATGCCAGGTCGGTCCGGGTGTCACAGGGTTAAGCGCTATGGAGACCCTGGTTGGGTACGTTTTTTACTCAGCACTGTCGTAATGGCTTACGGCCATGCCAACCTGTACACGCTCGATCTCGTCGGATCTCGGCCGCTACACAGGTTGGTCCTGGTTAGTACTTGGTTGGGAGACCGCCTGGGAATACCAAGTACGGTGTGCTTAGGGGCTGGTTCTCCATTATTTTTCGCTCCTCTCTCACGCATGGCGAAGAGGGGCCTGTTGGGGGTGGTCTTTGACCTCCTCTGGTGACCCTGTGCTTCCCGTATCGCCAGGCCCGGTCCGAGGTAATGTTCGTCGACCCGTAGGCCTGGGTTAACCCTTTTTTGAAAACTGAAACACTTGTACTGCGGTATAGCCGGTGTATACCCGCAGGTGTGTTTTGGAGTTTTTTCTTGAGGGGTTATAGGAACAACCACCGCATTGGGTAACACCAAGGTGGTTGATTCCCTGGTGTGTTGGAGCAGTGTCAACTCCCGGCTTACCCGGTTGAGGGTGCCCCTGCACGTTCATGACGTCTGCCAATCGTGTCAGCCTTCTCTGCCTCAACCCCTCTGGGTGGGGGTTTTTAAATGGAGGCTTGGTCATGCAACAACGCCAGCATACGCCCCTTCCGCCGGGGCAGCTGTGTTCAGCTGTCCCCTCTGGCGCCTGTCTCGTCCGCAGTCTCCAGGCTAGGGTTAACAGCCTGTTGCCTGGTTTTTCCCCGGTGCGCTGCCTGCTCCCGTTGGTTAACCTTTTTTGTGTGCTTACGGCCATGCTGACTGCCTGTTCTGCAGGGTCAGTGTGCCAGGCGGTGTACTATTGGGGGGACAGGGCCCGCTCGGCTTACGGCCATACCGACCTGAACACGCCCGATCTCGTCCGATCTCGGAAGCTAAGCAGGTTCTGGCCTGGTTAGTACTTGGTTAGGATTCCGCCTGGGAATACCAGGTGCAGTAACTGAGGGGCCTTTGTCCGAATACGCTGGCGATGTGGGGGGCGGGGCACTACGTGCCCACCTGGTGGGGTCTTGATGCTGGCATCATGGACTTCTCCGGGCCCCCATTCCGGGGAGTCCAGTCCTTTTGGTGGGTCTGGGTCTTCCTTCGCGCTCCGCTGCTACGGCCTTGCCACGGGGTTGGGTTTGCCCTTGACCCCGTAATTCTGGGGGCAGTAACGAGGTTGTTCCTCCGTTCGTTCCCGGGTGGCATGCGAGTTGTGCGTGTGTGTAGTCGTGGGGTCAAGCCACGCTCTGCTCACCCTGTGCGTTGAGTTGCTTGAGTGCCTCTTCGCACGGTCGGGTCCGTCGCCCTCCCGTGAAGCCCCTAATAGGGGGGGTGCCCGCCATTAGGGTGGGTCGGGGGGGCTCGGCCCTCCCTGTTCTGATGGTTTGTGGGGGGCTGTCAGCGGGGTGTATTTGTCGGCCGTTGGCTCTCGCTCGGCCTCCCTTGTGCAGAGAGCGATGCCGAGCGAGAGCGATACGATACAGAACGTTAGGTTATGACTATAACCAAGTTCTGTTAGTATAGCGACGCTCGGCATCCGACGCCGCTGCAGCCTTTGACCTCGCCTTGTGGCGAAAGCTTGGGAAGGAGGCGAGTGGGTGGCCCCACCCCTGCTTATATGGGTAAGCTGATAGGGGTGTGGTCAGACGAATATTGGGATTAAAGGTACATTGTGGTCTTTATTCAGTGCGCGTGCACATATGCGAGATAGTGCAGAGAGCGATGCCGAGCGTCGCTATACTAACAGAACTTGGTTATAGTCATAACGTAACGTTAATTTGATGCACTGTTCGGTTCAACAAGTGTTTATTTGAACCATTGTACTGGGTTGACTAATTTGAATGAATGCCCAACAATTCGCCTCTAGATTGTCGATTGACTCTTAATGCGGAACCAAACTGTCAAGCGCTTGTTTCCGCCCAGACACTTTTCACTGTCGCTCGTTAACGGGTGCACGTGCACATATATTTGTGAGACGCTCCATCACCGTAATGTTAGGTATGTGTGTTCTGCCTCCATGTATAATATAATGGAAACTTGTGGAACTAGATAGCCTCACAGTAAATTTCACAGAGTAAATTTTACTCAAACTGAGTCAATTTGAGCCCAAGACGTGAGTAAAGTTTTACTCAGTTTGAGTAAAATGTACTCAGTTTGAGTAAAATGTACTCAGCGAAATTTACTGTATGGTGCTTTTGTAATATTTTCTAATTGTAACACTCCTCATAATGCATGAGTTGTTGTGCCCTATATCATCTTAGTAACTGTTATTATTTATTTGCCATCAGTTGCAGGCTGTACGTGTTAAACACATTGACTGGCAGAAATTCATCTTTTTTGAGGGCCAATTGACCTTCACAACTTTTTTGGAGTGTGGTGAGTGAAACATTTTGCACAGCGTGCCGTTGGTTCTCAAAATGGTGTCCGCCTTGATAGTTAGGAACCAAATGGACCCTTATTGGTCTGTAACTCTGACGGTGTACAAATGGACCCCAACGTCCATTGTACACCGTCAAGAGTTAAATTAACATTGATTTTACAATATAAATTGGGGTCCCAAAGATAGAAATGCCATTAAATGGGTGCCCTTGGAATTAAAATGGTTGAGAATGACTGCTAGAGCCGTACAAATATTGTCTTATGGGGGTCCATGGCACATCTTTTCAAATGGGGGTCTGTGGGCTAATTGTCAATTTGGGGGGCCCTTGACATGAAATGTTTGAGAACCACTGCCCTATGCAACAACATACTGGGTATCAGTTTAGGCTTTCCCTGCATGTTAATTTAAGCTGTAGGCCTACAGTACAAAGCACAATCCATTTAATTTAGGATAGAGTGAACCAATCAATGTCTTACACCCCTTCCTGACAGGCAGCGACGCAAGCGAGCGTGATTGCGAAAATGATTAAAATGTATTCGTTTCAATCAGACTATCCTGACCTGCCGCGAGCGACAGCGAACTGAGCGGCGATGTTGTTCCCCCCTCAAATATTTGCTCGCTGTGTCTCTAGTTGAGCGATTACGCGGCCGAGTCACGCCCCTAAACACTTTTTATTGGTCAAGAATCGCAGGCTGCTTTGCCCCTGTGTGCTTCCAGGTAACACACACACAGACACACCCGGACACGCGCCGCCTCATATCAGGACAGTGTCGCGCACGATTTCGTCTCCAGTTCGCACGCTCGCTGCCTGTCAGGAACCGGTGTTAAGTATGTCAATTAAGGCTGTCAATCTTCCTCATATGATCAAATTTTCAGTGGCTATTTTAATATCCCATTTTTATGACATTTTAATTAATACAAATTAAATAAATTGCACAACAGATTTATCAATAAGCTTGTGCAATCTTGTTTTGTCTATAGTTGCCAAGAAATTTGAAATTCCTAGTACCTTGGACTTAAAGGTCTATGATGACTCAAACACTGAAGTCGACGACGAGGCGTTTCAGTTTCTTCTAAAGAAACCAGACCTGGGTGTGTTGGAGATTTGTTCACCCCAAGACCCAAATCCTGAAGGTGAGTTGCTAACATGGAGCCTTATAGCCTCATCCATACAGTCCTGGCTGCTTGAAGCCTTTTTACAACGCATCCGCGTTTCCGGGTTCCCGTTTTTTCACTCTGATTGGCCAGGTCATGTGACATGAGCGGCAATCGTGGGACGGCAAGTTTCTACACTGGTTAAGGGCACTCTTCGAAGTTGGTTAAGGTTAAGTCAAGTCAAGTCAAGAGTTTTAATTGTCACGGCATACAGGTATACAATGAAATGCGGGTGGTCTTGCCCGCAACGATGTGCAATACAGTGGTACAACATATAATAGAGTCAAAAATGAAAAAACAACATTGTGCAGTAAACAGGTAACAGGTAACATGGAGTGACATCTCGGTATCTGTACATAGTTATTTACAGAGCATATGGGACATGCTAGTTAGCTTTGGTAGTGCAATACACTGTTCCTGTTATTCTAATTTAAAGTGTCCTTTCCTTTGGCCATAAGTGTGCGTGTGTGCGACATGAGTGTGTGCCCGCTCATGTTAAAGTGTTAAGTGGCTGCTCGTGTGTGAGCGTGCACAGCGTGCGTGTCGTGTGTGTGTTCATGTGTGCTTGTGTGTGGATAGTTCAATGTTCTGAGCACTCAATGTTCATTGTTCATGGCTCTGATGGCCTGGGGGAAGAAGCTGAGCCTAAGCCGCTCTGTCCTAGTAGCTGGGGTTCGCAGGCGTCTGCCTGACCTCAGCAGCTGAAACAGGCTGTTATTGGGGTGGTGAGGGTCTTTCATTATCCTGCAGGCTCTGGATTTGCACCTCTTGTTGTATAGAACCTGCAGGGGGGGTAGTGCAATACCCGTGGTACGCTCGGCTGAGCGCACCACTCTCTGTAGGGCCTTCTTGTCCTGTGCCGTGCTGTTTCCATACCAGGCAGTGATGTTTCCGGTCAGGATGCTCTCTACAGCTCCTGAGTAGAAGGACTGGAGTATCTTCCCCGATACTCTGAACTTCCTTAACTGTCTCAGGTGGTAGAGGCGCTGTTTCGCCTTCTTTACTACTGTGTCTATGTGTGTTGACCATGTCAGGTCCTCTGAGATGTGGACCCCCAGGTACTTAAAGCTGCTCACCGGGGAGCTCCAGTAGCTCACCACGTACCTCGAGCGCTATTTCGGCGCAGGGGACAACCGTGCTCGTCACGGATCTGGGGTTTAGCGAGTTCGAATCCCGGACTGCAGCCGTGCCTTTCCCAGAGTGTCTTCCCCCCCATCTGAACCCCTTCAGCCTGTTTCTGTCGGTCATCCTTGACCAGAATAAATGCGATAAACGCAAAAAAGAGCCAGGGGAATGGCCAAAGTTTAAAAAAAAAAAGCTGCTCACCCTGTCCACGGTGGCCCCGTTAATCATCAGTGGTGTGTGCGTCTCCTGCTGTCCTCTCCTATAATCCACGATCAGCTCCTTGGTTTTACCAATGTTCAGGAGCAGGCTGTTGTCCTGGCACCAGCGTTCCAGTACCTCAACCCCCTCCCGGTAGGCCTTCTCGTCATTGTCCGAGATCAGCCCCACCACCACCGTGTCGTCTGCGAACTTCACTATGGAGTTGGAGCTGAACTTGGCCACACAGTCGTGTGTGTAGAGTGAGTACAGCAGGGGGCTCAGAACACAGCCCTGGGGGGACCCGATGCTCAGGGTGATGGTGTTGGAGGTCTGACCCCCCACCCTGACCGCCTGGGGTCTTTCGCTCAGAAAGTCCAGTACCCAGGCGCTCAGGGCGGAGCTCAGACCTAGCTCGATCAGCTTGTCCACCAGTCTGGTGGGGACTATGGTGTTGAACGCTGAGCTGTAGTCAATGAACAACAGTCTCACATAGCCCCCCTTCTGACGGTCAAGGTGCGAGAGGGTGCTGTGCAGTACCTGGGAGACCGCGTCGTCGGTGGACCTGTTTGTCCTGTATGCAAATTGCATAGGGTCCATATCACTGGGGAGGGAGGCACAAATGTGGTCCTTGACCAGTCTCTCGAAACATTTCATGACCACAGAGGTGAGTGCCACCGGTCTGTAGTCATTTGGACATGTTGGGGAGGGTTTCTTCGGTACAGGGATGATGGTAGACATCTTGAAGCAGGCAGGGACCACTGACTCCGCCAGGGATTGATTAAATATGGCGGTGAACACTGGGGCCAGCTGGTTGGCACAGGACTTGAGTATGCGTCCTGTTATGCCATCTGGGCCAGCAGCCTTCCTGGTGTTCACCTGCATAAATGCTCTTCTCACACTGTGTTCCGACAACGAGAGAGCGTGGCGATAGAACGCCAGGTAGTTTGCAGGCTGTTCGACGCGGAAATGGGCAAACACGCTATTGGGCGCACATGTCACATGACCTGGCCAATCAGAGCGCCGGAAACGCGGATGCGTTGTAAAAAGGCTACACGTGTCCTGGCTAACCTAAAATGTCACACAGGTACTGTATATTTTTGTACTTTGAAATGATCTTTGTATATGCCCAATGTAATGTAACGTGTGGATCCTTCCTAATCTAATGTGGCCTTTTTACATTACACTTGTCACAAACATTCCTCTCTTGCTAATCACACTTATATGTCTACATGATTGTTAGATTCAGTGAGGACATCTGCAAGCAACTCCAGCCAAAGCTTCGTTCTCAGCTCTGGTGCAGACAATGAGGGGGAGTCTGATGACACCATCATTTTGCAGTCTAGTCCTGCTCCAAGAAACGGTGCTGACCTGACTCGTCTCACTCTGGTAAGCTTTGCATATGACTGTTTGAAATGGAGATGGTGACTCTGATAAAGTTGTAGCATGGGGATGGCCAAGTACAATTGGGGAGAAAATGGGGGGGGGGGTCATGGTTTACATTTGTCACCTTAACCCTTTCACTGCCGCACAACAGCAGGTTAACCCTTTCACTGCCGCACTACAGAAGGTTAACCCTTTACTATCACACTACCGACGGTAGTGTGGGGGGTAACCCCCCCCCTTTTTACTCCCGCTTAGATGACTGAAAAGATTCTGAGGGACACACCTGGAGGAGAGAGGATCATTGCCGATTATGCTCGGACAAAAACCCTAATGGATACCAGAAGACGCGACATGGTGAAGATATTGGTTGCGCACATGGCAAAAGAGCATGGGTATGTTGTCATCTAAACATTACGCACCCAATACACATTTTTGGTTTTTACTAAGATCCTCCTTTTTGCAGAATTGGTAAATGATAAATGGTTATCCAAAGCGCTTTACATAGATTGTGCAGAAGGCATTGGCACAGCAATACTTTTGTTTGGATCTCATACTTGTGTGTGTGTGCACTGTAGGACGAGTCCTTCAAGGCGTGTTAAAGAAGACTACGCAAAGGGAATCACTGCCTTATTCCCATACCTGGCCGATCCCCAGGGCAATTTGGGATATGTAAGTACATCAGGGAAAAGTGCAGAGAGACATTTCATCGGCGACTCAGTGCATGTGTGTGTGTGTTCCTGTGGGTCGCCCATCTTGCGTGTGTGTTAAAACTGCATGACAAATAAAGACTTCTAGTCTAACAATTATTATGTTTATAGTTCATTCTTGTTATATAATTTCTAGGGATGTTCGATATTGGCTTTTTTTTTACCGATATCCGATATACCGATATTGTCCAACTCTTTAATTTCCAATACCGATATCAACCGATACCGATATATGCAGGGTTTCTCCCCCCCCCCCCCCCCCCAAAAGGAATAATTTCAGGTAATTAACATTAGGCTACATATCTCTTGTCGTGGAATTAACACAACATTATGCATAACATTATCCAATCACATGCATGGTACATAAAACACCAACCCCTTTACTCCTCACTTCTCTGGAATTGCTTAAAATAGGGCTGTGCGGAGTACGATTTCAACTAAATATTTGTTAACATTTCTGTATGCTGACCATTTCTCCTAACCTCAACAATTTCAGAACTACAGATGTCCTACCTGTTGACCTTGATTTTAGCAATTCTTCAGAGAAGGGCATGTGTTAAGTTTTAAGGAGAGAAATAAACACATTTACACATGCCCATTTAAACCAAATAACACTTTTTTTTCTCTTTACTTCTTGTGTTTTAGGAGCAGTATTACAATCCAGTAGATGGGAGTGGGTTTCTGGCATGGAGGGTGAAATCACTTCAAAAAGTAGCATCAGAGGGACAAAAGAAGAGCCGTAATGTTCAGCCACTGATCGGTATGTAATTTTGATTGTCCCAGTCCACTGTTTATCTAGCAACTGTGAAGATGGATCATTATAGTAAATGCATATCACTGGAAAGTATTGCAGCAGTATGTGTGGTTTCTCCACTGTTACAGGTGGTCCAAATTCTGGCGACAGAGCCCCCTTCTGTGAGGAAAACCAGCTAACCACAGACACCCAGTGTCGTGAGGCCAGTGCACTGATGAAGCATACAACTGATGAAGCAATCATCAAGGAGAAGATGAAACAGACCCATCGCCAAGAAATGGTGCATGACCCAATTAAGTCCTCTGAAATATTCACCACCTTTCCACGATTCCTAGTCATCACAGGAATGGTATGTGGCTTGCATTAAAGTCTAACTGAAATAAAAAATGACCTTTTTAAACAATTTAGATCACATCCCTGGTCATAGGGTGAACCTATTTAATAGGGCTGTCCCTGACTAAGGATTTGGATGGTCGACTAGGATTGTAAAAAAATAAAAATAAAAAAAAAAAAACGTATATATATTTTTTTTTTATCATTCCATTTGGGCTGTGGGGGGTGCTTAATGTCTGAAGGAGTCGACTGAAGGCTTCTTGTCCTCTGCAAAAGCATGCAATTGGTCCACTGATGGATACATCTTGATATTTGTCTAGTATAGTGTGTTCATTAGATGGGTGAAATCCTCTTTCAGTGCCTCTGTGCCTGTTTTCGTAGGCAGTTAGCCTCTGGTATGCCTGCCATTAGCGTTAGCCACGCTTCTATGCCTCTTTTCTTTTGAAAAGAATGATTAAAAAAAAGAATAAAAAAAATTATAATATTATATTCGACTAAGAGGTTGGCCAGTCGACTACGGCCCCTTTCGACCGATTAGTCGACTAATCGATTAATAGGGGTCAGCCCTACTATTTAACAATGTATGACAAAAAAATTTCAACCATGTTTTATTCCATCTTGTCTGCAGATTGAGCAGGATTTCAGTCTGATGTTTGGTGATGACATCTCTGCAAAGTTCCTGGAGAAGTGGCCTACTTTCTGCAGGCAGAAAGTCCTTGAACAAAGCCGTGGCCTCACCCAGACCGGCGACCTTCAAGACCTGCTTCAGAATGCTGAATCCACAACAGAACTGAACAATGGTATGCTTGAATTAAAGGAATATAATAATGGAAGGGTGAATTGTTTTTTAAACAAATGGAAACACAGCTTTTAGTCAAATGTATTTCTGATTTTTTTTATTTAATTTTTTGTATTTTCAGGATTGGGACAGTGAGATGTCCTCCCTCTTGCTGCTTGTCCACCTCATGCCACCATCACCTCAGGGCCGCAACAAGAGACCGGGAAAGCTCTCAGCCAGACAAGCCATTGACTACCTTGTGAAGTTCATAAAGGTAAGGTTACAGTTACCTATATTATCGGCCGATATTGGCATTAAAATGTGATATAGGAAAATAGCGGTATCGGTAAAAAGAAAATTAATAATTTTTTTTACATTTCTATAACCAACCTTTATTTACCCAGGCAAGTAAGAACAAATTCTGATTTTATTTATTGTCAAAAGTATGCATAATGTTATGTTAATTCCACAACAAGACATATGTAATGTTAATTACCTGAAATTATTCAGTTTTTGGGGGGGGAAACCCTGCATATATCGGTATCGGTTGATATCGGTATTGGAAATTAAGAGTTGGACAATATCGGTATATCGGTAAAAAAGCCAATATTGAGCATCCCTAGTTACAGTTAAATTAAAGTATAAGAAGGATCACTGTTCTGTCTAGGGGTGCACGATATTGATTTGTTGACCCCGATATCGATAACTTTCTGCTCCTCAAGGTCGATACCGATAACGATATATATATTTATTGTATTATAATTATACATTTTTTTATGTATATTCCTGTAGTTTTGACCTAACCAGATTTATCATGACATGAGCGTTACTATATGAACAAAACAAAGCCAAGAGAACAGTTTTGACTCTTCAAATAAAGTTTTTTTTTTTGAAGAGTTTGAGTCGATCACAAAATTCACAATCCGTCAATGTCATTAACAATGTGTTTCCCTGAACAACTAAAAACCTTATTGTGCTTTGTCAGTAGGGATGCTGTTCACATTTGAACCGATACGGTACAGGTACCTGTGAATCGATACCGGTACCTTTTTTGGTACTTTAGTCTCTAAAAATGTAATCTACCTACCTCAGTTGTGAGAAAAAAAAATCCAAACTTCAAATAACCACATTTTCGACAGTTTTTGGCTTGCCATTGCCCCGACTGCTTTGTTGTTGAATCAAGTCAAATCCTAAATAAGCATATATTGTGCGTGTGAACGTTGACATGAAAAGAAAAAAGTAAAAAAAATATATATTTTTTTTTATTATCAGAGCTATCAATACTTTTATCGGGATGACGTCATAATTGCTGATATCGGCCTGATAATTATCGTGCATCCCTAGTTCTGTCCCTAATATTGACCTGCATGATTGAAATCATGCAAAGACCACTGTTTGCAAACCGTGACTAATTTTAATAGCAAGACTAATGAAGTTCTCTTGTCACAGACTGGGACCAGTGTCCATTGGCATCTGGACAGCATCACGGAGAGCCTTCAACCCTATCTGCTTGCTGTGGAGACCCAGAGGAGTGTGATTCACAAGTACTTCATTGTGATTGACAAACATGCAATCCCTTGTAAGTCACCAGACTCTCTTGCCTCTTTTGATGAGCTTTTCAAAGCTCATTTTGTTTTTGGTACCTCATACAACCGGGATCTGGCCAATGTGTACAACTTCTTGCAAACCGCCGTTTACAAGATCGATGCTGCTACCACTAATGTCAACCCCAGGGTTAAAGAGATGAGGGCTCGGATGCTGCACTGATTTCTTTTTTATACTGAGAGGATATTTTATCTTGGGGCCTCTGATGCTGCACAGACTTTTGATACTGAGAAGATATTTTATCTTGAGGCCTTTGATGCTGCACAGACTTTTGATACTGAGAAGATATTTTATCTTGAGGCCTCTGATGCTGCACAGACTTTTGATACTGAGAAGATATTTTATCTTGAGGCCTCTGATGCTCCAGTGTTTTTTTGATAAGATGTTGTGTTTCATTTGCAAAAACTCTCAGGCAAATGCCAATTCACTGATGAGGCACTTGAGGATGATCCACGGACTTTGTTCAGGAAGGACACTTCGTCTTAAATGTAGTCAGCCTGGTTTTTTTACATGTCTTTTGCACTTTTTCTGGGTTTCGAAAGCATCTTAAAGCACGTCATCAACCATGTGATGATCCTGGTGAAGGCCGCTGTTACGAAGGATCAGATTAAACCGAATATATATATTTATTGATTGATATATATTGCATAATATTTGTATATCGTTTGATATCCCTTGTGTATTCCTTGTACATATACACGGAATATCCCTTTAACCTAGTACAGACCATAATATTTCGTTCTCCTATTGGACAGCGGTCCCTTAGGCGCCATTGCCATACCCCCAGGGTCTAGTTCAAAGTCACCATCAAAGACATGCCTGGGCATGAACGGCTCTGCGCAAGGATACGAGACAGGAATAGGGCTGGTACTAGTTTGTTCACCTAACGTATAAATACGGCGCAGGTGAATACAGAAGTCAGTTACCCAATAAGTTGAAGCCTCACCCACGATACAACGTGCGGTGAAGTATGGCCTGTTTGGCCCCAAATAGAGCATTGAGACCGCGTGCGAATTAATAACTGAAGTATCAGAGTTTAACGCTGTACTGTCGAGTTCGACCTATTCTATTAATTCAGTAATAGTCTATTTATGTATAGTGTATCGTGCGGCTACCGTTCTACAGTGACCAGCATCACCAACGTTTCCTCGTACCAGCTAGTGTGCTTATCCAGGCTGGGCAGCTTACCCTGGCGCTTTCACCTGAGGAGCCCTAGACGAGGACCGTGTGGACATGTACACTGGATAATCTACCCGACGACTACATAGCCCTTTTCGGCTGGATTATATTTGCTTTGGTCCTGTAATTGATGGAGCGGAGAATCGCCTACACCCACAATTGTGTGGGATTTACCCTGTGAGGAGCAACGTCGAGCCCGCCTCTCAGAAGCCTGAGGCTGGCTAGCTTTCTTCCATGCGGAGCTGCATGCCACGGAGAACAGCTGTTATTCGTCTGCGGATCAAGAGATTATTGCACCGTCTCCTGTACTTGGAGTCTCTCTATTCATCGTTGACCCAGACTCTACTACCGACGAATCCTCTCCCCTTGCTGGCTTACAACCGGAGGGACCCTACCAGTATCTCCCGCTGCCTTACTATTGTACCATAGATATAATTCCTAAGAGACAGGTGGTATTCATTATCTCCTGCGTAATATGAGAATGGACATACGTTATTGATTTGCTTACGCACATTCTTTGCCTTATAAGCGCACCCTACGTAAAGTATTGTTATATACTATCATTGCTGCTAATAAATATTCTTAAACCCAGTTTTGTGTGGAACCGTGTCATTGTGGGAAGTGTTCATCTAAGATACCTGTGTACTGTATGGCCAGTAGTAATGTACATAAGACAGTAGTGGTTTAATGATACCATACTTATATAATACAGTCAGGGAATTGTACCCCTCAGTTACAATTGGTCCTTCGAGCCGGAGGGTAACTAGCGTAATATTAATATAGTAGTATTAATATTGACATGGCCAATGATGAACACTCCACAAACGGTTCTCCTAAAATAGATCGCCCGCAGCGTAGACGGCAGACACCTCAGTACTTAGAGGATTACGTTGCCAGTATACTACCTAGCTTTCTACAGACGTTAAACGCGGAAAAAGTAGATAGTAAAATTATGTCCAACCCTACCGACCAGGCTACCCCGCCAGTAGAGACCCTAGTGGGTTCTAACGTAACTGACCAAGCTCACGGTGGGGACCAGGAGGGACCTGACATGACTTTACCCCCCGCCAATACCGAAGAAGTAGTCCCCGGAGAGCTCCAGTATAAAGAAAGCCCTCCAGGGATGGAACCCGACCCACCACAAGAAGAGACGCGCACCCCGGAGATGGATCTCCTCGGTACGCGACAGGAGAACGGATCTCCAACGAGTACTACCAGGAGCCGATCACCTCAACCAGCGTCTTCCCCCAGCGAGGCGGACAAGATGCTGGCGCAGGCCTTTGTCGCCAGCCTGGCAGCCTCAACCGAGCGCGATCGACTACAAGCACAGACGCTTAGAGAGCGTGAACATTCTTCCATGGAACAAGAACGCTTCCATGCGAAACTCCAAGCGCAAGCCCTTAGTGAACGCGAACATTCCGCGACCGAACGAGAGCGCTTTCAGGCGCAGCAACGGAGTGACGAAGACCGCATACGCCTAGAGACTAGACGCCTCCAGACGGAAGAGAATATGGAAAGAGACCGCGCCGAAGCCCAGCGCGCCGCCGCCGGTGCCCAACGCGAAGCAGAGCGCGACCTCGCTCTCACCAAGTGCGAAGCCGACCGCGACCTAGTAAAGGCGCGGATGATGGAGCAGCTGATTGCCAGGGTAACCCCCCCTCCCTCCACACGGGGCTCCAGGGCCTCGTCAAGACAAGGGTCAAGGGCACCCTCCCCTACCCGATCAAGCGACCCTGAGCCCGGCGACCAGAGAGAGCCTATACCCCTCTCCGAACCCCTTCCCCGACCGGTCCAAGCGAGACCCAGCAACAGGGAAGAACCGGCCTATACCGCGGAGAGGCTAAATAGACGACTACAGGATCTAGATGACCTGCCAGAGGAAGAAGAAGAGGGAGAGGAGGAGAGTCAAGCCCAACAGCATCACCGTACTCCACAGGACCAGGAGGTCCAGTACAGCCCAGACTTTACCCCCGCGGCTCTGCGCTACAGACCCCCGACTCAATTCACGGGTGAGCTTGACGCACGACCAGCCCCGAGGAACAGCACCTGGGTACGCGGGCCTTGGTACCCAGCAGGTACCAGCCCACCACGACACGTAAGAGGAGACTCGCCTAGGAGGCCTCTCCTCCAACGCTCACCGATGTGCCAGCCATCCATGGCATCGTACCTTGGCACACCGACGTTCCCGGACTTCACACACGAGAACAGAGCACAGTACACAGAGCTACAAATGTGCTTAGAGACAATGATGTCCGATGTAACTGATGAACCGTACAAGTATGCTATCCTACTCAAGCACCTCAAGGTGCCCCGAGCGCATAAATATAGCACTGGCATATTCCACCTCTACTACCCCATACACCGCGGCTCTAGAAGCCCTCGACCAACGATATGGACGCATATGGGACTACGTAATACAAGAGATAAGGAATATTGACCGTCTACCCCCAGCCACAGACAATCGCTCACTAGATGACCTGTCTATCAAGGTACAATCCCTGGTAGGGATGCTGGGGGCGCAAAAGGAAAAGGGTATGCACGAACTGTACGCAAACTCTAATGTCGAGAGGATTTTAGAGAAGCTTCCGCCCGCCCGACAAGAGCGCTTCAGGCGGCAAAGAGACCACCGTGATCCTAACGGTCCCGAGCCATCCCTCCTAGACCTAGCCGACTTCCTGGCGAGAGAAGTCAACAGCCTACGGTTGGATACGTTCGTGCGGAGCACACCAAGCTCCAGAGAGGGACCTAGGAGAGCAAACGATGGCCGCAGACTGGTGACCGTCATGCACCAAGCCGAATCAGTACCGAGCAACAAGAACCACAGTACCCCCTCGATGAAAGAGAAGTGGAAGATTGTATGCCCGTACTGCGAAAAGGAACACTGGCTGTCACACTGTGACACGTTCAAGAAGATGACCTACGACGAGGTGAGTCAATGGATAAAGTCCAACCGACGCTGTTACCGATGTGTGCGCAGTCACATGGCAGCCGATTGCCGCTTAAAGAAGAGGTGTAGTCGGTGTGACGGAGCCCACTTGGACGTCCTACATGACAGTAACAGAAGAAAGCCTGCACCCTCAAGCAGCACAAACGCAAGTGTTATGTACATTGACCCCGCCAGCAGCGGGGGCGCCCGGGTGCTCTTGAAGGTGGTCCGCGTAACATTGAGTTACGAAGACAAGGTCATGGACACCTACGCCGTCCTTGACGACGGGTCAGAGAAGACCCTTCTCCTCGCGTCCGCTGCGGCCCAGCTGGGGCTGCGGGGGAGCGAAGAAACGATGACGATTCGGACAATAAGAAGAGACCTGAAGACGATAAAGGGCGAGAATGTCTCCTTCACTATCGCAGCAAGCGGGCAGCCAGAGAGACGGTATAGGATCACTAACGCTTTCACCAGCCAAGACATAGGCCTGTCGCAGTACACCTACCCCATCGCCAAGCTGATGGATAAATATGTGCACCTGCGTCAACTACCTATACCGCTCATAGACGGTGCCACCCCGACCCTGCTGATAGGATCCGACCATGCACACCTCATTGTCCCGATGGACCGGGTCCACACTGGGCCCAGAGGCTGTCCTGCAGCAGTCGAGACCCACCTAGGATGGACACTACAAGGCCCCCTCTCTAGGTCTCCTAACCAAACAGCAGCCACTAGCTGCCTCCACTCCAGAGTGACAGAAGAAGACACCACCCTCCTACAGCACGTCGAGAGGCTATGGACACTAGAGACAATGCCCTTTAAGAACGAAAAGAAACACATTCGTTCCAAGGAAGACATTTATGCTATAGCCCTCCTCGAGCGGGGGACAAAGAGAGTCAAAGTCAACGGAGTGATGAGATACGCAACTCCACTCCTGAGGCGAGAGGGTATGCCTACCTTCCACGCCCCAAAAGAAGCGACGGAGCGGTATCTATTGAACACAGAGCGGCGCCTAGCCAGAGACCCCGCTCAAGCTACTGTGTACCGCACTGAGATTGACAAGCTAATCACAGCGGGACACATAAAGAAAATTGACATTAAAGAGGCCGATCAGACGACCGAATCATGGTACGTGCCGCACCACAAAGTCCACCACAACGGCAAGGATCGTATTGTGTTTAACTGCAGCTACCAGATCGGATCACAAAATCTGAATAAAGAGCTCTTGCCCGGCCCAACACTCGGCCCCTCTCTACTAGGCGTGTTACTACGTTTCCGCCAAGACAAGGTGGCCATCAGCGGCGACATCAAAGGGATGTTCCTGCAGGTGCGACTAGTGGAGGAGGACAAGCCCCTGCTGCGGTTCTTATGGAGAGAGAGGAGCGGGGACGAGCAACCATCCATCTATCAATGGGAAGTCCTCCCTTTCGGAACCACATGCAGCCCATGCTGTGCTACGTTTGCACTGCAAAAACACGTCGCAGAGGACCCAGCAGCTGATGAAGAGGTCCGACAAAGTGTAGGAAATAGTTTCTACGTGGACAACTGTCTGCAAAGCGTCTCGACGCCAGAAGAAGCCGAGGCCCTCCTACTCAAGCTCCGCGCCTCCCTGATCAAAGGCGGCTTTGATCTCCGGCAGTGGGCCAGCAGCGACCCTCAAGTATTGCGCAGCCTCTCCCCAGAGGACAAGGCAGCAAGCAGCGAGACCTGGATGGCGACCATCCCAGGAGAAGCCCAAGAAATGACATTAGGACTAGTCTGGCGCTTCAAAACAGACTCGCTCCATTATAAACACACACCCCTGACCAAGGAGCAGGGAAGGTCGACTGCACTACCGACCACAAGACGGAGTGTATACAGAACACTCGCCAGACAATATGACCCGTTGGGATGTATTCTACCTTACACCACCAGGGCAAAGATGATTGTAAGAGCGCTATGGGACAAGGACCAGGGCTGGGACGACCCCATACCCGAACACCTTGCCTCCACATGGAGAGAGTGGGAGACAGAACTCAGCTCACTCCCAGGTGTCAACATACGCCGCAGCTACTTCCCACCCACAGTGAGGCCGGAGACGTGCCAGATGGACCTGCACGTCTTCAGCGACGCCTCCGAAGTAGCCTACGGTTCGGTGGCCTACTTGCGTGCCCGAGAGGAGGGAGGAGAAATACATACTGCCTTCATCCTGGCTCGCTCAAGAATAGCCCCCCGCAAGCAACAATCTATCCCGCGTCTAGAGCTCTGCGCAGCCCTAGCCGGAGCGCAACTCGCCACGTTAATCCAACGTGAACTCACCATTCCGGTGCAAAGAACAATCCTGTGGTCAGACTCCATGACCGTACTCACATGGATCCAGTCTGATTCGTGTATATACAAGGTCTTCGTGGGAGTCAGAATCACAGAGATCCAAGATTTAACAGAAGCAGCAAGCTGGAGGTATGTGGACACAAAACACAACCCAGCTGACGTCATCACCCGGGGAATGTCCCTGGATGACCTCACCCGTCACAATCTATATAGTGACGGGCCAGAGTTCCTCAAGCTCCCGGAAGAAAAGTGGCCTACACCCACCCCACGGTAGGCGAGTGAAGAGGAGGCAGAGAAGAAGAAATCTATGTTCTGTGGGTTGACACACACACTCGTCCCCACAGACCCCAACATAGACGACTGCCTCACCCTTGAGAGTGCGCAGCTAAAGACATTCCTGTGGCACCACCCAGAGGTTCAGCCCACTACTGACATTACTGCAGCTAACTACGAAGAAGCAGAACTCCTTCTGCTACAGCGAGCCCAGAGAGACTCGTTCCCCGACGAGCTAGACCGTCTACAGGGATCAAAGCCAGTCCCGTCAGACAGCAGATTGCTCCACTTAGCCCCTGAGAGCGACGCCCATAATCTCATCAGAGTGGGTGGTCGTCTGAGGAGAGCCCCAGACTTACCGGATGACGTCAAGTACCCGATAGTCTTAAACAGCCGACACAAGGTCACAGAGCTTATCATAAAGAAATACGACGAGGACGTGCATCACACCGGGGCAGAGAGAGTCTTCGCGGAGATCAGACGTCGTTATTGGATACTGCAAGGGAGAGAAGCAGTACGACGCTTCCAGCGGACTTGTCTAGACTGTCGTAAATGGCGAGCACAGCCCAGTATACCCCGGATGGCTGACCTACCCCCCTGTCGACTCCGACTCGGCGACAAGCCTTTTCACTCCACCGGTATGGACTGTTTCGGCCCGCTGTATATAAAGAAAGGAAGAGGGACTGAGAAGCGGTGGGGTATTGTATTCAAATGCATGACCACCCGAGCGATACACATAGAACTCCTTCCAACCATGAGCACAGACTCATTCCTTATGGCCTTCCGGAGATTCACATCGCGGAAAGGGAAACCGTCTATATTATTGTCTGATCACGGGACAAACTTCAAAGGCGGAGAAAGAGAGCTGAGAGAGAGCTTCCAAGCTATGGGCCCAGAACTTAAGACCCACCTCGCTCCATATCAGATTGATTTCCAGTTTAATCCCCCGAATGCACCTCACTTCGGTGGAACTTGGGAACGAGAAGTACGTTCAATAAAGACAGCCCTGTACGCCGTGCTTGGGGCCCAGACCGTGGCGGAAGAAGTCCTCACGACAGTCCTCACGGAGATCGAGGGAGTATTGAACTCAAAGCCCCTCGGTTACGTCTCAAGTGATGTAGCAGATGTCGACCCAGTAACCCCCAACACTCTCTTGATGGGGCGGCTGGACCCCGCGCTACCACAGACAGTGTACAGGCCTGAAGAAGCGAACGGCCAAAGAATGTGGAGGTACAGTCAAGTATTGGCTGACAAGTTTTGGAACAGTTTCCTACTCCACTATCTACCGTCTCTACAGACCCGCCAGAAATGGGTGAAAGAAAGAGACAATTTGACAGAAGGAACAGTCGTCATGATTATCGACCAGTCACTACCCCGAGCTATGTGGCCGGCCGGCCGCGTAAGCAAAGTGATCACTGGTGCCGACGGAAAGGTCAGAGCGGCAGAAGTGCTCGTCCAAGGGCGGACATACACCCGGCCCGTGGCGAGGCTGATAGAGTTGCCAAGGCTCCCCGACACTCTTGATGACGACCATGACCCCCTGACTTTGTGAACTGCCTACCCTCACAACAGACATTGAGTAGTGGACAGTGCGGTTAATCTGTCTCTGCTTATCTAATTAGGTGGGACTAATTAGGAGGCGGCTGTTACGAAGGATCAGATTAAACCGAATATATATATTTATTGATTGATATATATTGCATAATATTTGTATATCGTTTGATATCCCTTGTGTATTCCTTGTACATATACACGGAATATCCCTTTAACCTAGTACAGACCATAATATTTCGTTCTCCTATTGGACAGCGGTCCCTTAGGCGCCATTGCCATACCCCCAGGGTCTAGTTCAAAGTCACCGTCAAAGACATGCCTGGGCATGAACGGCTCTGCGCAAGGATACGAGACAGGAATAGGGCTGGTACTAGTTTGTTCACCTAACGTATAAATACGGCGCAGGTGAATACAGAAGTCAGTTACCCAATAAGCTGAAGCCTCACCCACGATACAACGTGCGGTGAAGTATGGCCTGTTTGGCCCCAAATAGAGCATTGAGACCGCGTGCAAATTAACTGAAGTATCAGAGTTTAACGCTGTACCGTCGAGTTCGACCTATTCTATTAATTCAGTAATAGTCTATTTATGTATAGTGTATCGTGCGGCTACCGTTCTACAGTGACCAGCATCACCAACGTTTCCTCGTACCAGCTAGTGTGCTTATCCAGGCTGGGCAGCTTACCCTGGCGCTTTCACCCGAGGAGCCCTAGACGAGGACCGTGTGGACATGTACACTGGATAATCTACCCGACGACTACATAGCCCTTTTCGGCTGGATTATATTTGCTTTGGTCCTGTAATTGATGGAGCGGAGAATCGCCTACACCCACAATTGTGTGGGATTTACCCTGTGAGGAGCAACGTCGAGCCCGCCTCTCAGAAGCCTGAGGCTGGCTAGCTTTCTTCCATGCGGAGCTGCATGCCACGGAGAACAGCTGTTATTCGTCTGCGGATCAAGAGATTATTGCACCGTCTCCTGTACTTGGAGTCTCTCTATTCATCGTTGACCCAGACTCTACTACCGACAAATCCTCTCCCCTTGCTGGCTTACAACCGGAGGGACCCTACCAGTATCTCCCGCTGCCTTACTATTGTACCATAGATATAATTCCTAAGAGACAGGTGGTATTCATTATCTCTTGCGTAATATGAGAATGGACATACGTTATTGATTTGCTTACGCACATTCTTTGCCTTATAAGCGCACCCTACGTAAAGTATTGTTATATACTATCATTGCTGCTAATAAATATTCTTAAACCCAGTTTTGTGTGGAACCGTGTCATTGTGGGAAGTGTTCATCTAAGATACCTGTGTACTGTATGGCCAGTAGTAATGTACATAAGACAGTAGTGGTTTAATGATACCATACTTATATAATACAGTCAGGGAATTGTACCCCTCAGTTACAGCCGCTCTACAGCTGAACATTTAGCTGAAAGTTATGTTGATGACTTTCCATCAGGCAGTGCCCCTTCTGACCCAGTCCTTCCAGTCCTTCTTAATAATAGTCTTGTAGACAGCTGTGCTGCAACAGTAGCTGAACTTAAAGTGGCAGGTGTAGGTGAAACAATAATCAACTCTTTGGTAACTTCAATGGAAGTGATTGTTGATGATATCCATTATCGAGCAAAACAATATGTGAAGCAGTGTCTATCTTTACAGGAACCTATCAAAAGTGAGGTTGAGTGTAAAATTGATCAGTGTTTTGAAGAAATTGAAAATCCTTTTTGTATCTTAAATTCTGAAACTAAGAGAAGGCAATATTTTACAGAGAAGTGGGGAAGGGTAGACCCAGTTGAATATGTCCTTGGTACAAGATTTGATACCCTGCGCAATCGGACTACTGGAACTTATGATCAGGCTGTTGTTACTGATAAATGTGTTTATATCCCAATTTTGAAAACATTAGACTTTATTTACAAACACCCTAATATAGAAGAGATGATGCAGAGTAATTCCAGTTTAAGAGAAGATCTTCTTAATGACTTGTGTGATGGAGAGTTTTTCAAGAGTCATCTTTTCAAAACAAAAGCATGCAATTCAGGTGCAGCTTTTCTATGATGATTTTGAATGCGCGAATCCGTTGGGGAGTAAAAAGGGAATACATAAATTAGGAGCAATCTATTTCACCTTGCGTAATTTTTCTCCAAAGTACAACTCAATTCTGCTTAATATTCATTTGGTCGCTTTATTCCATGCCCAAGACATTAAAACACATGGCTTTTCTAAAATACTTGCTCCACTTGTGGAAGATATTAAAATACTGGAGAAGGATGGAATTAAGGTCCCATTGTATGATCAGCCAGTGTATGGAACTATTGTCCAAGTTACAGGTGACAACCTTGGTATTCACGGTTTGTTTGGTTTCGTAGAATCATTCAGTGCCAGATATTGTTGCCGCTTTTGTCTTGCTGAGAAAGAGGACTTTCAGACAGAATTCAAAGAAGATTCACCCAAGATAGTTATGCGAACTCGAGCACTTCATGCAGAACACTGCCAAAAAATGGAGACGACTATTGGTCTTCCCTATGTGATGGGAGTTAAACGTTCTTGCATTCTAAATTCCTTGCAGTACTTCAATACATGTGACAATTTCTCTGTCGATATTATGCATGATATCTTGGAGGGCGTGGCACAATATGAAATGAAACTGCTAATACTACACTTGATTAAAAACTACACAACATCAAAGGAAATAGACTTGAGAATTAAGAGCTTTAACTATGGTTACCTGGAACAAAACAACAAGCCACCTGCATTGAAGTTAGTAGATGCCTCAAATGACTTGGGGTTAAATGCAATCCAATCTTGGTGTTTACTTCGCAATCTACCACTTATCTTTGGAGACTTGGTTTGTCCAAATGATCAACACTGGTATTTGCTTCTGCTGTTGCTTCAAATAGCAGATATTGTATTTTCTCCCAGGTTATCAACTGGCATTACTATTTATTTAAAACACTTGATTGCAGAGCACCACGGGTTATTCAAGCATTTGTTTCCCAACAGGAGGCTACTACCAAAGCATCATTTTATGGTGCACTATCCTACATGTATTCGTAAAATTGGACCACTTTTGCATGTCTGGTGCATGCGCTATGAAGCAAAGCATAATTTCTTTAAAAAACAACTAAAAAGCTTCAAAAATATAACAAACGTTGGCAAAGAAACATCAAAGTCAAGTAGCATACAATTGGCAGACATTTGATCCCAACAAACTGGTGCTTGGTCCAAGTAAAATGGTAGCATTAAATGTGATGGACAGAGGCTGTGAGATAGCGGAGACTCTTCAGGTACCAAGTGACACCAAGGTGTTAAATGTTAGATGGGCCAAACACCATGGAAATATGTATCGTCCAGGTTTAGTTGTTTGTCTTAAAGTTCTTAGTGAGGTTCCAGTTTTTCACAAAATCCACCGTGTTGTTCTTAAAGATGAGAGGTTACTGTTGTTTACATTTGCACTACAAACCGTGTCTCTGGATGACAATTTTTATGCATTTAAAGTTGTGTGTACTACAGATGGACCTCATGTAGTTGATGTCAAAGAGCTTTTGTTTTACAAAGCATTCGATATACAGATGTCATACAGTGATGACGATTCAAGCTCATTTATTGTTCCATACTGTTTCCTGTGAGGTTTTGGTCCGCTCCCTACCACACGCTCCGTTCCTTTAAGGTACTATGTGATTAATGCATTCCCCGCCACGCGCTCCGTTCCTTTAACCTGCCGTGTTTGATTGGTGCTTTCCCCGCCACACGCTTTTGGAGCAAGTATCAATCTCATCCCGCAGCTGTCACAGCTTGTGATTAGCGCCCCTGAAGGCTTTATATGCTCAGAACCCCTTACTATCGGTGTTGGGTCGTTTTGAATTACACCTGTATACACCTGCCTTTCCCGTCGCTGTTGCTGTCTTTTTGCTCTCCAGGATCTTTTGTGGAGAACTGCTGTGGAGAACCTGGTTCCCCGTTCGGAGCTACGCCTCGTAATCTGCCCGCTTCTCGCGTTGCGCTCTGGTGAGTTTTTGGAAACTATCTTTTGGATTATCAGTTTTTTGTGTGTTTGGTGAACACCGAAGAGATCCCGTTTTTGTTTGTACTGGACTCACCTAATTTTTTGTGTTAGATTAACACTGAAGATACCGTATTGTTTTTTCTCTGGACTCTGCTAACTTGTGTGTGGTACACCGAAGATCAAGTCACTTGGATTTATACTGGATCAGTCACCTCTCTGCCTCTGTGTCTGCGCTGGGCTAACTCTGATTTCTCTCTCTCTCCGTTTCCACCGGGAGTGAAAGCTGGGAGGATCTGCAGAGCCGCTTCAACGTCACTAGCCAATTCCTCACCACTACCTTCTGGGAGTATCTGCAGAGCCGCAACAATCTTCACATGCCAGATTCCCCGTTTGTTCGATTGCTCTACTTCATTCCATCTTGTGACTCTGTAAATAAATACGCCCTTGCTTTGGCTAACTCTGAACTTCCTCTCTGTGCCGTTGCGTTTGAGGTCGGTTACAAACCCTAACAGTTTCCTGTGATTTAAAAAAGGAAAAGAGAAAATCACTAAGCTCTTGAACTATTGCACTGGGGATGAACACTATTAGTTTTCTTTTATTTCTTTGGGGTAAACAGATGCTGCTGTCACTTTACAGAGGCCAAAATGTAATTGTCTTTTATTTATGACCTTTTTTCTATCGATTACTCTCCCCATGAAGCCTTAATTGAAGTCATGGTGATTTCTTTTTGTTGCATTCCTGAGCCAATAATTTGATGACTGGCTTGAATTATTGGCTCAGGAATGCGACAAACAAACAAATCTCCATGAATTCAAGGATTCATGGGGTGTGTAATTGATAGATTTATTTTTTTGGGTGAGCTATCCCTTTTTAAAAGGGTGTACAGATGCTGCTGTCACTTTACAGAGGCCAAAATGTAATTGATCGATTACTCTCCCCATGAAGCCTTAATTGAAGTCATGGTGATTTCTTTTTGTTGCATTCCTGAGCCAATAATTTGATGAGTGGCTTGAATTATTGGCTCAGGAATGCGACAAACAAACAAATCTCCATGAATTCAAGGATTCATGGGGTGTGTAATTGATAGAATCTTTTTTTGTGTGAGCTATCCCTTTTTAAAAGGGTGCAGATGCTGCTGTCACTTTACAGAGGCCAAAATGTAATTGTCTTTTATTTATGACCTTTTTTCTATCGATTACTCTCCCCATGAAGCCTTGAAGTCATGGTTGTTTTTGTATATAATGGAGTTGTTTGCAGAGGGGCTCACTGAATCTAACAATCACGTAGACATATACCAAGTGTGATTAGCAAGAGAGGAATGTTTGTGACAAGTGTAATGTAAAAAGATCACATTAGATTAGGAAGGATCCACACCAAGCAAGTTCTTCCTCAGACGCGTTTTTTTTTTTTTTTTTTTTTTTTTACTATGTTACATTACATTGGGCGTATAGAAACAAAGATCATTTCAAAGTACAAACATATACAGTACCTGTGTGACATTTTGGATGAGGCTAGGCTCCATGTTAATAAGCAACTTGGGGTGAACAAATCTCCAACACACCCATGTCTGGTTTCTTTATAACAAACTGAAACGCCTCCTTGTCGACTTCAGTGTTTTAAGTCATCATAGACCTTTAAGTCCAAGGTACTAGGAATTTCAAATTTCTTGGCAACTGAAGACAAAGATTGCACAAGCTTATTGATAAATCTTATTTTATTAATGACCTTTTTTTCTATCGATCGCCCCTTGAAGTCATGATTCTTGTTCACACGCTGTTGTAAAACTGTTTGCATCCCAAAGGATATGCCTGTTGCAAATAAAAGTGCATTGTTAAATACTGATTTCTGCTTTGACCCCGTTTATTTTAAATGTATTATTCCAGAGTAAATTATTATTTAATTCTATATTGAGTGAAATATGATATTCTATATTGAGTGAAATCTATTCTATATTGAGTGAACTACAACTCCATATTGAGGGAATTACAACTCTATATTGATTAAAATACCACTCTATATTGAGTGAAATATGATATTCTATATTGAGTGAAATCTATTCTATATTGAGTGAACTACAACTCCATATTGAGGGAATTACAACTCTATATTGATTAAAATACCACTATATTGAGTGAAATATAACTTTAAATATCTCTATATTGAGTGAAATATAACTTAAAATATCTATATTGAGTGAAATGTAACTCTATTGAGTGAAATATAACTATATTGATTAAAATACCACTCTATATTGAGTGAAATATAACTTAAAATATCTCTATATTGAGTGAAAAATAACTCTATAGATTAAAATAACACTCCATATTGAGGGAATTATAACTCTATATTGAGGCAATTACTACTCTTATACAGAGTCAAATACAACTCTATTGATGGGATCACAACTCTACGGAGTAAAATACAACTCTGTGTTGAGTGAAATGATGTTAGAGTTGTTTTTACTTTATGCTAAATGGAGCAAATTGGTATTTTGTAGAGTTAAATGTTAACACTAAATGGAGTAGAAATAACTCTGAAGATTTAACTCTGTGACAAGAGTCATTTTGACTCTATTTAGATTCGGAGCCAATACTGTCTTTTTGGGAGTAAAATTTTACTCAATTTGAGTAAATTTTACTCTGCGAATTTTCCTGTGTAATAGGATCTATATTTGTTTTATAAACATTCCCCCAGACCTCAACACAATATGACATGTATGGCACAACAACTGAAAAATACAATATATGCAAACACTTCTGATTTAACAGCTCCCTTGTTTTGTACAGAATGCCAACAGATTTGGCTAATTTACCTTTGATATATTGTATATAGGGATGGGAATCGAAAACCGGTTCCGGTTGGGAACCGGTTCCTAATTGGCCGATGCCTGGAACCGTGTGGCTCCTGTGACTTTCGATTCCCTTATCGCTGCCAGGTTTTTCCTAGTTGCGTAATAATGTTAGCGTTAGCATGTAGCCATGGCAGACTCTATTTGATTCATTAAGGGCTCGAAATTGCCTGGGTTTTGGTAATATGCTCCCGAAATGCTCCCGCTGTTTGGCTACTTCTATGTGCAGTGAAAACTACTTGAATGCTTTAGAACATAGTCATTGATTTAGTTTAGGGTGAGCTAAAATTAGCCGCGGAGCTATCGCTAGCTAACGTGAGCTAACGCTATTTAATCAAGCTCACAAAGAGAGATAAACAGCTAACAGCGGATAGTACAGGTACAAATACAATAAAACAGCGGGTGGGGACTGTTGTGTAAACCTTGTACTCTTTAGTTCACATATAATAAGAGCCGGATTGTTTGTTTACTAAGTCTCAGTCTACTCTGAGTCCGTCAGACAGGAAGTACCATGGTGCAACATACAAATGTGTCCGTGTAGCAACACAAGCCAATACCTTACAGGACAGGGGCCCGGGGAGGGAGCTCTGTGTGTCTGTGTGTGTGTGTGTGTGTGTGTGTGTGTGTGTGTGTGTGTGTGTGTGTGTGTGTGTGTGTGTGTGTGTGTGTGTGTGTGTGTGTGTGTGTGTGAGACAGAAGTCAGAGGAATAATGACTGTTATTCAATAGATTAAATTAGTTTAAGAATAAAAAAATAAATACATTTTAAGAGAATCTCAAATACATTATTTTATTTAAGTGTAGGCTATAGTTAATGTTTTATTTTTTACAGTTTTTGTATTTTTCTGACATGGTAAATGGCTGCTTTTTTATATAGCGCTTTTATCCAAAGCGCTTTACAATTTGTTCCTTACATTTTACCCAATCACTCACACATTCACACAACGACGGCGCAGGCAACCATGCAAGGTGCCAACCTGCTCATCGGGAGCAGTTAGGGGTTAAGTGTCTTGCTCAAGGACACATCGACACGCTGCCCGGGAGGAGCGGGAATCGAACCGGGAACCTCCGGATTGCCAGACGACTGCTCTACCTCCCGAGCCACTGTCGCCCCTGACATGGGGGCTCAACAATAAATGACAATCAGAAATGTCAAGTTGCATGTTGTTATTCTATTAATTTATTTAAATTATAAATTGATCAGGTATCGATAAGAGAATCGATAAAGAATCGAATCGATAAGCAGAATCGATAATGGAATCGTATCGATAAAATCCTATTAATTCCCATCCCTAATTGTATATGTGGCTTCCAACAGAATTTGTGATCTATAATCGCACCTAAGAGTTTTGTTTCATATAGTCTTTCAATTCCGGTTCCATTTAAATTCAGTACCATAAATTTAGTTTTGTTCTCATTAATCAATCAATCAATCAGATTTATTTATATAGCACATTTAACATGATGACACGTGTCAACCAAAGTGCTGTAGAGAGGGTAGATACACATAGATACATATTGACAACAATCACACTCCGTTTTATGGGAGGGCACACAGGCAAACACATAGGAAAACAGGGCATGAGTCAGTGAACGGGAAAGGCTAGTAGGTAGAAGTGGGTTTTGAGCCTAGATTTGAAGGCATCTATCGAGGGGGCAAGCCTAATGGAGGTGGGGATGCTGTTCCACAATTCAGGGGCTGCAACAGCAAAGGCACGGCCCCCCCTGAGCTTGAGGTTAGACCTCCGGACTGTCAGGAGCCTCTGATCGGCTGACCTGAGGGACCTGGTGTTGGAATAGGGGGATAGGTGTTATGGTTTGTAAACCCAACAGCATGACACAGACAGGTAGTTCAGAGTTAGCCAAAACCGAAGAGCGTATTTATTTTCACAAAACAGAAATGTGCAACCACAATGTTAATCCTCTTGAGGGGAATGTCCTTTAGCCAAGTTGGGCTCTGCGGCTCTGCAGCACTGCCCTAAGCAGAGTTGACTCTGCGGCTCTGCAGCACTGCCCTTAGCAGAGTTGACTCTGCGGCTCTGCAGCTTTATGCTATCCCACTCGCGGGGAAAATAGAAACGGAGAATGTCATTAGTTCCAAAACGTAGAAAATACCAGGCAGACCGCGTGGCCGTCGGTCAAACATACGCATAATAGGGCTAGACGAGTCTATTCAAAGCGACCGACCCAATGATTTTTTTGCCGAGGTGCTGGTGGAAATTCTGGGCAAGGAAGTGCTTGCTACACCACCCGAACTCGATCGCTGCCACAGGGCGCTGACGGCCAGACCAGCCCCCGGCTCCAGGCCCAGGGCGGTGATCGCCTGCCTACAACGATTCAGAACCGAGGAGACTATTATTCGGGAGGCTCGGAGGACTACTGTCAGGAAGTGGTCGAACAACGTTCCCGCTACCGTGATATTATGGGATCCCTCTACCAGCAGGGATATAAACCATCATTACAGTACCCAGCGAGACTCTTCATCAAAGACAAAGACGGCGCAAAAAGACATCTTGCTTCACCTAAGGACGCTACAGACTTTCTGAAGAAACAACACACATCGACTCCAGCAGAGTGAAACTTTGGGTAACACACCGAGCACCACGACTCTATAGTTATATCTCCGTGCTTTCATCCTTAGACGGCTAAAGTTGGGACATATGTCGCTGGGGAGCCTCTTCTCTCATTAACGTTAGGTTATGACTATAACCAAGTTCTGTCAACACTTAGTGAACGCTCAGCGTTCATTGCATATATCTCGCTTCAGCATATATACACTGAATAATTTCACAAATGTACCTTTAAATGCCAGCATTCATCTGGCCACACCCCCATCCGCTTACCTATATAAGCAGGGGTGGTGCCACACACTCATCTCCTTCCCAACAAATTTCATCATAATGAATGAATGAAAAATCAAGGGCCTGCAGCGTCGTCTAAACGCTGAGCGTTCACTAAGTGTTGACAGAACTTGGTTATAGTCATAACCTAACGTTCTGTTCCACACTAGCTCACGATCAGCGTTCATTGCATAATACGAGCTGAGCGGGAGCTAGAAGCTCGACAAATGTACCCTGCTGAGGCCCCCCACAACCATCAGACCAGGGAGGGCCGAGCCCCCCCGACCCACCCTAATGGAGGGCACCCCCCCTAGAATAGAATAGAATAGACTTTTAATTGTCATTGCACAGTATACAACGAAATTTCAGGGGAGCTCCCACAGACCGTAGTACATAATACATACATGAACACATAACACATAACACTGTACATAACAGAATATTTTAAATAATAAAGTGCATAATGGGTGGTAATCAGAGATTATCAAGTGCAGTGGTAAGTGCATGGTGCACGTGAGGGGACAGTCAATGAGTGTTTAACAGTCTAACTGCTTGGGGGAAAAAGCTGTTCTTAAACCGTGTACTCTTAGCATGTATTGACCGGTATCTCCTCCCTGAGGGAAGGAGCTGAAAGAGGTGATGTGCTGGGTGCGACTGGTCCTTGATGATACATTTGGAGCGGTGGAGGCAGCGGGAGGTGAAGACGGAGGTGATGTTTGGTAGAGGAGTCCCGACGATCCTGCCTGCCGCCTTCACCACCCTCTGTAGAGCCTCTTGCTCAGCCTTTGTGCAGCTGGAGAACCACACAGACACACCGTAGGTCAGCACACTCTCAACCGCACAATGGTCAAAGTTGACAAGGAGATTTCGTGGCAGGCCAGCCTGCTTCAGCTTCCTTAGGTAGTATAGGCGTTGCTGAGTTTTTCCGATCACTGAGGCGGTGTTGGTGCTCCAAGACAGGGTCTCACTCACACTGAGACCCAGGAACTTGAACTCAGTGACCCTCTCCACTACTTCGTTGTTGATGAGCAGAGGGGAGTGGTCAGGCCTTGATCTTCTAAAATCCACTATAATCTCTCTTGTTTTCTTTATATTGAGCGCCAGGTTGTTATTATCACACCAGACTATAAGGTCCTCCACCTCCCTCCTGTAGGCAGACTCATTGTTGTTTGTTATGAGACCCACAACTGTGGTATCGTCTGCGAAATTGATGATGTAATTGGAGGGGTAGGAGGGGGAACAGTCATGTGTGAGCAGGGTGTACAGTAGTGGGCTGAGTACGCAACCCTGCGGGGCGCCGGTGCTGAGAGACTGGGTGGACGAGGTGTAGTTGCCCAGTCTGACGGCTTGTGTGCGGTTTGTGAGGAAGTCCAGCACCCAGTTACACAGTGTATTACACAGACCCAGGGTTTGGAGTTTACTGATGAGTTTACGGGGGAGTATGGTGTTGAAGGCAGAGCTATAGTCGACAAAGAACATTCTTACGTAGGTGTTTTTCTTCTCTATTGGTGGCTTCACGGGAGGGCGACGGACCCGACCGTGCGAAGAGGCACTCAAGCAACTCAACGCACAGGGTGAGCAGACCGTGGCTTGACCCCACGACTACACACACGCACAACCCGCATGCCACCCGGGAACGAACGGAGGGAACAACCTCGTTACTGCCCCCAGAATCACGGGGTCAAGGGCAAACCCAACCCCATGGCAAGGCCGTAGCAGCGGAGCGCGAAGGAAGACCCAGACCCACCAAAAGGACTGGACTCCCTGGAATGGGGGCCCGGAGAAGTCCATGATGCCAGCATCAAGACCCCACCAGGTGGGCACGTAGTGCCGCGCCCCCCACATCGCCAGCGTATTCGGACAAAAGCCCCTCAGCCGAGCGGGCCCTGTCCCCCCAATAGTACACCGCCTGGCACACTGACCCTGCAACAGGCAGTCAGCATGGCCGTAAGCACACAAAAAAGGTTAACCAACGGAAGCAGGCAGCGCACCGGGGAAAAACCAGGCAACAGGCTATTAACCCGAGCCTGGAGACTGCGGACGAGACAGGCGCCAGAGGGGACAGCTGAACACAGCCGCCCCGGCGGAAGGAGCGGAAGCTGGCGGTGTTGCATGACCAAGCCTCCATTTAAAAACCCCCACCCAGAGGGGTTGAGGCAGAGAAGGCTGACACGATTGGCAGACGTCATGAACGTGCAGGGGCACCCTCAACCGGTGAACCCGAGAGTTGACACTGCTCCAACACACCAGGGAATCAACCACCTTGGCGTTACCCAATGCGGTGGTTGTTCCTATAACCCCTCAAGAAAAAACTCCAAAACACACCGATACACCGGCCATACCGCAGTACAAGTGTTTCAGTTTTCAAAAAAGGGTTAACCCAGGCCTACGGGTCGACGAAACATTACCTCGGACCGGGCCTGGCGATACGGGAAGCACAGGATCACCAGAGGAGGTCAAAGACCACCCCAACAGGCCCCTCTTCGCCATGCGTGAGAGAGGAGCGAAAAAGAATGGAGAACCAGCCCCTAAGCACACCGTACTTGGTATTCCCAGGCGGTCTCCCAACCAAGTACTAACCAGGACCAACCTGTGTAGCGGCCGAGATCCGACGAGATCGAGCGTGTACAGGTTGGCATGGCCGTAAGCCATTACGACAGTGCTGAGTAAAAACGTACCCAACCAGGGTCTCCATAGCGCTTAACCCTGTGACACCCGGACCGACCTGGCATTTTTCCCCCTGAAAAAAGCCCAAGTCCCTCAGGGTACCAGAACAGCAGATCTGCATCCCCGGCGGACAACGGGTTCAACTGATCCGGACCAGCGTGACCAGAACCAGTCCCGTGCCCTAACCACGCCGACATGCCTACTCCAGGAGAAAGGGCAGATATGCGTGTCGATCTTAACATGAAAAGAAGGCGCCACCCAGACGTTCGGGCGAACCGCGCCTGGTGGCCCACCCCAAGGGCGTGAGACCCCTCTACATATGTTCAGATCCATTCCGTCATCATCCCCCAGACATGAACGAGAATCCGTCGATAACCAACCCAGGTCGTGGGATGTGGTCGTCGGAAGAGGAAAAACCCCCATCTCAGTTGCTTTATAAAAACGCCGTTTTAACCACAAGCAACCAAGGCGTGCCAGTCAGTCGCCTGTTTACAGCGAGCTAGCACTATACGTGCGTCGGGACACACCCCCATCAATGAACAGGCTATTTAGACCTGTCATTGAATCCCCAAGGCGCCCAGGGGAACGACAAGAGGGGTGTGACACTTCCTAACTCCAACACTTTTTGAATAGAAAAGAAGGAAGCATCAACAGTATGTATCCCAGTCTACACAGCCGGGGGTAAAAATTGTTCACATTTTTACATCCCACCACCCTCCCATAGGAAGGAGACGGGGATCCCCAGAGAGACTTCCCACGCGAGCTGTACAGATTGAAAAGAATATATTGCACCTTGAGCCATGTAAAAAATTGGTTTTAGGGCTCTCCGGGGAAGAGGCACTGAACCCATACACACTCAATAATCGAATTGAATCGAATACATATACAATAGAATAGGACACCTTCTAGAGGGTCCACTCACTTTGACAATCTGAGGAGGAAGGCTCTGTACTCTGATGGAGGCTCCCTCACATGGAAGGAGGAGTCCGGAGTCACAGAAGGCCCGAATAGGCGCTTGGTGAGGAGGAGCCCTGACCACCCCCCTGAAACAGATCCATCACATGGACCTGAACAGCACACGGAAGTCCTACCAACAGAGACGCGCACGGTGATGTACTCCATGGCGGGGGAATTTCTGCGGTGCACACGCCCAATATTCCAGGCCGTGGTACCAGGAAACTCCCTCCCCCCCCCCCCCGTAACGTGCCGAACCGCAACGTGACGGGAACCTTGAAGGACAGGGGGTGTACCCCTGACCGACAGAAACAAGGGGGAGAGGAAAGGTTACCAGTTCACCCCTTTACGACCCCACACCCATGATACGATGTAATGACAAAAAGAGAATATGACACAGTCATAGTCAGCTCTATGAAGCGTTTGACAGCTCCACACAGCGCATGAGCTAACCTGCTATCTCATTTTTACTAAGGAAAAAACACAGAATAGAGAGGGCTCTAAGAGCCCCGGTCCAACATACACATGTGCTTCTGTGGCCAGTCCAACCCAGTTGTAGGTCACATGACACACACAACCCATCATCACCTACAAAAAATGGCAAAAACACTCTACAGAGGAACGCCGTTTTTCATAATGAGAGAATACATAATTCTCGATTAGTATCGGCCACAGGCCTTGCTAAGCACACACGACAGCGACCAAACAATCTTTTCTTTTAGGAAAATAAAGTTTCTCCAGCAGTTTTAGCACAACCTCAGCAATCAAGCTAAGGGTTACATCGCATCCCTACCACACAAAAAACACAATGTAGTGCAACATGTCTGATAGGAGGATGAAAAAGTCCCCAGGGAACCGGGGGGAAACACAATCCTCTTATTTTACCCTTAATACGGCCAGTTAAAACAGGAAAACCTGTTAATATGTGAACACTGTTCATTGTCATCACAGGCTGAGAAAAGAACATTCTTTTACTCACTTGTCACTAAGCATAGCTTCATAGGTTAGTTACCTTAGTTGTGAGTACACGGTACATATAAACACACATGATGTTTCTCACACAACAACCAGATCATTTTCACATCTGTAACAACCCGATCTGCACAGAGAAGCTAACTGCCAGTGACAAAAACAGTTCACACATAACTCGCGTCGTATCCTAAATGCATTGCAGCAACACACGTTTTGGGAAAACATCGTTATTCACAAAACATTTAGAAAAGTAAAACCAGAAGACGTGTTATAAGGTCTGGTCAAACCTTGTCCTACCCGGAACGTAGATCAGCGAAGTGCAGACTCAAGACCCCGTAGACAACACAGCCGATCCTGTGTTGCTCGAACTGGGCAGCGTCGTCGCTCCAACCAGTCGCTACAGTCCTCTTTGTTGACGCAATCCCCGTCCAGGCTCAGGGCAGGGTCGACGAACATCCCCTGTCAAGGATGACGTCGTAGTCAAGAGTGTAAAACATGTTATAATCAAAGCACGTTCAACAGAGTAGCATTAAGCTAACGGTCGCCCCAACCGTCGGTCGCTACCGCCCCTGCTCGCGAGACGCCGAGCGAACGGCGCACGCGACCAGAGGGAAGCGCGCGGCGGCGCGCAAGGAGCCGGAGCTCCCCGCGCTGGCCTTGTCCGATAGCAGCAAGCTAACGTTTCCTAGTGATCACAACCGGCTAGCGCCGCAGCTAACAGCTGACTGGCTAACAGTAGGCCCACCTCTGTAGGCCACGCAGTGATCCCAGCAGGCTAACGCCGCAGCTAACAGCTGACTGGCTAACCGTAAGCTAAGCAGCTATCAACTGAACTTTGTACACAATGACATAACACTCACCCAGACAGGCCGCCGTTCTGAAACTCTCCTCACTTTTTAAGCGAAAAGAGAAACAAGATGTCACACAGCTTTACAACGGTGATTTTACCAACACCCGACGGAATCAGCACAATACCAAACTGGCTTGTGTAGCTGACTTGAACGTGGATCTGCCGCTATCGCACATCCATGCACATATCTCCTCGTGAAGGAATACTCTCATTTGGATATGAAAGAAGGGGCTTAACACGGGACAGAGAGATATCCACTCGTCCAGAACACACAGGGATCACCAGTGTTAATGGTCGCGGCCCACTAGTTAAACTAAAATGGCTTCAGACCAAGGTCTTCTGTCACCTAGGTGGCTGAACAAAGGACCCTAGCCTGGGGCCGGTTTCCATAAACATTGTCAAGTAGCCCCCATAGCACTAACAGACAAGTGAAGCCCGCCAGCAACAGTACTCACCCAACCTGAAAACCCACCGCTTCTCACAACAGCGGCGCGTCCGACAGTTCAGCTGTGGCCTGACAGGTTTCACCCCAACAAACACAGCAAGGAACTGCAGTTGAGAAGCATGCAGCGGCGTGCTCCCAATACGAAAACCGGTGGAGGGTTTTTAGAATGATCACCATCTTCCAGACACTCCAGTGACGAAGACAACATTGCCGTATTTTCTCGAAAATAGTGAGAGAGAAAATAAAGATATGATGTCAACGTATCTCCTTGTTCTTCCTTTCCTTGTAAACAATATTTTTCTCCACGTCAAGTGGGCATATGAGCAACACGTTGCTTGTGATGAAATTTGAGAAGGAGATGAGTGTGTGGCACCACCCCTGCTTATATAGGTAAGCGGATGGGGGTGTGGCCAGATGAATGCTGGCATTTAAAGGTACATTTGTGCAATTATTCAGTGTATATATGCTGAAGCGAGATATATGCAATGAACGCTGAGCGTGAGCTAGTGTGGAACAGAACTTTTTTTTGCTCGTTTTGTTTACATCGTTATATGGATAATTGTATCTGCTATTTGCCGGGGTACTAGCGCTATGCTCTCCGTTTCAAGTAAATTGTACATTTGTATTTACTCTGAGCTATGCTTATCGATATTATTTATATTTTGTATTGCTTTTGTGCATGACACGGTTTATCCTATCCATGTCTACTTTGGGTAACACGCTAAACATCACGACTGTCTGTCTATCTCCGTGCTTAGATGGGTGATGTTGGGACATTGTGTGTCGCTCGGGAACATCGCCCCTTATTTACTTTTTTTGTTATTTATATAGTTTCCACTGTTTATCGGGGTGCTGACGCTATGGTCGCCGTCTCCAAGCAAATCGTGCATTTTGTTTACTCTAAGCTATGCTTATCGATATGATTTCTATTTTGTATTGCTCCTGTGCGTGACGCGGATTTATCGTCTTGTTTATCATGGAGGTATATATATATCTATGATGTTTATGACCGCCACCGAGTTGCTTCTGCTTACTTATTTCATGAATGGGGGTCTTGTAACTGGCTGTGTCGGTGACCAGACGCGTCACTATCTGCTCATCTACATGTTGAACTCTGAACTCGCTGTGATGGCGGACAAACTCATGCACATCGCCCCCACCCGGTGCGGCAGACTAATTGCACTACCCCCAAGCTGCAGGCAAAGGTTTGATTGATTGGTTGGAAGTTTTGCTGACGGATTGCAGAGTGGGTACAATGCAGTATGGCTCAATGGTTGTTGAGGGGATGCAGACCAGAGAAAGACTGTGGTCTTGTTTACATCAGGGCCCCCCTTTTTTCTTTTTCATTTTTCATTTTCAATCTTAATTCATAACATTTGTTACATGCAGATATATAGTGCTGTGGCAACCATACATTTATGACATACAGGAGAATACATACATTTGAGGGGGAGGAAACTGTACATTGGCAGGTACCCTCTGCTCTGAGTTTTAAGAGCGAACTTTAAGAAATAACAGACTAATAGTCAATGTTGCGCCCTCCCCAGTTTGCAGGATGTGCTGCCCATTTGTTATCATTCTGCTATCATTCAGTTGTAGGTGTGTGTGTGTATGTGCATATATGTTTGTGTATCTCTATCTTAACATTAACATTACTATTGATCCTGTTCTAGGACTCTTTGTTTAAACTTAATTAAACCCCTACGGTTTAACAATAATGATGATAATTATTATTATTGTTATTATTATAATTTTTTTCTACCTATAAGAGGCATTTAATTATAAATGTTTTGTTATTGTTGTGGGAGTGTGGCGTGTAGCCACTGAGAAGGAAGTCTGCTTTTTACCTGGCTGTTTGCATTTTAGTTTGCAGACGACCAGGTGGGATGCAGCTTAATCTCCGGATAGGAGAAGTTATAGTAGTGGGGGGAGGGGGGAGGGAATGGGGGATTGTGTTGTTTTTTCTTTTCAGTCGACTTGCTCTGTTTTATTTTTGTTTTCACGCTCAGTACTCAATGGAACCTTAACAAGTGAATATGCATCTATTATAGTTTTCTACTCCAAACGAATTACATTCAATCAGACTGCATCTTTATTAGACTATGGCTAATTTGAATATCCTGATCTGGAATACAGGGGGTCTCAATATACCACATAAACGCACAAGTGTACTAATGTGGCTAAAAAGGAAGCAAGTGGATCTGGCTTTACTGAGCGAAACGCATCTTTTATTGGTGGATAACGCAAAATTGGCAAATAAATTTTATCATAACATAAGTTCTTCTTCTTTTAGCACCAAGGCCCCGAGGGGTAGCCATAATAGCGAAGAAAAATTTGAATATTAAACTGTTAGATGTGTGGTCTGATGCAAATGGTCGAATCACTATTGCTAAAATAGAATGCTCTAACCGAAAAATGTCGCTGATTTCTGCATACGCCCCTAATTTGTATGACGCTAACTTTTATGCTGTACTAACTTCAGCTATGTTGAAACTACCTGATTACTCTTTAATAGTAGGAGCTGATTTTAATGCAGTTTGGGATCCATCGATTGATAGATCCAATCACGCGGAAAACCCTGATCAGAAGCAAGCTACCACAGCCCTACAGGCCTGGTCTAAGGACACAGGGGTAATTGATATGTGGCGTTCGCTCAACCCATCCGCGAGGGATTACTCCTTCTTCTCGTCGAGACATAAGACCTGTTCCAGAATTGATTATGTTTTTTCTTCCCCACATCTCTTTGATAGCTTTGATGTTAACTTATTGCCCATAGCACTTTCAGACCACAAAGGTATCCTCCTCAAAGGTTCACTCAGTAAAATAACATCCCGTGCCCCTAGATAGCGTTTTAACTCAACACTTCTGAAAAACAGAGAGTTTAACTTGCTATTTAAAGAGAATCTCACTGAATTCCTGCAGTTTAATGTTGGCTCTGTACAGGACCCCAGAATTATATGGAATTCGGTTAAGGGTTTTATCAGAAGTAACACTACTCTCTTTGCATCCAATCTCTGCAAGGGACGTCTCTCCAAGCTGGAGGAACTGGAAAAACTTCAAGCCATGTTGATCTCTTCCTTGCAGCACAACTACTCTAGTCGACTGGAGCTTCAAATTAAGGTAGTGAAAAAAGAGATTAACTCCATTTTAAGACAACAATCTGAATTTCAGATGCACAGAACAAGACAGCACTACTACTTTCACGGCTCCAGGCCTAGTCACCTACTAGCTATGAAGATACGTGCCAGTGAGCAATTTGCGGATATCCCTTCCATTAAGAACCAACAGGGGGAGGTAACCACCAACCCCAAAAAGATTAATGATACATTTCGCTCTTTTTATTCCAACTTGTACAAGTCAGAGGTGGTCTTTGATCATACCAAGCTGGAGGATTTTCTTGATCAAATCAACCTACCACAGATCTCAGAAGATAGTGCTAGGTTGTTAGCCGCACCTATCACGCTGGTTGAACTTAGAGAGGCGATTGCGAATATGCAACGGGGCAAGGCTCCCGGATGGGACGGCATTCTATCTTGCATTCTGGGATGTACTCGGTCCCTTATTACCAGTTGTTGTGAAGGATCAGATTAAACCGAATATATATATTTATTTATGGATATATATTTAATAGTATGTGTATATCGTTTGATATCCCCTGTATATTCCTTGTACAATATGCACTGAATATCCCTTTAGTCTACTAAACAGCCCATAATAGTTTCATTCTACCATTGGACGAGAACCTGGCGCCAGCAGCCATGCCCCTTGGTTCAAGTTCAATCGTGCCGACCAACATGTCGTGGCAAGCCCGGTTCCGCGTAGGAATACGTCTGGCGAAATGCGAATGGTACTATTTGTTCACAGCGCATATATATATGGCGCAGGTAAAGTAGAACTTTCTTTTAGTCCATTAGTTCTTTACCCTCCAACCGAGTAACAGACGCGAAGCCTCACCCACGACGCACGTGTGGTGCAGTAAGGCCTACTTGGCCTCAGAATAGGCATTGAGATATCGTGTGGATTAACAGTTGAATTGTCATAGTTTGGCACTATACCGTCGAGTTGGACGTATTTCTATTAAGCTAATAATAGTCTATTATGTATGGTGCATCGTTCGGTTAGAGTTATAAAGTGAGCAGTACCCCCATCGTTCCTGATGTTATCTGGAGTCTTAACCAGGCTGGGCAGACCACGTGTGGTGCTTGCATCCGAGGAGCTCCGGGCCAGGACGAGTGGACCTGTACATTGGATTACTTTACCCGGACGACGGCGAGCCTTCCACGGCTTGGATTATCTACATGCTTTGGGTGCTTTGATTATTCCATGGATAACGGCCAACACTGCTGAGTGTTGGAACTACCCCCCGGAGAGGAGTCCAGGTGAGACGGCGCTCTACCCCGAGTGAGGTCGCCTCACGTCTCTTCATCTGTGGACCGGCAGCTACCGTCCACCAGAGGGTCCAGCTGTATTCATCTGCGGACCGAGGTTCTGTGGGCATCGTGTTCAGGACTCTGAATTCTCCCAAGAAATCGTCGGCCATATGGGATACCGCCAGCGGCTCTTCTAACCCCCCTCCTACTGTCTTACAACCAGCGGGAACCCCCCCCCCCCTTAGTGTATCCAGCTATAATCATTTAAGTACCATCGCTATAGTTCCCTAACGAACCAGGTTGTATACTTACTCCCTGCGTAACCAGAGATTGGACATTCAATGTTGATTTACCTACGAATACTCATTTGCCTTACAAGTGCATTTCAAATCATAAATGTCATTAAGTGAACGTTGTATATACCCTTTGCTATATAAAATATTCGATTTATACATTTGTGTGGACTTCGTTTCATCAGGTGGGAAAGTGTTCATCATATCTATATCATGTACTGGATGGCCAGAAGTTAAAGTACAAGCGGTAGTGGTTTAATAATACCATACTTATTAATACAGTCAGGGAATTGTACCCCTCAGTTACACCAGTGATGCCACAGATTACTTGTAAAAGTAATCTGATTACTGATTACTGATTACTCCTTTAAAAAGTAATCTAAGTTACTTTACTGATTACTTGATTATCAGAGTAACTTAGTTACTTTGAAAGTAACTAGGTTACGAAGTCGTCGTCGTTCCCCCAACAGTTTTTTTTTAAACGCTTTATTGAAAGTGCATAAATTGTTTTTAACTTGTTTCTCTGCACATAACGTAAATTGTTAAACTAGTGCTTCAGCTTCTGTACCATCAAGTATGGTAAAGCAACAGTCTATGATGCTCACAGCATTAGAGCAGCCAGCCAGTGGTTTTACAAAACCAGTGTATCACATCTAACAAATGCAGGCTGAACTATTCAATTATATCAACTGTAACTATTAAATTGTTTTTATAAATGTCTCTCTATAAACATACAATCAGTCTCTCTTTAACATGTAAATTAACTGTAAATCTGGCAAATAAGAGCTTTTGCTCTGCCACCATCAACCCTCCTGTACCTAGTCGAAGCGTCGGCTAGTGTTGTGATTCCAGATGCTTTCAATGCAATTGGATGTGCTGTTTTTAGCAGTAGACAGTATTTTGTTTCCTCCGCCGTTTAGTAGTGACTGAGGCTACGTTTAGACGAGCGTGTTGGGGTGGAATTCTGAACAGAAACCGCAAAAGTCATCTTGCGGTTTCACTTTTAATTTTGCCAAGCATTTTGGGGTGGAATTCTCCGACGACGGAGCCCTGCTGTCACACGATTGGCGCATATGTCACATGACGTGCTGTGAAGACCCGCCCTACTCTGCCTCTGATTCGCAGACAGTGGATGGGGAATGTGATTGGACCAAAGCAGAGTCACTCACAGACAGAGGGACCAGTCACGCCGCGGGACACATTCTTGTATTTAACCCTTTCACTGCCACACCACGTCACTCCCAAAAGAAAAACAGCTCAAAATGTATTTTTGACTGTCGAAAACGAAATAAAATACTGCATTCCGCCTGCATTATGAATTTATGATGAGATAGTAACGAAATAGTAATGCACAGCCACTTGGACAAGTAACTGCAATCAGATTACTGGCTTTTAAAGATTAACGCGTTAGATTACTATTTTCGGGGAAAAGTAATCAGATTACAATAACGCGTTACTGGCATCACTGCTTATTACTCTCAATGATTTTACACTCAATCAAAGAGGGCAATTTTTCTAGAGATGTCAATATGGCGCTTATATCTGTTTTACTTAAGAAGGATAAGGACCCCACCGAATGTGGCAGCTACAGGCCCCTAAGTCTTCTCGGAGCCGATCTTAAGCTATATGCCAAGGTTCTAGCCACCGACTTCAAAAGCACATGACATCTCTAGTTCACCCTGATCAGACCGGCTTCATAAGAGGCCGCCTGGTTACTGACAACATCAGACGGTTACTGCACGTGATTAATGCCAGCAAGGATATTGCAATCCTTACAGCGGTCATGTCCTTGGACGCAATGAAGGCATTTGACAGATTGGAGTGGTCTTACTTATGGGCAGTTCTCAGAAGGATGGGGTTGGGTGAGGGTTTCATTCATAAGATCAAAGTTCTATACACTGGGCCTTCGGCCATGATCTTAACGGGAAAGTTCTGTTCACCACTCTTCTCTGTCTCGCGCTCTTCTAGACAGGGTTGTCCTCTTAGTCCCGGACTATTCGCTTTATCCCTCGAACCTCTAGCTCAATACATAAGACAATCCCAAATTATATCTCCTATTTCAATTCAGGGCACACATCACCATATTAGCTTATACGCAGATGATGTACTCCTGTTTATGCAGAATCCCTCCGTTTCTCTACCTCATCTGCTCGGCGTGATAGATGAATTTGGCAGCATGTCCGGCTTTAAGATCAACTGGCCAAAATCTGCTTTTCTTCCACTTAATGAGCCTGCAAAGGCTACCATCCTACCGGCAAACATACAGCACGACGGGTCACTGTTCCAGTTTCCGGTGTTGGGCCAACGCCTGTTGGTATGGCTGGTGGGAGGGTGAGTCTGGAGAGGATGGACCCCTCGGTGGTTGATACCATCCGGTGTGCGCATGCTCCCTCCACTGTCGCGGTTTACGCGGGCAGATGGCGTGCGTTCCAAGAGTGGTGTAAGGGGGGGGGCTGGCACCCAGTCTCCTGCCCCCTGGATGCTGTCCTGAGTTATCTCCAGTCTCTTCTTGATAGACTGTCGGCTTCGACGGTGAGGGTATATGGGGCAGCTATATCCTCCTATCATGAGGGTATTGAGGGGACTGTTTTGTTCAGCCACCCTCTTGTGAATCGTTTCCTGCTTGGCGCTCGACGCGTTAAGCCGGTGCAACGCTCCTTGGCTCCGACTTGGGATCTTCAATTGGTCCTCGGTCGGTTGTCCTGGCCCCGTTTGAGCCGCTCGAGCAGGCGCCGTTGGGACAGCTGTCTTTCAAGACCGCGTTCCTACTGGCTGTCACTTCCGCTAAATGCGTAGGTGAGCTCTGTGCTCTCTCGGTACGTCCAGAGTGCCTGTCTTTTCGGGCCGATTGCGGTGCCACTCTGCGACCTAATCCTGCTTTCGTGCCTAAAAATATCCGGAGTTCCTTCCGCTCCCGGGACATTGTGGTTCAGGCGTTTCGTCCTCCTCCTCACGCCAGTGAGTTGGATGCGGCCCTTCACCTGTCATGTCCAGTCCGTGCTTTGGGAATTTACCTCAGCCGTACTCAGGACCTCAGGGTTACCGATCAGCTTTTTGTCTGTTACGGTGGGTCTCGTGCTGGTAAGGCACTGTCGAAACAGCGCCTGTCCCATTGGTTGTGCGAGGGCATTGCCCTCTGCTACACGTTGGCTGGGCAGGATCCCCCTGGGGGTGTCAGGGCGCACTCCACTCGTGGGGTGGCTGCCTCTGCGGCTCTCCTGGGTGGGGCCTCGGTGGAGGACATCTGTGCTGCAGCTTCATGGTCCTCCCCGGGCCCCTTTGTAAGGTTTTACCTCATGGACATGACCGGGGGTTCTGTCTCCCAGGCGGTTCTGGGGTCTGTGGCCTTTCCTGCTTCCCGTCCTTTGGTAGGGTAGCAGGAGTGTGTGGGTATGGGCCACAGTGTGTTGAGTCACTCGTGGTTCCGCCTGTGCGGTGTGTTCAAGGGGTTCTAGTTCCCTCTTGTTCGCATTCAGGTGGAGTTGACTCATTAGGAAGGATGGGGTGACAGGGCTCCCCGCACCCCTTGATGTGGGCTTACGGGTCCTCAGGGGGTACATCTGTCGGGTCTAACCCATATCTCATAAGGCTAGAGCGGGACGCGATAGCCATATACGAGATATAACGATAGGTTTTGTATATAATGGGGGGGCGGAGCTGAGCGATCATGGAGTAGACGTGTTTCACATGAGCTCCCTTCTACCGTGCTGAATATACGTTTCTCCCCATTAGTCTTTATTTTATTTTTATTTGTTTTTTATCTGTTTGCTAGGTCGTCGTGTTTAGTATACATTCATCGACTTTTTTCGACTTTCTACGATGACGGGGGTGGAAACCAGAGCCATGACTGCCCCAACCAGCAAACCACCGCCACCTGACCAAGCTACACGCAGACTCTGAGACACGCATCGCTGAAGCACAGAAGAAAGTGTTGGCGGATTTTTGTGTCAGCCTCCGTCGTGAGATATCAGAAGAAATACGGCTGGCGGTAGTACCGCTGACAGACAAGATGGAGACGATGCACGCTGTCTCCTCGGCTAATGCTAACGAACTAGCCATGCTAACGACGGAGGTATCATTACAGTGCGAGAAGATGGCGGGTCTCGAATCCGCCCTGCTGGCTAGGCAGGCTGAAGTCAACAAACTACAGTCGGCAGTAGATGAGATGCAGTCCCGGGATAGACGCCACAACGTCAGGATTGTTGGAGTACCGGAGACCAGCGGTGAAGGCCGTCTCTCTGAGACCGTGCCCGAACTGCTGCAGAAAATACTAGGGACGGACGTCCTCCGTTCGCCTCCTGTCTGTGAATCGGCCTACAGAGCGGGCAGGTTTTCTCCCGGCGTGAACAAAGAGCCGAGGCCCATCATAGTCAAGCTGAACAGACTTCAGCAGAGAGAACTCATCATGCGGTCGGCTCGTACCAGAAGGGGTAATCTGAGGCTTGGCGATCACAAAGTGGCCATTTTCAAAGACTTTACACCGGAGGTTCAAGCACAGAGAGGCGAATACAAGGTGGTCCTGACTAAGCTATGGAAACTAGGCCTGAGGCCCACGTTATTCGCTCCCGCGAAATTATCTGTGTTGGAGAAGGTCGGTGGTCAGCGTTCATTTTGGTCGTTGGCTAAAGCGAAGGAATATCTCGCGGGGATACCTGAGACTGTTGCTTGATATCTATGTCGGGTGAGTGACGTGGCGGTATGGGCCTATATACATTGATTAGGCCGACTATTCACAAATACTTGCTGTCATGCCCAGACATGCTAACTGTCCACTGCCCATCCATCCAACTAGCGGGGCTTCCCAATGACTGTTACTTGCTAAAGCTGACCTCATGGTCGTACTTGTGTATCGCCTCTTTGGAAGCTAACGAACTAGCTGAACAATGTACATAATAGGCTAACGTGCTATCCGGATTCATCACTAGCTTACGCGCTAGCCTCGGGCTAGCCGGCGGGCTTCGTCTATCGTCTGCGCTGAGACATTCGAGACCCGTTAATGGTTACGTATTTTGGTTGCTGTTGCTGTTCAAAGGGACATTGGTTTGCACAATTCAAGAGTGATCGAATCCCTAACTAACTTCTGGTATGCTTTTATTTTTATATCCAGGTTGTTTTGAGCTTTGGGATCCATAGTAGAAGCCAAGGTCGGTTGAATATGCATATACAATATATGATAACAGGTTGGGTCGGGTATGGCTTGCACTTCATGGCTGTATGGTTATATGGCTTGCACTTTAGCCATGACCCTCTTTTCCTTCCTTTTTTCTTTCTTATTGTCGCTGTTTTTATGTCATCTGTATGCGCGATTTAAATGTGATCCGATTCTACCTTGGACTAACTGCTGATTTGCCTTAATTTTGTTTTGAATTTTCCGTGATCCATTTATGCTATAACGTTGCGACATTAATATGCAGACTCCAAGGTAGATGGTTATAGGGTTGATGCTGAGTAATTGTATAATAATTATTGTCGCTGTTTTAATGGCATTGAATGAGCAATTTAACTGTGATTCGATCCTACCTTGGACTAACTGCTCCGACCGATATCTTTATTGAAACAATGTATGATAACAGGTGGTGTCAGGTGTTGCCTATTACCATCCACGGATTAATGAATGTGTTTAATTCTATTCTTACATAGGTTATGTCATTTCAGCCGTTGTGCCTGATCAGAGGGACAGCTACAGGGGTGCACTTTGACCATAACCCTTTTTTTCCCCTTTCCCTTTCTTATTTTTGTCATTGTTTAATTGACATTGTTCACACAATTTTGCACGATTAACCTGTGACCCGATCCTGCCTTAGACTATCGGCTGGGATGCTTTAATTTAATTTTGTTTTGAATTTTCCTATACCCTTTTGGGCTATAACAATGCGACGTTGAAGCGCAGATTCGGAAATAGATGGCTGCAGGTTGATGTGGAGTTATTATTTAATAATGGCTATTTTTACCATTATGGTTGTCTCATGTTGGGGCCAGGGCTCAGGTGGGTTTCGACCGATATCTTTATTGAATTTTATTTTTATTATTATTTGTGTTTATTGGACTAGTGGGGGTTTACTCAGGGGTTTATCTAGAGGGGGGTTGGAGTGGGGAGCGTTTTATTGATCCATGTCTCTAGTGGGAAGTGATAGGAAGATGACCATCCTCAGTGGATGGTGCATAGGGTGGGGATTGGAGAGTGGGTATAGGGGGCCTTATAATAGGACGGGTGGGTTAGGGTTTAGAGTAGAAGGAGGGGGGGTTGTAGCTGGGGTGGTATTTTTATGTGTTTTATGTACTGTTGTCTTATATGTGTGTAATTGTTCCTCCTCTGAACTCCTGGGATTGACCGTCCGGGCCCGCCGGGATCAGCGCCTCTGTACTCAGCCTGGCTGCACTGGTATGTTCTCTACGCATTTATACAAGCTCGACCATGGCTAAATTGAATATTTTAATTTGGAACGCAGGAGGGCTTAACGCCCCACACAAGCGTGCCAGTGTCCTTTGGCTATTGAAGAGGAGAAATATTGACCTTGCTCTCCTTAGTGAGACGCATTTATTGGTAGGTGACGTGTCAAGACTGGCAAATCGGCAATATCACGTTATCTCCTCATCCTCAGCCGATGATAAGACGAAAGGAGTAGTCATAGTTACAAGACGTAACCTTGATATTAAAATCTTGGATGTATGGTCGGACACGGAGGGAAGGATTACTATAGCAAAAGTTGAAATCTTGCATAGGAAGATGGCTATAATAGCATTGTATGCTCCTAACACATTTGATTCAGCGTTCTATAATACAATCACGAAGAATATGTTGGAACTTAATGGATACGCTCTCATTGTGGGTGGCGATTTTAATGCGTGCTGGGATGCGGAGATGGATAGGTCCGGGCCCTCTGAAACGAGCGACCAAAAACGGGCCTCTAAGGCCCTTAGGATGTGGGCCAAAGACACTGGGCTTACAGACCTTTGGCGCTTATGCAACCCCACCCTCAAAGATTACTCTCACCTGTCAGCCAGACACAAAAGCTTCTCTCGGATTGACTATGCATTCGCGTCCCCTAATATGTTTGATAGTTTCGATGTCTCATTGGTTCCCTTGGCTCTCTCAGACCACAAGGGGATTTTCCTTACGGCAACCTTTGGCAGGCTCTCCGCAAGAGCTCCCAGATGGCGTTTTAATTCGACCTTGCTAAAGAACGATGACTTCTGTTCTGAGTTCAGGAGTAAACTAGCTGAATTTTTGCAGATCAACGTTGGCACAGTAGAAGACCCTAGGGTCCTGTGGAACGCATTGAAAGGATTTATCAGGGGTCATGTCACACTATTTGCCTCCAATTTGCGAAAATCCCGGTCAAAAAAGCTAGAAGGACTGGAATCATTATATGCGGACCTATACGCATCCTTGCAAACTAACTATAATGAACGACTAAACACACAACGTAAGATAGTCAAAAAAGAAATAAACTCCATACTTAAACAACAGTCTGAGTTCTTGATACATAGGACAAGACAAAATTACTATTTTCACGGCTCCAGACATAGCCATCTATTGGCAATGAAAATACGCTCAAATTATCATTTCTCGGATATCCCCTCGATTAGGACGAGCCAGGGTGCAGTCACTACTGATTCGAAAAAGATCAATGACACTTTTAAAGAGTTTTACTCACAGTTATATAGCTCAGAGGGTAATCTTGATGACTCTAAATTTGAATCGTTCATTGGCGGGCTTGAGATACCCCACATTTCTGAGGAAGAGGCCAAGGAACTGGGGAGACCGATTACTCTCGTAGAATTGAGGGAGACGATTGTTGAAATGCAGAGGGGTAAGGCACCAGGCTGGGATGGTATTCCACCCGAAGTGTATTTAGCTTTCTGGGACCAACTGGGTCCATTGATGCTCGATATGATCAATTACGCTATCGAACAAGGGGAGTTCTCAAGAGATGTCAATATGGCGTTGATTTCTTTACTTCTCAAGAAGGACAAAGATCCCAATGATTGTGGTAGCTATAGACCCTTGAGTCTTCTCGGGGCCGATTTAAAGGTGTTTGCCAAGGTGCTGGCCCGTCGCCTGCAGAGATTTATGTCTGTATTGGTACACTGCGATCAAACTGGTTTTATCCCGGGGCGTCTGGCTGCAGATAATCTTAGGAGGCTGTTGCATGTAATCGATAACAGTAAAGACAATACAACTCCATCCACAGTTCTGTCTTTGGATGCCATGAAGGCATTTGACAGACTTGAGTGGTCATACCTGTGGAAGGTACTTGAGGTCATGGGTCTTGGAAAGAGTTTTATTCATATGATTAAAGTCCTGTATGCCTCGCCGTCTGCGATGATACTGACAGGCAAAAACTGTTCCACACTCCTTCCGGTCTCCAGATCTTCTAGACAGGGTTGCCCTCTGAGCCCGGGACTGTTCGCGCTTTCCCTCAAACCTTTGGCCCAATTTATTAGGCAATCGGAGGACATCGTCCCCATAATGGTCAATAATACTCCACACAAAATTGCTCTCTATGCGGATGACCTGCTGATTTTCATGGACGACCCCTCCCGGTCGGCCACAAAATTATTGAGGATAATCGACGACTTTGGTAAATTGTCAGGCTTTAAGATTAACTGGAACAAATCAGCCTGCCTACCTCTTAATGAACTGGCCAAGGCGGTACGACTACCAGCTGATATCCCCATAGTAGAACATTTTAAATACTTGGGCATAGAGATATTCCCCACGCTGAACCAAACTACTAAGTACAACTTCACGGGTACTTATGATAAAATACGCCAGGATCTAGACAGGTGGTCGTCCCTTCCTAACTCCTTACAAGCCCGGGCTTCCATAATCAAAATGAACATCCTGCCTAGGATACATTTTATTATCTCAATGCTCCCTCTGCCCCCTCCAATAGACCACTGGCGCAAGGTACAATCGATGGTATCTAAGTTTATCTGGAATAACAAACGCCCGAGAATCAAAAGGGCTACTACTCAACGTAGAAAACAAGATGGGGGCCTCGCAATCCCTGATTTTAAACTTTATTTCTGGTCCTTTTCACTGAGACCTCTGATGTGCTGGCTAGACCCTGTAGAGGCTGTATCGTGGCGCTCCTTAGAAGCGGCGGCGGTATCTCCGCTAAGATTGCAGGATGTAGTGTACTCCACTGTCTCTATTTCGAAATGCCGGCTGAGGTATGGACCGATCATAACTCACGTGATCCAAACGTGGCGTAATGTACAGAGGTCGTGTGGGGTTAAATGCCCTTGGCACCTGGACTCTCCAATTTTTAATAACCAGCAATTACTTGTTGGACACAAGCCGGTTAATATTCCTCAATGGCAAAGGAGGGGAGTGCATACTCTGGAGGATATTTATGATAAGAACGGCCTCCGTGCGTTTCAGGACTTAAGAGAATTTTATGATCTTCCCGGCGAGTCCTTCTTTCTTTACCTTCAACTAAGGTCAGCACTGAGGGCGCATGGCGTACCGTGGGCTCAAGCCTTGCACCCACACCCCTTCCTCAGGCTCATAGTGGACAGGACGACATCCAGAGGGTTTGTCTCCGACTTTTATACGCTCTTGATTCAATCCACATATTAAAATGTATCATTGGATACAATCTGGCGTGTGGATATCCCGGAGTTGGACCCCGAGTTTGACTGGGATGATGTTTGGGCAAATGTGGCATTATCTTCCCGCAACCCCAATCACCAGCAAATTAATTTTAATTATATTCATAGGACCTATCTTACACCTAGGAAGCTATATGCTATGGGACTGATAACCGACTCTCGGTGCACTTTGTGCTCTCAAAAGGCCACGGGCACTTATATGCATATGTATTGGGATTGCCCAACAGTGGCCCGCTTCTGGAGGTCAATAACGGACAAACTTTCAGATCTGTGTGGCTTAACTATCCCATTCACAGCTGTTACGCTACTCCTGAACGATATAACGACACTACCCGCTTCCGTACAACTGAAAAGGGTTGTCCTAGCGGGCGTCACAGCAGCGAAGAAGCTGATAGCAATGAGATGGAAGGAGCCTGAGAAGCTTACAATGATTAACTGGTCCCTAACTCTATTGGATGTGATTTATCTTGAGATATCCACAGCCCGGGTGATTGGGGTGGGGCAGGCTGGAATTGACCTGTGGTTCGCAGCAGCTGAGAAGGTAAAGACCGCAGTGTGCGGCTGAGCGGGGTTGAGGTGCGTGTTCGGGTGAGTCCGGCGGTCTCTTGGGAGGGGGAGGAGGAAATGTTTTGTCTGTCTTGTCTTTTGTCTTGTCATCTTGAGTTTAGCTGGGGATATTATGGGGGGGCAGCTATTTAACTATTTCTTCACTGTTTGGCCACTTTTACACGGTCTCTGTGAGTCTATGGAACACCTCTACAGGTTTTTGTTTTTTCATGAAGGTTCATTGTTCTGTTTTCGGGTCGTGTTCTCAAAAAATTGTCCTTGTGGTGGATTGGAGATGTACGTTTTATTAATATAGGGTCACACGGCCGGGAATCGGGGCTGAACACTGGGAAAGACCATTTATTAGATAGTACCCCTTGGAATTAAAATTTAGAAGGTTGAACTCTGTTTTCTTTTCTCTTTGTCTGTATAAATTGTTAGTCTGTATTATTATAATTGTTTTTGTTATTTTCTTGTGAAGTTCTATGTATTGTGATTGTGGTTAATGTGTTGTCTTGTTTCATGTGAATAATAATAAAAAATTTGATCAAAAAAAAGGTTTTGTATATAACCTAGTTATATTAGTATTGGCTGAGCGTCCCGCTCTACGCGGCCCTGAGTTCCCTTTTGAGGGATCTTTTGCTGGAACGAGATTTGGCGAGGAAGAGTGTTTGGTGACCATAGTCATGGTTATATAGGCTACGCCTCCATAGGGGCGGGGCCCGATCAGGTATGGGTGCATTAAGTTGTTCGTATTGGAGTACAGTAGGTACTAGGAGATAAGGGATATCTCATAAGGCTAGAGCGGGACGCTCAGCCAATACTAATATAACTAGGTTATATACATAACCTATCGTTAATCTCCTTTCTCCCCTTTAACTCTAATAGATCATTCTAAATCAACAACAGGAGTACTCATCAACCACAGTGGAACTGCTGGGAAACAGACTGTTGGACACACACTAAGTTCCAGAAGGCCCATCTCTCTGGCTTTTTGTTCTATAATCCACCCAAAAACTTCTAGTTGAGCTTTCTCATTTTCCTGGCAATGCACTAGGACATTTCTGCTAATATGTTCATCCTTATGACCTCTAAGGTTGGCCCAATACACTAGTGCCACCTGATCTCTTCTAATATGCAGGGGCATTTCACCCATCTCCACTTGGAGTGCTGCAACTGGCGTAGTTTTCATAGCCCCACAACACAATCTCAGCGCTTTGCTCTGGATTACATCCAACTTTATAAGATTGTTCCCCTTTAAATTAGTTTTTGCTGCAGACCTATATATAATATAATACATCCATAGTCTATTATTGATCTGATGAGGCTAATATACATTTTCTCATCGCAAGTCTACTTGCTCCCCAATCCAGCCCTCTCAAACATCTCATCACATTCAGTACTTTCTTGCATTTGTCTACCATCTTACTTATATGTATAGACCATGTTAATCTTTTATCAAACCACACACCAAGGTATTTAAAATGCTCTACTCTTTCCAGGGTTTTATCACCAATTGATATATTTAGATCTTGGGGAATGCTGTGTTGAGAGACAACATGCTACAAACAATTTCCAAATCTAGGAGGAAATTCGAAATTGAGACTGCAGAAAGATTTTTGTAACTATTTAAGTCAAGTCAAGTCAAGTCAAGTCAGTTTTATTTGTATAGCACATTTCCAGGCAGCGGCAGCTGACACCAAAGTGCTTCACAAGCAGGTTGATAAAAACAAATTAGTGTGAGGCAAGGTATAAGATTAAAAGAAAGAAATAAAAAAACATAGCAAAGCAATGAAAGCAACAAAACAAACAATATGGTGCAAGATATAAGATTAAAAACATAATAAAGCAATGAAAGTAATAAAAACTGGTAGGACACAGTAAAACAAAGAGGATAGAAGGGTCAGGGGTCTAGTGGTAGTTAAGTAGGGGGGAAGGCCAAGGAGAACAGGTAGGTTTTCAAGAGTGATTTAAAAGCCTGTACGGTCTGGGCAGGGTGAAGACCTGGCACAATGAACATCCCAGATCAATAATTTCCAAAACGTTTCCAAAACTACACCGTGAGACAAGGGGCTTCAGGCTGCTTGGGCAGAGAAGGACATTCTGTGAATGACCAGAGGATATATTTTGATGAAGGGGCACACAAAATAGCACTATTTCACTGGGTGGGCCTTAAAACGTGTCAAACCATAACTGTACGTATCTTAACAGAAACGACTTACATTGATTTACTGTCGTTAGTGAAGCACAACACTCCTCTGTGTCACCTGAGGTGGGCGCTGTTTTGCACGATACCCACAACTTTTTTTAACTTGATTCACAGAGGAAATAGTCATTCTAATGAAACGTTGGCATTCAAAAAATATGTTTTATGTTATTTGTGTATTATGTCCCGGGACCTCAAATGGGAGCTGAATTCCATCGCTCTCAACAAAAAGGCCCGGCAGAGGATGTTCTTTCTACGTCAACTGAGGAAGCTCAGGCTGCCGAGGACCATGATGGTCCAGTTTTACACTGCCATCATCCAGTCCATCCTCACCCTCTCCATCATCACCTGGTTCCCTGCAGCCACGGTCAGGGACAAGGCCAAGCTGCAGCGGGTGATACGCTTGGCGGAGAGGGTGATCGGCTGCTCCCTTCCCTCCCTCGAGTCCCTACACTCCACCAGGGCCTTGAGGAGGGTGAGGAAGATCATGGCAGACCCCACCCACCCGGGTCATAACCTCTTCACCATGCTCCCCCACGGCAGGCGGCTACGGCTGCCCCAGACACTTAGGTCCCGCCATAGACTGAGTTTCTTCCCCTCAGCAGCTCGCCTGGAAAACGAGTCAGGTGTCCCCCTGCTCCACCAAAACGCATATCTGTACATACTGTATCTCTTACCTATAGTTTTACTAGTTACACTGCTGGTCAGTATGCTTTACTACCATAGTGTTTTATATCTGTATCACTGTACATATTAATACTATAACTCTTACATACATACATCTGATTATTCATACATAGGACCTACTCCTATCTGAGCTCCGGGAGGGTCATCAAAGAGAAGCAGCCTATTTCTCGGTCCTTGCCCTGTAACACTTCCCCCGGTCCTGCGGGACCGGACGGCAACCCTTCTCCCGGTTCGACTGGTCCAGGTGTCGGTCCGTCTCAACTCCCCTTCCATACACCCCTTCATAATACAACATTGCCAACCGGTGGGCTGATCCAGATCTGGCAGATCTGGCATCAGCTCACTCACCTGATTAATATTATTTACTTCCATTTATGTTTATTATGTTTATTGTCTGTGTTGTCGTTGTTGTTAGACTTGTGTTCCCCTGTCTGTGTTTTGTAAATATGTTTTAGTCTTGTTGGTCTCAGTTTGTTCAATTGTTATTGTTTTTCCCAGTGTGCTCTGTGTTCTGTTGTTTCTGTCTATCACACCTGTGTCCTGTTTGTAATTACCCTCTGTCTCTAATTAGTGTTTGTATAGGTGTTGTGGGCCAGCAGACACTTGCTGGTTCATTGTTTAATTGTTACCGTTGTTGTGTTTGTTGTTTTCTGTTTCAAGTAAAAGCCTTATTATTCACCACTACGCCGTCTCCTGTATCCTGTATATCTCTCCGTTCTACACTGCAAACTGAGTTCCACCACATCATGCCAGCAAAGTGGCACCATCGTAACAGAATGAACCAGCCATTCCGGGACTCAGCAGTAAAGGACGGAGACGGAGCGAGCTTCGCGCTCGGAATATTGGGCGCTTCGGTCCTGTGTGCTGACCAGGCGGCCGCTTGGGGTCTGGCACCGTGGGACGGAGTGGCCGGCCCAGCGGCGCCGATGACACTGGGTGCTCTCGCCGCGGCCACTCCTGTGCCGGATCCCTGGGTGGGGAGTTGCCTGGTCCGCAGGGGAGCGTCTGGGAAGGGGCGCGGATCCCGACGCCACAGCCCCAGGGGGAGACGGGGTTCCCAGGACCGCAGGTCCACCTCGCCGTCCTGGTCGAGGTCTCCTCAGCCCTGGGAGGTTCCGGAGGACGAGCCGCCACCATGGCAGACCTGGAGGACGACGCCGGATTCCACTGCCGGAGGGACCCCAGTCGGGGGTCCTGCACCGCGTCCTGCCGTCAGGGAGCCTCCGGTTCGGGGTTCGGCTGTGGGTCTTGCCACCGAGGAGACCCCAGCCCCAGGTTCCACTCCGGAGCCGTCGCCTCTACCCTCCATCCTCCCCAGCTCCAGTCCTCGTCAACCCCCTCCCCCCGACCCAGTTCCCGCAGGCCCCGTTCCTCGACCCCCCTTCCCCCAGCCCCTCGTTGCCGGTGCGGCTTCCCTCCCTCCCAGTTCCCGGGGGGCCTGCTAGGCCGCCTGGGAGTCGACCTTCGAGGGCGGGGTACTATAACACTTCCCTCGGTCCTGCGGGACCGGACGGCAACCCTTCTCCCGGTTCGACTGGTCCAGGTGTCGGTCCGTCTCAACTCCCCTTCCATATGTAACTGGTCTAAAGGCCACCCTCTGTGTCGTCGTCGTGTAGTGGAAGTGATGACTCAGTTGTGGCAATTCAGTGTTTTATTTCTCCTGGAAAGACATTCCACAGGCAAGAATAATATGGCATTATTGCTTGTCCACTAGGTGGCTCCAGTTCACAGGCCCTTCCAGCATTCCAGATAGTCTGAACATTTTGAATGATACATTGAAATATCACAATAATAATAAAATACACAATGAAATAATACAAATTAAATAATAAGACATCTCCAATTACCTGGAAAGACATTCCACAGGCAAGAATAATATGGCATTATTGCTTGTCCACTAGGTGGCTCCAGTTCACAGGCTGCAACGAGGGAAATCAATGTCAGGAAAAGGCCTACAACGCATTGCTCAGCCCATAACTACTAGTTGTCCACATGTGTCATACAAAAGATAGTCACCATAGTTAAACCCCATTACAAAAAGTGCAGAATTGTTCACATTAACACAGTTACCACTATATACAACTCCGGTTCATTGCCCGGCAACTGATTTACAATAGTGCGTTCTTTTAGACCTGATATATTTACAGACACTGAAAGCACATCTTACCCCTTCCAGCATTCCAGATAGTCTGGCGCGAAAGGGGAGGTGCAAGGGGAAAAACGTCACTTCGGCAGGAAGTGACGACGGCTTCAAAATAAAAGACTATTAGAGTAAAAGATAATAATAAACAAATTAAAGTAATAACGTTAGGGAGGGATCTTTGTGGAATACAACATTAGTATATTTTATATACCTGCTACATACTCCCCCCCTGAATTCCGCTAAAATCCCGAACCTACAGGACACACTAACTGGGACCTCCAACACAACGTCAGAACCGGCAGACATGACACACACTAACAGGGACCTCCAACACACGTCAGAACCGGCACGGGTTTACATGAAGAAACGTATCTTCAGAATCAGCTAGAAGCTACCTGTCAAACAGGTTCAGAGAAAACAAAAGGGTGTACAGTCCTATGTTCCTCCTAGAATCGCTCGGTGCCTTATACACCAAACCTACCCGGCCTACTCAAGTCCCATATCCTACCTGTGAGCACATGCAGTAACACTACTTACAGTGACACATTGCAAGATAAAATAAAAATCAATGAAACAAAAAAAACTGAAAGAGACAGCACAGAAAGCCTAGGACAGAGTGAGAAGAGACTGGGAACTCCTACCAACCGAACGGCCTCTGAACCATCGTCTCTATCAAACGGTTGACTCCTCTAACCACCCTGCCAGCCCGTGTCCTGACTACACCCTCTGTGCCCCTCAGTGTAGGTGCACGGCAGTCCCGGTCCCGCTCTACAATGGCCGGAATGACTACCGGAATAACGGTCGGGGCCCTTGGCACTGCGTCTGATGTGTCAACTGTAGACACTGGTCTGGAGGACTGGGCACTACTTGCATCAACCACCGACACTGTCTCTATATCAGACTGATCTTCGTCCACATCAGCTACGTCACAGGAGCCATGACTGGTAGCCTCTCCAGCCCCACTCAACACCCATGCCTCCGTCCTATCCTCTGAACCCCTCTCTCCCTCCAGAGAGTCGATGAGAGCCATCTGAGACCCGTCCTCTGATCCTCTCTCTTCCTCCAGAGAGTCGATGAGGCCCATCTGAGACCCATCCTCTGATCCTCCAAGACTGTCTTCAGTCTCCGGCGCGTTCCCATCAGCAGTCTCTATGGGTAGGAAGCTGATATCCAGAATCAGGTTTCGATGCACCACTCTCGTCTTCCCCTTTTCATCTTCCAACTTGTAGACATGAGTCTGTGGGTTGCTGTCCATGACAGTATAGACTGTTGGTTCCCACTTGTCCGCAAGTTTCTTCTTCCCCCTCTCACCTTTGTTTGCGAGGAGCACCCTGTCTCCCACGTTCAAGCAGATCCCCTTGACTTTACGGTTGTAACCTCTGGCTTGCTTGTCTTGCTCCTTGACAGCATGTCTCCGAGCAACGTCTGCTGCTTCATGGAGGTGGGACATAAGCGTTGTCGCGTAACTGCTGTAGTCAACAACCACTGGGTCATGCAGAACCTGTCTGAACATTACGTCAACAGGGAGCCTCGGAATCCGCCCAAACATTAGGTGGAAAGGTGCATACCCAGTAGTCTCATGCACCGTCGCATTGTATGCAAATGTCAGAGTCTGTATTTGCTGAGGCCACCTGGCCTTCTCCCTCAGCGGCAGCGAACGGATCATGCCTCCCAGGGTTCTGTTAAACCTCTCGGTCCCTCCGTTCCCCATGGGATGGTAGGCGGTAGTGTGTGACTTGGAGACTCCCGACAGTCTAAGCAGTTCCGCAATGAGCTCGCTCTCGAAGTTGGCTCCTTGATCCGTATGTATGCGCTTCGCAAATCCATACACACAGAACACGTGATCCCACAACTTCCTCGCAACTTGCTTCGCTTGTTGATTCGAGCAGGGAAAGGCATGTGCCAACTTCGTGAAATGATCCGTCAGGACAAGGACATCTACTGAACGCTGATTGTTATCCTCTGCACTCCAGAAGTCCAAACACACTAGTTCCATGGGAGCGGAGGTCCTTATACTCTCAAGCGGAGCCCTGGCAGACGGATCTGGAGTCTTGGCCAAAATGCACCTCTGGCAGCACTTCACATAGTCCTTAACTTGGCGCTCCATCCTTGGCCAAAAGAAGCGTTGTCTTGTCAGGTAGATCGTCCTTGCCTGCCCTTGATGTCCGGCTAGGTCATGCACGCCCCGCAAGGCCTTGTCCACTAGACTCCGGGGTAAGACGAACTGAAGCCTCCTCTGCTTGCTCAACGGATCTTTGGTGATTCTATAGAGCACTCCGTCAGTGACCTTCAGTCTCTCCCATTGTCTGATCAGCACCAGAGCACTCGCGCCCAGACCGTCTCGCTCTCGCCTCGATGGCCTCCTCTGTCGAGTCAGTAAAGACGTGACCTTTGAGATGTCAGGGTCACTCTCTTGGCTCCTCTGAAGCTCTGTCAGGGAAAAGGCAGGCAGCGAATCCTGTCCCGGCGGAGCAAGATGTTGAACGGTCTGTACCAACTCTGTCGCCCTGGACTCTGCAGCTGCATCCCAATGGTCATGAGAATCAAGGACCGCCTTCACAGCGCTGTCACACAGGGGCGGCGAACACTGGGACTGCATCACAGCGACGCTCTCTGACCTCTCCGCCCGTTGACACTGGACCCTCAAACGGAAGGCATCTTGAACTCCGTTCACTCCAACCTCACCCGCTTCGGCGAGCAGATTGCCGTAGGACTCAGTGACCAGCCGGCGCCCAACCGTCTTGGCAAACGGATCCCGGCTGAGAGCATCAGCCACCACATTCTTGACTCCTGCGATGTGCTTCAGGCTGAACGTATAAGGAGCGAGCTTCGCGACCCACCGTTGTTCACAAGCGTCGAGCTTAGGCTTTGTCATTATATAGGTGAGTGGATTATTGTCCGTCCATACAGTGAAGGAGTTGCCCTTCAGCCAATGGCTGAACTTGTCACACACACTCCACTTCAGTGCCAAAAACTCGAGCCGATGGGCTGGGTAATTCTTCTGAGAACTGCTCAGGGTCTTGCTTGCGAAAGCTATGGGGCGCGCTTTACTTTCACCAGCTGGTACTTGTGACAACACCGCCCCGAGCCCGTCCAACGAAGCATCGGTCGACAGAATCAAGGGACGTGAGAAATCAGGATGCGCCAGAACCACGCAGTCCAGCAGACTCTCTCTTAGACTGACGAAGGCGACGTCACACTCTGAAGTCCAGTCATCGGGTCCCAGTCTCCTGAATGTTCCTGCCTTCACCTTCACCTTCGTCCTTCCTTTCCTCTTCTGTCCCCCAGTCAGGGCGAACAGCGGTTTGGCGATGGAAGAGCAATTAGGGATGAAGTGCTGATAGAAGAAGACCATTCCCAGATAGGACTTTATCCTCCGTACTGAGGGCGTGCACCCGTCTTCTTCCATCAGATCTGTGCTAGACATGCTGGATATGACCTCCACCTTCGCAGGATCCACAGCCACTCCGTTACCATCTATGATATGGCCCAGAAACTTGACAGACGACCTCATCAGATGAAATTTTTTCAGCTCAACTTGAGGTTGTGGTCTCGCAGTCGCTGGAAGACGACCTCCAGTCTTTGTAACGCCTCCTCTTCCGTCGATCCGAAGACCAGCAGGTCGTCCAGATAGCATAACAGGCTGCTGAAGTTCATGTCCCCGAATATACTCAGCATCATGCGCATAAATGAGGCAGGACTATTGCACAATCCCTGCGGCATTCTATTATACTCATGCAGGCCTATCGGTGTAGTGAACGCCGTGTATCTCTTATCCTTTTCAGCCATGGGAACGTTGTAGAAGCCGGACGTCAAGTCCATCGTGCTGAAGAAGGTGTTCCCCCCCAAGGCGGCCAGACAGTCCGACTGATGTGGAAGAGGATGGGCGTCTTTCAGTGTTCTTGCATTCAACCATCGGAAATCGGTGCAGATCCTCAGATTACCGTCCTTTTTCCATACCATCACCAGCGGTGAAGCATAATCACTCACTGATTTTCGGATTATCCCTTGCTGCTCCATGTCTGTCAAGACCTGTTGTAGTTTCTGGTAGTGAGCAGGGGGTACTCTCCGGTAAGGAAGGCGGAATGGACGATCATCGGTCAGTCGAATGCGGTGGACGAAGCCCTTTGCCTCACCACAGTCCATCTCATGCTTGGAGAAGATGTCGGTGTAAGACTCGAGCAGCTGGACCAACTTCTCCTTTCCTGCGTTGCTGGTATGACAGGGTTGGATATAGAGTTTGTCAAGACCAACATCACGTAGCCTCTGCTCGAAGTCAGAGGGGCTGGATGTCGTATGGTGCTCAGTCGCGGGAGCCCTGTCGATCCGACTACAGCCTTGGAGGAGCTCCAAATCCTCCACAGCCAAGCAGGGAGACACATCTGCCAGCTTACAGTTCCTCTTCAGCGTAACAGTGTCAGACAGGTTGGTGACCTTCATGGGGACCCACCCATCACCCCACAGAGGTGTCACGACCCGACCAACCATAATATTACGTGGCATGGACCTTGATGAAGTCGGCTCCACTATCACGGTGCTTCCCGGCGACATGACGGTATTCTTGGGTAGTTTACCCCAGACGAGGTGTTCTTGCATCGCCAGAAGAGTGATTGACTGCTTGAGCTTGACCGTGCCGATCTTATCCGGTACCTTCTCACCCCTCCATCGGGACGTATTTGCCATGAGGTCCAAGAACTGTTCACACCCTGGGGATGAGGATGGACTGCAGACGGAGATGAGCCGCCAGTAATCGTCACTGTCCTTCAACTTGTGCATGAGGAACTTGATCACATTCGTGCCGATGATGAGATCATCCCTCTGGCCCGGCACTACAAGGACTGGTACGATGCAGCTCACTCCATATACTTTCAGTTCAACTTCATACACACACTTCGGTTTAGTGAGTTTTCCTCCACACCCCACTAAAACCACGTCCTCAGTCATCAGTCTTTGTTCTTGCAATACTTTTCCTTTCAACATCCTTTCCTCTGCATCTTCACTGAAAGTACAGGCCATGGAGCCTGAGTCGAGCATCCCTTGCATCTGAAACATATTATTCACGTTGACTGGAGCATAGAACAGCTCATCATACGGCTCAACTCTTTGTGTGTTCTGTGCTATGATCTTCACACCAGCCGGTGCTGCACTGCACTCTTTCACATAACACTGTTCATGTTCACTTTCAGCACTGAGGGTCTGACTGTCCTCACCCACACGTTCCCTCCTCCAATGCGGGTTAGTCAGTTTAAAGACTGCTGCTCTCTGGGTGAGCGTGCGCCCTGGCCTCTCTGTCTGGGAGGGGAACTGCGACAGTCTCTGTGGATATGGCCAGGTTTAAAGCAACCCAAACACAGGTGCTCCCGCATGCAGTGTGCCACAGTGGAGTGCTCCGCCGATCTGCATATCTTGCAGTCAAACTGTTGTCGTCCATACCTTGGCTGGTTGTTCTGAGCCATCGGCTGGTAGCTCTTAGGGACCGGCAGAATGTTCTGAGCCATCGGCTGGTAGCTCTGAGGGATCGGCAGAATGTTCTGAGCCATCGGCTGGTAGCTCTGAGGGATCGGCAGAATGTTCTGAGCCATCGGCTGGTAGCTCTGAGGGATCGGCAGAATGTTCTGAGCCATTACTTGGCTATTCTGCGCCATCGCTTGACTGTTCTGAGAGAGTGTCCGGTCAAGCAGGCCAATCAAAGTCATCAGACAGTTCCCATCTATCTGAGGAGCAGACGTGACACTCGCTCCCACCTGGACAGGGGGCGACTCTGGAAGGTTAGGCGTAGACAACCCCTCGAACACAGGTGTCTGGACATGAACTGTTAAAGGTCTCCCCAGACCTGCACGGTTTGTTCTGGCGTCCCGCTGTCCTCTCATGCTGATCTGATGACGGTCAACATGCTCCTGTATTTCACCAGCTGTCCACTTCTCTGGCGCTTTGAACCGCAAGATTGCAGCAAGGGAAGGATCAGGGCAATACTTTACGAACATCATGGTCACCTCTCGACGGGGGTCATCAATATGTCGCCCATGCCTGCTCAGGCCCTCCTCTGCTGCATCAACAGCCTTGTTAAGTCGGATCCAATACTCGACAGGGTCCTCCCCTGGCACAGGCACAGTGTTATAGAAATCCGCAAGAGGCATACTTGAGCATGACACGCCACCGAAATGTTGTTTCAGTATGTCAGTCACAACCCTCGGGTTCTCTTGAGGCTTTAGTAACGGGTTGCTACGGAGCGTTATCTTTACAATGTCTCTGGCTCTGCCCATCAGTCTGGACAACATCTCCTGATGCTGCTCGTCCACTCCTATACCTCTCTTCCTCAGGTAGGTGTCCATGAGCTCCTCCCACTCATGCACTGAGAGCTTGTCAGACCCATCTCCTCTGTACACTGGAGGCTCCCTCACATCCGACTGCATGACCAGCTTTACACCAGTCAGGTTGAGTTTGGAGTCGACGCGTGGTTGGCTCCCACCCGGGTATTGAACCCGCTCTTGACTGCCTTCATTCGCCCGGCTCTCTCCCCTCATCTGAGCCGATATTGACTGTCCCACCTGCTGGGCGATGTGTGATATCAGGTCACTCAATGCTGGGTCGTTCCTATCGGGGATGGCCGTAGGTGAAAAGGTAGGCCTGTGGGCAAAGGGTGTGTGGCTCGGTAGATGGGTTGAGGTGAAGACTGGGGAACCTTCATTGCCCGGGGCACTAACCTGCTGGGTCTGACTGGGCGCTCGTGACCTCCCTTCACCACCCTGCCAGCCCAGTGAGTTAAATCGAGCCAACAGCTGTGCCCCCCTCCCGGACGCAAAATCACTAGGGCCATGAACCACCCTCTCCTCAATGGCTCCCCCCTCTACAACAGACCCGCTCTCTGAAACGGCCCCCACCTCTACATTATCATGATCCATTCTATTTTATTTTCTAAAATGGGCTATCAACAAAGAAGGAGAAAAAAAATTAAATATATACTGCGGATCACAATATGTTTACCTTGGCCATTACCAATACTATGCCAAAATAGTGGAGAAATATTTGATTATAATATTGTTCTTGGCTATTCCACTACGAGAGAGGAGAAGAAAAATATATAACAAGGTCACTATATTTTTCATTTGGCTATTCCACCACAAAGGAGGAGAAGAAAAATATATTATCAGGTCACTATATTTTTCAATTGGCTATTCCACCACAAAAGAGGAAAAGAAAAATATATTATCAGGTCACTATATTTTTCAATTGGCTATTCCACCACAAAGGAGGAGAAGAAAAATATATTATCAGGTCACTATATTTTTCAATTGGCTATTCCACCACAAAGGAGGAAAAGAAAAATATTTAATCAGGTCACTATATTTTTCAATTGGCTATTCCACCACAAAAGAGGAAAAGAAAAATATATTATCAGGTCACTATATTTTTCAATTGGCTATTCCACCACAAAGGAGGAGAAGAAAAATATATAATAAGGTCACTATATTTTTCTGTTGGCTATTCCTATACCAGGAAAGAGAATAAAAATATATATATATACGTCAAAGAAAGAAGAAAAAAAATTCACTTCGACGACACTCTTCCCGGCGACCAATCTGGCGTTGGTTCTTGTGTTGTCCTGGTCACGGCACCACTGTAACTGGTCTAAAGGCCACCCTCTGTGTCGTCGTCGTGTAGTGGAAGTGATGACTCAGTTGTGGCAATTCAGTGTTTTATTTCTCCTGGAAAGACATTCCACAGGCAAGAATAATATGGCATTATTGCTTGTCCACTAGGTGGCTCCAGTTCACAGGCCCTTCCAGCATTCCAGATAGTCTGAACATTTTGAATGATACATTGAAATATCACAATAATAATAAAATACACAATGAAATAATACAAATTAAATAATAAGACATCTCCAATTACCTGGAAAGACATTCCACAGGCAAGAATAATATGGCATTATTGCTTGTCCACTAGGTGGCTCCAGTTCACAGGCTGCAACGAGGGAAATCAATGTCAGGAAAAGGCCTACAACGCATTGCTCAGCCCATAACTACTAGTTGTCCACATGTGTCATACAAAAGATAGTCACCATAGTTAAACCCCATTACAAAAAGTGCAGAATTGTTCACATTAACACAGTTACCACTATATACAACTCCGGTTCATTGCCCGGCAACTGATTTACAATAGTGCGTTCTTTTAGACCTGATATATTTACAGACACTGAAAGCACGTCTTACCCCTTCCAGCATTCCAGATAGTCTGGCGCGAAAGGGGAGGTGCAAGGGGAAAAACGTCACTTCGGCAGGAAGTGACGACGGCTTCAAAATAAAAGACTATTAGAGTAAAAGATAATAATAAACAAATTAAAGTAATAACGTTAGGGAGGGATCTTTGTGGAATACAACATTAGTATATTTTATATACCTGCTACACATACACCCCTTCATAATAAAACATTGCCAACCGGTGGGCTGATCCAGATCTGGCATCAGCTCACTCACCTGATTAATATTATTTACTGCCATTTATGTTTATTGTCTGTATCGTTGTTGTCTCCACTTTGTTAGACTTGTGTTCCCCTGTCTGTGTTTTGTAAATATGTTTTAGTCTTGTTGGTCTCAGTTTGTTCAATTGTTATTGTTTTTCCCAGTGTGCTCTGTGTTCTGTTGTTTCTGTCTATCACACCTGTGTCCTGTTTGTAATTACCCTCTGTCTCTAATTAGTGTTTGTATATTAGGTGTTGTGGGCCAGCAGACACTTGCTGGTTCATTGTTTAATTGTTACCGTTGTTGTCAGTTGTGTTTGTTGTTTTCTGTTTCAAGTAAACGCCTTATTATTCACCACTACGCCGTCTCCTGTATCCTGTATATCTCTCCGTTCTACACTGCAAACTGAGTTCCACCACATCATGCCAGCAAAGCGGCACCATCGTAACATGCCCCACAATGGTGGAACGAACTTCCCACCACAGTTAGGACAGCCGAAACCCGTCCAATCTTTCGCCGTCGAATACAATTCTTCAATCAATATCTGAAATGAGAAAAAAAACTAAAAGAAAATAACCTTCTTACTGTCATGCACTTTCTAATATACTAACATACACTGTAGCACTCAAGTCTGAACACTTTGATGAACATTGTTACTCAGCTGATAGAGTTGTACCCTTCCTACTGACGTGTCGTACAAAACTTGTAAGTCGCTTTGGATAAAAGCGTCAGCTAAATGACTAAATGTAAATGGCATGATTAGCACTATTACTCAGTAGTACAAATTTATATATTTTATACCCATGTACGTTGTATATTACTACTGCACTTTACTGTCACATTTGCACTCTGTTTAGATGCCAAACTTATTTTTTTTATACTGTACGTGTGCTGTATGATGACAATGTATTTTAATCTAATCTGATCTAAACAAGCTTAATGTTGCTTTGCGGTGGAATTTCTCTTTAATTCCAGAAAAGTTTACCCTTACGGAGAGGCAGGGTTTTCACCCTGGACCACCCGACAATTTGGTCTCTTTCAAGCAGTATAGCCAGGCATGCGTTGTTCATGGGACGGGGTACCACGGTGTGGGACCTCACTCGCTATTTGCATATCAATAGCTCCGGTCGTCAGGTGTGTTAAATACGTTCTCAGACACATTCACACCTAACCTTGTTGTGAAGACGTGTTACATTCCATTCGTAGAGGCAATTAGGCACTGTCTTTAGTCTGTGCCCAAGCGAGGGGACATTAAATGCGCATTTGCGGGAGCGCGCGCACGCGCAGGGAGCGCGCGTGCACGTGGTGCGTGTCACCCCAGATGATTTCAATAACGCACCACTGAGTATAGCACACATACAGTAGTTAACATAAGCTTGTGTAAGTAGTAGTCACCTGTTCAATGATTATATATAAAAAATATCAAAGACTAAATTCAGGTAAAAGTTGTGAAAACAGCAGTTTATTTGGATTGACATGGAAAAGGATAATACAGCGTTGCAGCCGCAGAATGTAAATAGCTGTGTGTGTGTCACTAAAAGCAGTTAAAATAATTTCATCCTACAACATTCTCTGAATTATTATTATGAATAAAAAAGCATTGTGTTTATAAAACTGCATCAAGCAACTAATAGCTTGTCGGAACCAAGTGACGCCATCTCCACCTCCATGGGGGCCTTCTGGTGCGGTGGGGAGAGGGGGGACGTGCCGGGCGTGGCTGGGGCCTGTCCCGGAGGAGGAAGCCGGGGGTAGAAGGGCCCGACCATCCAGTTGAGCGGCGTGTTGTTGACGAGGTAATCCATGACGCTGTCGATAGATTCCTTCATCTTGACCAACTTTGATTTGCTGCTGGCCAGCACACCGTCGGGCAGGTCCCTGAAGGAGACGGCCTGACTGAAGCTGGTGTAGACCTGTGCGGCCGAGTGGCTGAGCGACAGCGCCTCCTGCTGGATGTTGTTGGGAAGGCCCTTCAGGCCGGACACGAGGACCAGACATGTGGTCTGCAGCTGCTGGGTGAGGGAGCGTGCCAGGCCCAGGGTACGAGACTCGATGGCCTGAGTGGAGGAGGAGGAGGAGGAGACGGATCACGGATGAGGTCAGACAGACGTGTAATATCTTGTCTTACTGTGGACGTTTGTGTGTGCGTTCACAAACATGGATAGCTGATAAATAGAATAAAACCCTAATGCAAGGAATAGAAATGTAATGTTACATCTTTACTTTTCCAAAACTGTCTCTAATTGTTTCATTCAGACTCTACTTCTTATCTATTTATTAATGTTTTGCCTAGCTGAAGAACCTTACCTCTGCCCCGTGGCCATTGGCCTGGGTCGGACCACTGGACCTCCAGTCCACAAAGGGGCTCAGCTTGTCGTACACCTTGTGGTTGGCCCCATCAATGTTATTTCTGGCATATTCAATCTGGAAAGAAGGAATATAACAACTTTACCGGACGGTTCACTGGCCACAAGCTACCACTTGGGAAAGAGAATCTCCTTAATGTATGAATCTGGTAGATGTGTATGATTTAGCTTCTCATCTATATATTCCTAAAACATTGGTCACAGTGTACCGTAACAGACAAAAAAACCAATGGTAACTATTGATGCCAGGGGCTTTCCCCTGCTCATAGTGAAGAACAATGCCTCCAAAACCAACCTATTAACCTGTCCTCATCACCAATGCTATGGATATCAGTGACTAAGGTCCAAAAAAAAGAGCGTCAGTGCCATTAAAACTATGATCACTACTGTAGCTAGTAGCTACAACAATCAGGTGAACCACTGGGCCAATTATGTGCTGTAAAGTGACTTGAATCCAAGAAAGGTGATGTGCCATCAACCCCATTCATATTTATATATGAATACTAATACTACTGCTGCTGCTGCTGCTACTACTACTACTACTACTACTACTACTACTACTACTACTACTACTACTACTACTACTACTACTACTACTACTACTACTACTACTACTACTACTACTACTACTACTACTACTACTACTACTACTACTACTACTACTACTGCTGCTACTACTACTACTACTACTACTACTACTACTACTACTACTACTACTACTACTACTACTACTACTACTACTACTACTACTACTACTACTGCTGCTGCTGCTGCTGCTACTACTACTACTACTACTACTACTACTACTACTACTACTACTACTACTACTACTACTACTGCTGCTACTACTACTACTACTACTACTACTACTACTACTACTACTACTACTACTACTACTACTACTACTACTACTACTACTACTACTACTACTACTACTGCTGCTACTACTACTACTACTACTACTACTACTACTACTACTACTACTACTACTACTACTACTACTACTACTACTACTACTACTACTACTGCTGTCACTACTATTACTATTACTACTGCTATTATTACTACTACTACTACTGTCAGTACTGTTACTTTGAATAACTACAGCCCTCCAGCTCACCCACCAGGTCAAAGGTGTGGTTCAGCTTGGTGATGGACTCGTGACTGCGCTGCTTGGCATCCTGTACTTGGGCCAGGGCCTTGGCGTACGCCCGCTTGCGGAGCTTGGTGGAGAGGGACCCCAGGCGGACGTAGTAGCTCGGCTGCTCCTGGTCAAAGCCTCTCACCATCTTGGCCTCCGTTTCTGTCGCGACAAGGGGGACGGAGGCGTGAAGTTAAAAGCATGTTGACCATTTCAGATGGACAAATAAAAGCAAACTTGAAGTTGAAATTGAAAAAATTTCTCAGAAGTGTACCGCGCTATTGTTTCATTAGGTATCATTGTTACAATGTTCAGTTCTCAATGTCTAATCTGTTCAAAATAATTATAATAATATTATATGAATTTTTCTGTGAAGATGTATTTGTTCTTGTACATTGGTTTAGGTCTTCAATAAAAGGGAAGGAAAGGAGACTACAATCATTTTTAATACTTTTATCCCCTCTATCGTGCCTAGTAAGGACAGCTTCTGGCATGTTTGTCGTTTACAAGGGGGTCCATTGATACAAACATTTAAGGGGCCTTTAAGAAGGCTAGTAGGCTAATTCGCAGCATTGTTTATACTAAGGATAATGTCCTAGTAGCCTCTGTGAGCCTCTGGGGTTATCTTCCAGCTGCAAACAACCGCTAATGTTTATTTGTCACTCTGAGACGGAGAACATTGACCCCTGGAGCAAACTTCCTCTTTGACGAGCTGCTGTTTTTCCTGCTGAAAACTGGACCAATTCCAACATCGACAGCAAACTGCGGCTCAATCATCTCCACGTTTGACCCCCGGTTAGAGGCATGTTGCCTCATCTCAAAAGCCTATGGACATTTCTTTCTGTCAGAAAAAGGTGGATCCATGTGAAATAGAGGCACAGTATGTGTGCTTTTAGATTCATTCAATACAATTGACCTATCTCAAACCCTGCCCTCTTTTCTTTATCCTCCAATCATAAGTTTTGCTTTCCTCACACATACCCAGTTTAATCACCTGTACATTGTATATTACTATTGCACTTTACTGTTACATTTGCACTCTGGTTGGATGCCAAACTTCCTTTCGTTGTACTGTACTTGTGCTGTATGATGATAATACATTTTAATCAAATCTATTCGAATTTGACATGATCCGACTTGCTCTGACAGAAGAAATATCCAACAGGCTTTTGAGATGAGGCAACATACTTCTGATCAGGGTTCAGCCATTGAGATGAGTGAACTGCAGTGCGCTGTTGATGTTGGAATCGGTCCAGTTCACTTTGTTCGTCGAGGGGGAGGGTCGAGAAAAGAGGGGGGGGGGGGGGGGGGGGGGGGTGGGGGGGGGGGTGGGGATTTGGAGATGGGGCCACTTCAGTTCAGCTATGTAGCTATGTAGCCATGTAGCTATGTAGCCATGTAGCTATGTAGCTATGTAGCCATGTAGCCATGTAGCCATGTAGCCATGTAGCCATGTAGCTATGTAGCCATGTAGCCATGTAGCTATGTAGCCATGTAGCCATGTAGCCAAACTAGCCATGTAGCTATGTAGCCATGTAGCCATGTAGCCATGTAGCCATGTAGCCATGTAGCCATGTAGCCATGTAGCCATGTAGCCCTGTAGCCATGTAGCCATGTAGCCAAACTAGCCATGTAGCTATGTAGCTATGTAGCCATGTAGCCATGTAGCCATGTAGCCATGTAGCCATGTAGCCATGTAGCCATGTAGCCATGTAGCCATGTAGCCATGTAGCCATGTAGCCCTGTAGCCCTGTAGCCATGTAGCCATGTAGCCAAACTAGCCATGTAGCTATGTAGCCCGCTGTTTGCCGACACTAAGACCTTGTCTCTGAGCCAACCCACCCAGCTCGTCCTCGGTCAGGGGCAGGTACTGGTCCACCAAGCTCTCGGACGTCCCGAGGGCCGTGTCCACCCCACTGCTGACCAGCCGAGCCATGCGGGTCTCCAGCACGGTGTTGACGCCGCCACTGACCACGGCCCTGGTCATCTCCACTCCCTCCTGCACCACACCCCGCGCCATGTGCGCCACGCTGATCAGCGTGTCGGATACGGTGTCCTTGGCGCCGGTGACGGTGACGGTCACGGCGTCTTTGGCGCCGCTGACCACGCCCTTGGCGCTGGCGACGATCTGGGCGGGAGGAAAAGAAGAGAATAAAATGTAAAAAAGGAGAGTAGCGTAGAGGTCTAAGCACTCGCCTACCACCAGAGACAGAGACTCTGGGTTCGATTACAGCTGTCAGTGGCTCGGTCAGTCATCCCTACGAACACGATTGTCAGTGTTCGCGGGGTAGGAACCCGGTGGGATGAGTCCTGGTCGTTGCAAACAGCGACTCCTACTAGTCGGTCGGGGTGCCTGTTCAGCAGGGAGGGGACCTGGGGGAAATAGCGTGAACCTCTGCACGCGTTACGTTCTCCCAGTGAAACTCCTCGCTGTCAGGTGAAAAGAAGAGGCTGGCGACTCCACATGTATTGGAGGAGGCATATGATAGTCTACACCCTCCCCGGACTGACGGTAGGGCAGCATGTGGTAGTCTACACCTTCCACCAGACCGACAGTAGGGCAGCATGTGGTAGTCTACACCCTCCACCAGACCGACAGTAGGGTAGCATGTGGTAGTCTACACCCTCCACCAGACCGACAGTAGGGCAGCATGTGGTAGTCTACACCCTCCACCAGACCGACAGTAGGGCAGCATGTGGTAGTCTACACCCTCCTCAGACCAACAGTAGGGCAGCATGTGGTAGTCTACACCCTCCTCAGACCAACAGTAGGGCAGCATGTGGTAGTCTACACCCTCCCCAGACTGACAGTAGGGCAGCATGTGGTAGTCTACACCCTCCCCAGACTGACAGTAGGGCAGTATGTGGTAGTCTACACCCTCCCCAGACTGACAGTAGGGCAGCATGTGGTAGTCTACACCCTCCCCAGACTGACAGTAGGGCAGCATGTGGTAGGAGAAAAAGATGGAAAGGCAAAAAATAAATAAAAAAGGAGAAAAGGATTTCAGTTTGGTTGTGAGCTCAGCCCAAATGAGGCAACGCGGTGTCAGACGGGACAGAGGTCATAGATAAGCCGCCAGAAGATTAGCTAACTCTCTATGTGCCAAACCTTCCTGGCATCTAGCCGTGCCAATCCTTGTGCAAAGAGCAGCCACATACCTGGTCGGAAGGCTGGTGGAGGATCGGTAAAGTTTTCTCAATCTTGTCCAGACCTTTACAGGCCAAGTCGTTGGCGATGGTGACTGTTGGCAATAAAACAAGAACAGACGATACTGAGTAACACAGGCTGATACAGGATGTGTACAAAAGGGTAAATAAATAAACATGTACACATCTCTTCACTGCAGTAAGAGGTATTTATGGATGGGGCAATTCAAGTTTCAAGTTCAACTTTTATTTTATTTGTGTTTTTTGTGGTTTTATTTGTCACATATACAGTGAAATGCTTGGTTCTGTATGAGCCTCCTGAAATTGTGCTTCATACAATAAAAAAGAAAGTAAAAAGAATAAAGACTAAACACTATACAAAATATACAATAAACTAAAGTACAAAATGCAAACAAAATGCTAAAATGAGCTAGAGATATAGTGCAAATATTTGAGTAATAAATAAATAAAATATGGTGTAGTGTTAAAAAGACTTGTTTAAAGTGAACGATTTGAGTGGGTCGTCACTTTAAGTAATGGTAATTGTATCGTGCCTCGGCGTGATCGTACGGCGATAGATCATATAATTGGGTCAGAGGTTAACATGAGAATGAGTCTGCTGACTGGTTTGGAAATCCCAGAAAAGCCTCTGACTCATTAGGTCCACACACTCACTTGACAAGGAATTCCAGTTTCACAATGAGCACAAAATATTTGATGTGATATAGAAGATATTGTAAATAAAACACACTTCGAAGTTGCAATTGTTACCTAAATCTATGTAGGTCAAAATCATTATTATTGAATTTTTTCTTACTCTGAGGCTCCAGCTTGCTGATGATGGGCATGGCACTGGTGAGAGCCACAGACGTGATGGTTCTCACTCCCTGCTCTGCTGCCTCACACACAGACTTGATGTACGGGTAGGTCTCCTTGGTGTTGCAGTAGACACTGGACACCATGCCATAGGTGGAGCTCACCAACGGGAGGCTGCTCACACGCTCCACCAGGTTCTGGGAACAAATCAATGGAAATCAAAAACTGTCCCACTACACTGTAAACAATTATTTTTTTTTTCATAGGAAATTCACTGTATTATTTTACAGATAACTTTTTTTTTTACTTTAAGTGTAAATGCCATAAAAATTCAGTAAATTACCTTTTGTCAAAATATTAACCATTAAATAAAGGTTGTAATCTGTAAATGTATTTGATTTTACTGTAATTTGACAGTAAGTATTTGGAAACCATTGATGCCAGACATTTACCATTTTCTTGCAGCTTTTTTTCTTACAGTGAGTGCAGGCTGTATGTTGTTGCTACTAGTATCGTCCTAAAACTATCAGGAAATGTATCGTCACTCTATCGCTATATGCTAGAAACATAGCTGCAAACTCACAGAGAGTGAAAAGGGCGATAAGACACAAAACCACTCGTTCACTTAAGTTCCCTAATTTGGGGTCAAAAGGTGACTAGAAAGCATGTAGAAAGCGATGAACAAACTACTCTTGTGTTATTTCCTCAAAATGTAGGCACACTGCTCCTTAACTGACAGCGGAAATTGACTCAAGGGTGTTTCTAAATCATTCCAACTAAAAACTACCCTTGGCTTGGAAACAACAATAAAATATTGATGCTGAAATTCAGGGACGTTCCCGTTTAAAAGGCTACAATCAACAGGTTTTGGTAAAACATAACAGACAGACAACCTATGTATCAGTCATTTATTTGACAATGTTAATTAAAGTCAGTCAATAAAATTGTAGAAATGTAGTAGAAAATGAATGTAGAATAGAAAGTGTTCCAGATGACCAGACATACCTGGTTTGGGATTTCAACGTCAACTGCTGCCATGTCTACCTGTTAAACCTAGAGAAGAAGACATTTAAATGTTAGTGTAGGGCTTAGGCTACACTATTCAAAAAAACTTTAATGAATGAGTTAGGTCATTGAACACGTTTTGTTTTGTGTCTCTCCCAGTGTCACAAGTAGACTGAGAGGGAGACGAATCGATACTTTGAATACATATTTGATTACTATTATACCACTATAATAGTAATCTACAGTAGACTATGATGATGCAGTGGATACAACGAAACCTTAATATAATTAAAATAGAACTTGCAAAAGCCAGTTCAAGTTTTGTTTGTCACATTACGGTACATGTACATTAGAGTGAAATGCTTGGTTCTGTATGGAACCCCCTGAGATTGTGCTTCATACAGTGAAAAGGTCAACAGAATAGAGACCAAACACTACTGTACAATGTATACAATATACAACTCAAGTACGAACTAAAGTACAAAATAAAGTACAAAATGCAAACAATGAAGTACAAACCCAAACCTTTTAAAATGCAAAAAGAAAGAGATAGAGATAGTGCAAATGTTTTAGTAATACACAGATACAATATGGTGTGGTGTTTAAAAAGTGTCTAAATGAAATAGTCACAAAATACAATATATTAATACAAGCTGATCTTACCGATGTATACGCGTCAAAAGTAAATTCAATGCGCTTTCAACTCCTCCTCCCGTATGAAACGACTGACTGGCTTATGACTGAGTTGTAACAGCGGCTCAATATTTATATTCTCGGCTTATCGCGAGATGCAATCCGGTGGCTACTGTTACGCAATGGACCACCGCAACACGTCCGGTATTTTGAGGTCGTAGGAGAGAGCAGGGGGAGGGGGGAAGGGGGGTAAAGTGGTTGTATTCCGCCTCCACGAGCTCCATGTAACGCGGAAGTGCTATAGCCTTTTAAGTTTCTAGGTCAGAGGTAACGAGACAGGGTTTAGGGGAATTCCTATGAAGTGACCGGTCGCAATTTCAAATCGTGACACATAGCCTACAATTAATGTGTCACCACCACCACGCAACGTAGGGGAATAATTTTGCAACTGAAATGAATGAATGAAAACTTTATTTAACAGATTGCAGAATGGGTACAATACAGTACAGCTCAATACACACAATTGTTAAGGGGATGCAGCAGACCAGAGAAATACTTTCGTCTTGTTTACATCAGGCTCCCCCATTTTCAATTCATAGTGACATTTATGACATACACAACATACATGACATTTAGTACTGTTACATTTGTGACATATACGATATTCAAATATACAGTACTGTTACCCATAGATCCTGATCATATGTATAAAACGGACACGTTGAACGACACATAATAAAGGGTGGGAAATTAAAGGTGCTGTGTAAGTGGTATTTTGTAAGCAAATCTGATTTGGCAAGATGTCTTGAAATAAGTAAAATATCTAGGGTTCTCTCTCATTATTGGATAAAGTGGGAAGGGATAGCAGAACATTTATTTTCTGTCCACTGCAGAGCAGAGGGACCCGTGTGATTGATTGAAAACTTTATTAACAGATTGCAGAATGGGTACAATACAGTACGGCTCAATAGTTCAAGTTCAAGTTTCTTTATTAGTTGTCATACAGAAATACAGAATACTTTTGCATGAACTGCTTCTTTCTGTTTTGCTCCTGAGAGTGTGCTAGGTAAAAATAACAAGATAGTGTAAAATAGTATAATATAAGGGTCCTACTAATCACCCCAAAGTACCAGAAAATACCAGAAAATACCCCAAAATACCCTAAAATACCCCAAAGTATACCCCAAAATACCAGAAAATACCCCAAAATACCCTAAAATACCCCAAAGTATACCCCAAAGTACCAGAAAATACCCCCAAATACCCTAAAATACCCCAAAGTATACCCCAAAATACCAGAAAATACCAGAAAATACCCCAAAATACCCTAAAATACCCCAAAGTATACCCCAAAATACCAGAAAATACCCCAAAGTATACCCCAAAGTACCAGAAAATACCAGAAAATACCCCAAAATACCCTAAAATACCCCAAAGTATACCAGAAAAGACCCCAAAATACCCTAAAAAAAATACCCCAAAGTATACCCCAAAGTACCAGAAAATTACCTAAAATACCCCAAAGTATAACCCAAAATACCAGAAAATACCCCAAAATACCCCAAAGTACCAGAAAATACCCCAAAATACCCTAAAATACCCCAAAGTACCAGGAAATACCAGAAAATACCCCAAAATACCCCAAAGTACCAGAAAATACCCCAAAATACCCTAAAATACCCCAAAGTATACCCCAAAATACCAGAAAATACCAGAAAATACCCCAAAATACCCTAAAATACCCCAAAGTATACCCCAAAGTACCAGAAAATACCAGAAAATACCCCAAAATACCAGAAAATACCCCAAAGTATACCCCAAAGTACCAGAAAATACCCCAAAATACCCCAAAATACCAGAAAATACCCCAAAACACCCCAAAGTATACCCCAAAGTACCAGAAAATACCCCAAAATACCCTAAAATACCCTAAAATACCCCAAAGTATACCCCAAAGTATACCCCAAAATACCAGAAAATACCCCAAAATACCCTAAAATACCCCAAAGTATTCCCCAAAGTACCAGAAAATACCAGAAAATACCCCAAAATACCCCAAAATACCCTAAAATACCCCAAAGTATACCCCAAAGTACCAGAAAATACCCCAAAATACCCCAAAGTACCCCAAAGTATACCCCAAAGTACCAGAAAATACCAGAAAATACCCCCAAATACCCCAAAATACCCTAAAATACCCCAAAGTATACCCCAAAATACCAGAAAATACCAGGAAATACTCCAAAATACCCCAAAGTACCAGAAAATACCAGAAAATACCCCAAAATACCCTAAAATACCCCAAAGTATACCCCAAAATACCCCAAAATACCCCAAAGTATACCCCAAAGTACCAGAAAATACCACAAAATACCCTAAAATACCCCAAAGTATACCCCAAAATACCAGATAATACCCCAAAATACCCCAAAGTACCAGAAAATACCAGAAAATACCCCAAAATACCCTAAAATACCCCAAAGTATACCCCAAAATACCAGAAAATACCAGAAAATACCCCAAAATACCCCAAAGTATACCCCAAAGTACCAGAAAATACCCCAAAATACCCCAAAGTACCAGAAAATACCAGAAAATACCCCAACATACCCTAAAATACCCCAAAGTATACCCCAAAATACCAGAAAATACCAGAAAATACCCCAAAATACCAGAAAATACCCCAAAGTATACTGCCCTGTCAAGGCAGACCGCAGTAACTCAAAATTGAGTTATGAGTGAAATTGAACTTGTCAATAAATGTTTTATCTTGTGACCAAGTTTCAGATGTTAATGTCGCTCAGTTTTGGAGATATGGGGTTTTAAAAACTGCAGTAACTACAAAATCACACTCAAAAACCAGGCAGACCGCAGTAACTTCCAAACAGTGAAAAATGGCTTTAAAGTGTTTTGACTTGCCATCCAAAATGTGTTATAGGTAGATAGATGATAGTACCCAGATTTAACATGTATTAATGAAGTAATTTTTAGGCATACAAAAATATGACATAATTATTTTAATTAACCCCCAAAAAGCAGATACTGCACTCTGCTGCACAGTTCCCTTAAATAATTATACAGGTAATGTACAGGCAAAGTGCAGTAACTTCAAATACAATGTTGTTTTCCCTGCAGCTTTCATAACTTAACCTAGCCATTTTGAAAATGAAATTTAACACCTGAATATATTGGAATGATGATGATCCAAATAAAATGGCTAGGTTAAGTTATGAAAGCTGCAGGGAAAACAACATTGTATTTGAAGTTACTGCACTTTGCCTGTACATGACCTGTATAATTATTTAAGGGAACTGTGCAGCAGAGTGCAGTATCTGCTTTTTGGGGGTTAATTAAAATAATTATGTCATATTTTTGTATGCCTAAAGATGACTTCATTAATACATGTTAAATCTGGGTACTATCATCTATCTACCTATAACACATTTTGGATGGCAAGTCAAAAAACTTTAAAGCCATTTTTCTCAGTTTAACTTTTTTGAAGTTACTGCGGTCTGCCTTGACAGGGCAGTATACCCCAAAGTACCAGAAAATACCAGAAAATACCCCAAAATACCAGAAAATACCCCAAAGTATACCCCAAAGTACCAGAAAATACCCCAAAATACCCCAAAATACCAGAAAATACCCCAAAACACCCCAAAGTATACCCCAAAGTACCAGAAAATACCCCAAAATACCCCAAAATACCCTAAAATACCCCAAAGTATACCCCAAAGTACCAGAAAATACCCCAAAATACCCCAAAGTACCCCAAAGTATACCCCAAAATACCAGAAAATACCCCAAAGTACCCCAAAATATCCCAAAGTACCCCAAAGTATACCCCAAAATACCCCACAGTACCCCAAAATACCCCCAAAGTACCACAACATATCCCAAAATGAAAAACAAAAATTTGCACATTTTGTGTAATAGTGTGTAATAGTGTAATAGTGTGTAATAGTGTAATACTGTAATACTGTAATAGTGTGTAATAGTGTAATAGTGTGTAATAGTGTAGTAGTGTGTAATAGTGTAATAGTGTGTAATAGTGTAGTAGTGTGTAATAGTGTAATAGTGTGTAATAGTGTAATAGTGTAATAGTGTGCTAGTGTGTAATAGTGTAATAGTGTGTAATAGTGTAATAGTGTGCTAGTGTAATAGTGTAATAGTGTGCTAGTGTAATAGTGTGTAATAGTGTAATAGTGTGTAATAGTGTAATAGTGTGTAATAGTGTAATAGTGTGTACTAGTGTAATAGTGTAATTTTGTGTAATAGTGTGTAATAGTGTGTAATAGTGTAATAGTGTGATAGTGTGTAATAGTGTGTAATAGTGTAATAGTGTAATAGTGTGTAATAGTGTAATAGTGTGTAATAGTGTGCTAGTGTAATGGTGTGTAATAGTGTGTAATAGTGTAATAGTGTGCTAGTGTAATAGTGTAATAGTGTAATAGTGTGCTAGTGTGTAATAGTGTAATAGTGTAATAGTGTGTAATAGTGTAATAGTGTGCTAGTGTAATAGTGTGTAATAGTGTAATAGTGTAATAGTGTGTAATAGTGTAATAGTGTAATAGTGTGTAATAGTGTAATAGTGTGCTAGTGTGTAATAGTGTAATAGTGTGTAATAGTGTAATAGTGTGTAATAGTGTGTAATAGTGTAATAGTGTGCTAGTGTAATAGTGTGTAATAGTGTAATAGTGTGTAATAGTGTGTAATAGTGTAATAGTGTGCTAGTGTAATAGTGTGTACCAGAAAATACCCCAAAATACCCTAAAATACCCCAAAGTATACCCCAAAGTACCAGAAAATACCAGAAAATACCCCAAAATACCCTAAAATACCCCCAAAGTATACCCCAAAGTACCAGAAAATACCCCAAAATACCAGAAAATACCCCAAAACACCCCAAAGTATACCCCAAAGTACCAGAAAATACCCCAAAATACCCTAAAATACCAGAAAATACCCCAAAATACCCTAAAATACCCCAAAGTATACCCCAAAGTACCAGAAAATACCAGAAAATACCCCAAAATACCCCAAAATACCCCAAAATACCCTAAAATACCCCAAAGTATACCCCAAAGTACCAGAAAATACCCCCAAAATACCCCAAAATACCCCAAAGTACCCCAAAGTATACCCCAAAATACCAGAAAATACCCCAAAGTACCCCAAAATACCCGAAAAAGTACCCCAAAGTATACCCCAAAATACCCCACAGTACCCCAAAATACCCCAAAGTACCCCAACATATCCCAAAATGAAAAACAAAAATGTGCACATTTTGTGTAATAGTGTAATAGTGTAATAGTGTAATAGTGTGTAATAGTGTAATACTGTAATACTGTAATAGTGTGTAATAGTGTAATAGTGTGTAATAGTGTAATAGTGTAATAGTGTGTAATAGTGTAATAGTGTGTAATAGTGTAATAGTGTGCTAGTGTGCTAGTGTAATAGTGTGCTAGTGTGTAATAGTGTAATAGTGTGTAATAGTGTAATAGTGTGCTAGTGTAATAGTGTAATAGTTTGGGGTATACTTTGGGGTACTTTGGGGTATTTTGGGGTACTTTGGGGTATTTTGGGGTATACTTTGGGGTATTTTGGGGTACTTTGGGGTATTTTCTGGTATTTTGGGGTATACTTTGGGGTACTTTGGGGTATTTTGGGGTATTTTCTGGTACTTTGGGGTATACTTTGGGGTATTTTGGGGTATTTTCTGGTATTTTCTGGTACTTTGGGGTATACTTTGGGGTATTTATGGGTATTTATGGGTATTTTCTGGTATTTTGGGGTATACTTTGGGGTATTTTAGGGTATTTGGGGTATTTTCTGGTACTTTGGGGTATACTTTGGGGTATTTTGGGGTATTTTAGGGTATTTTGCGGTATTTTGGGGTATTTTCTGGTATTTTCTGGTACTTTGGGGTGATTAGTAGGACCCTAATATAAGTATAAAATAGAAAGTCAAGTACGTAAACAAGTGTAAACAAAACAAAAAAAATTCAATATACATATATACAGTATATGTACAGTCTATACTTCTGTACAGTCTACTCTATACAGTCAGCTACTATACAGTACAGTGTAGAATGGTGAGGTATAGCTTAGCTTGTGGTGCCACCTTGTGGTGGTGAGGTGCAATGATGTGCATGGGATTGATGCCAAATATATAATATTAAGTATAAATATAAAGTGTGTGTTAGTGTCTAAGTGGGTAAAGTGGGTGCTACAGTGTGTTGTTTATTTAAAGTGAGTGTGTGTGTGTGGATGTGTGTGTTGTGGGTGTAATTGATGGTCTGTTATTGGTCATTGTTCATTGAGCATCCTGATGGCCATACATCCAATACAAACAACTGCTAAGAGGATGCAGACCAGAAAAATACTTTCGTCTTGTTTACACATAAGGGTCCTCCATTTTCAATTCATCAAGACATTTATGACATACAAGACACACAAATATATAGTACTGTGTAAGAAAAAGAGATCATAAACAAATATACATCCAAGGGGGAAGAAACTGTACATTGTGTGGGGGGGGGGGATTTTGACATTTACGTGGGCCAGTTTCTAATTGCAGCCACCCGTAGGTGCTCTTTGAGAGCGATTTTAAAGGAGGGTAGGGATTCACACTCCTTTACGGCTGTGGGTAGGGCGTTCCACATTATTGTGGCATAATTGCTAAATGTGTTTAGTCCCTTGTTTGAGCCGAATCTGGGTTTAACATGATGTGGTGTGGCGCTCCCTCTGGTGTTGTGGTCGTGGACTTCACTGACCTTTGGGAAGTATTTCGACATGTACATGGGTATCTTAGTGGTGTTGTGTATCTTGTAGACCAGGCCTATTGCCAGTTGCTGTACTCTGTCATCTATTCTACTCTATTCTGATGACAAACAGCAGAGAGGATCATTTAACTGAATAATACTTGTGCACATTATTGTGAAGTGTGTAACTAAGAATTGTGTTGAATTGAAAATGGGGGACCCTGATGTAAACAAGACAAATGTCTTTCTCTGGTCTGCATCCCCTTAACAATTGTATGTATTGAGCCGTACTGTATTGTACCCATTCTGCAATCTGTTAAATAAAGTTTTCATTCATTCATTCATTCATTCATTCATTCATTCATTCATTCATTCATTCATTCATTCATTCATTCATTCATTCATTCATTCATTCATTCATTCATTGTGTAAATCTTTAAATCTAAAGTAGTTAGACAAAATAAATACTACTTACAACTCCTTTAACTTCATGGAAGGGACACTTCAATAATGAATAATATAATAATACTGATAAACATTATTCTATGTATCTGGACCAATCAAATCTGAATGAGTGATCCTATATCATAAGATCTTTAGTGAAGAATTAGATAATGAAAGAGACCATTTCTGGGAGAATGCAGTGACTCTCCCTTTCTCTTTCTCTCTCACACAATCAAGTTGCGTTATCGCGCCGTACTGGACTATGATCCGATCATATTTTCTTTAATCCACGTCACGTCTTTTTAATGACCTTGATCAGCCTTGGCGTTTGAATATAATCAAATGTAATCTAATCAAATGTAATCTAATCTAATATGCCACATAGAATCAATCAAGTCGATAAAAATGTCAGGAATCTTTGGTTTGTATATGTAACAGTCTGACATTCATGAATTCTACAGGAAGCCCCCCAGGTGGCTATTCACACTGATGCCAAACTTCTTTTTGTTGTGCTGTACTTGTGCTGTATAGGGAGGTGTAGTCTGACGTCACTGGTTGTTCCACCCGTATAGGGATTTATCATTGGGAAAATGGATTATCGGCTATTGTAACAATTCTGCCGCATGGAATTTGAAAAACTTTCCACTTTTGCACAAAATGAGTTCCCTTCTATCACTAACATTATTGTTTAAGCATTTTTGGTTGAAATAAAATTCTGCGATTTCTTTTAATGATTAATTGCGAATATTTTCATGTTGAGCTATAGATTGTGGATGAATAAGCACAGAAAGGTACACCATGCCAATGTTAATGCATTATTTGTTTTAAACGAGACGATTTAGAAATGGGCAATGGGGAAATGCATTTGGTTGGACAGAGGGTGGAACACAAAAAACGGCAATGACGTCACCACTACACCTCCCTATAATGACAATACATTTGAATCTAATCTAATGTAAAAATGTATGGCTTTTGATTACAGGATAAATAAGGCACTGTTCTGTGGCCTGTGGTTCAGTCTGAGACACGGGGTGAAAGGTCATGCATGGTTTGGTGCTCTGGTAATTCATAGTGAATTATAGTCTGAAAATCTCCAATTTTGTTCATTTTCATATTTTTACTTGTGTTGAAAGTTTACAAAATGTACACTGTGCAAATGTGCAAGTTTGATAATCCCAGGAACTATCTAACAATAAAGGAAGATATCTCTGTCTGTGTTTCTGTATTGCTGAGGACCCAAGGGAGTGCAGAGTCAGACATGGTTGCTGGTAATCTGCCGACTGTCCACATCTCTCCACATCTCTGCCAGTCCTCCCCCCGCATCTGGACATGGTTGAAGGCAGTGGCAGGATGGCCTAGTGGTACGGAGGCCGCCTAGTAGCTGAAAGGTCACCGGTTCTATCCCCAGTACTGACATACTTATCGGCTCTGGGTCACAATTGGAACACACCCTGGTATTACTACCCTGGCTTCCTACTGTATAGGAACAGAACTAGCTTTCCTTTGATTAGTAGGAAGGTAGGAGTGTTGTCGAAGCAGTTTTCTTATCAGTCTTGGACTATGGTGATGTCTTTTATAGGCATCAACCCTTAAATCCCTGGACTCTGGTTGGTTGGTTGGCCCTCTCTGATGGAGAAACACTGCGCCTCGGGAGGTCGAGCAGTCGTCTGGTAATCCGGAGGTTCTCGGTTCAATTCCCACTCCTCCCGGGCAGCGTGTTGAAGTGTCTGGGGGGAAAACATCGGGAAAACGCCCCGGAACCATCGGGAACCTATGGAACCCGTTCTAGTGACTGGCTGGTCCTTAAGGTCCCCTGAGTTTGCTCTGAACAGGGTAAATCTGCATTTTGCTATGATGCCCCTCTAGTTCATGGAATGAACTCCAGCAGTCTTTAAAGCTTGAGATTCTCCCCTCTGTTGCAGAGTTTAAAACCTTGGTCTCCAATATTTGTCAATCAAGTTGTACGTGTTTTAATTTATTTGCTATCCTTGCTCTTTGCTAAACATTGAGGATAATTGCATGCCAATTAAAGACCTCTGAACAGGTCCTGCATTATTATATTATTATTATTACTAGCGACTCCTACAGGTCGGTTGGTGCGCCTGCGCAGTAGAATCAGGAAGTGTCGGGGGCAGCGTGAGCCTCCCACGCGTTACTCCTCGCCACTGAGAGATCGAGCTGCGCCGGTGAAAAGATGCGACTGCTGTTACCTCAAGTACCGGAGGGGACTTGTGCTATGTATGACTTAGTCCACATTGCAGCCGGCTTGTGGGAGGCAAGAAACAGCGTTCGTGACAGGGGAGGGTTGAATTGGATGATACGAAATTGGGATGGGAGAAAATATAGAAAATGGGAGAAAAAGTGGATAAAAAAAAAAAAGTATTATTATTACTGTAAATGAGCGAAACCTCAGTTGCCTTTCGAGTTTAAATAAAGGTTTGAAATTAAATTACCATGTAAATACCCAGATATTACTATGTAATTACCTGGTATTACATTCACGGTGCCAGAGTGCCCTTGAGCAAGGCACCTAACTGCAAAAGTGAAGTCAACCCTGCACTCTGACCTAGTGCAAAGTGAGGAACTGGGGACCATGTGCTAGATGCGCCCTCCGGAGGTCAACCCCAACAATACCTGTGAGTACCAGCCTCTGTGTTCGCGCTTCAAGGACCTGCTGACGTTACCAGGTGAGTCTTGACACATGACCTTTGCCATCTATGGATCTCCTCCCAAACTTCTCTGTTGATCTATTCTCATTTTCATTATTTTATTAGTATCATAAGGTGGATCATAAGTAGCAGAAGCTGGGAGTAGTGAAAAAAGGGTTTTAATATGTGTTGTTCCTTTTTTATTCTTTTATTGTCTATAAAATGGAATATTATTGTATGTATTTTTTTGTTTTTATACCACACATCCTGACATACAGACACTACAAACACCCACGTCCACACACCAGTACATAAATCCACTGACACCAATGATGAAGGACCACAATGGAAACAAGCCTATGGCTTTATTGTGTTTTTTATGAAATCCTATTGGTAAATGGAGAAAAATGTATACCTGTTTTCATATTGTGATCCAATGTATATGTGTGATTTTTCCATTCTAAACCAATAAACTATTCAATCAATCAAAAAATACTATAAATGTATAAATTACATTACTTTACAGTAATTAAACTACAGTAAGTATAGAACAAGACAGAGAAGTGAAAGAAATCTATTTCAAAGAAAGAAAGACAAGTTTAGAGGTGTAGATTACTCACCCACTACATGTCGCACTAGAGCACCAGCATGTAATTGATCCAATCAGGTGCATTCACATGGGGGAAGTAGGGAGGGGACACATGCAACCAACATCAATTTCGGTCCCGCCAACATTTTGTAAATTAATGTAGTATGAAGATTCATCTGATTTTACTGTGAGATTCCTACAGGAATCTAGTAAACAAAGCAGATAAGATAAGATATTCCTTTATTGATCCCCTTGGGGAAATTCAGGCATCATAGCAGCCAGGGGGAGGGGGAGGGGAGGTACAGGTAGTAATAATAAAATGAATAGAAGTAAAAAGAAAAGTAAAAGAAAAATTCAGGCAAAAGCCTTGTTAAAAATAAATGTTTTTAGGCCCCTTTTAAAAGCCTCGACGGATTGTGGTGCTCTCAGGTGGATGGGGAGAGCATTCCACAGTCTGGGTGCGGCAGAGCAGAAGGCTCGATCGCCCATGGTGTGCAGCTTAGTCCTGGGGGCTTTGAGGAGGTAGGCTGTGCCGGAGCGGAGGGAGCGTGAGGAGGACTGGGGGGTGAGGAGTTCCTTGAGGTAGGCAGGGGCACCACCGTGTATGCACTGGTGAGTGAGGAGGGAGACCTTGTACTCTATCCTGTGTTCCACGGGGAGCCAGTGAAGTGATCTGAGGGTGGGGGTGATGTGATCATATTTGCGCACCCTCATCAGGATCCTAGCAGCGCTATTCTGGATGGTTTGCAGTTTTTGAATGCTTTTACTAGGGATCCCGATGAGGAGTGCATTGCAATAGTCCAGCCTGGAGGAAACAAAGGCGTGGACGAGTTTCTCAGAATCTGCCAGGGTGAGTGAGGAACGGAGTTTAGTGATGTTTCTGAGGTGAAAGAAAGAGGTCTTGCAGAGGTGTTTGATGTGAGTTTCGTATGTGAGGTGGGGGTCCATTTTCACGACCAAGTTGGTGACAAGGGTGGAGAGGGGAACGTCCTGACCGGAGAAGGAGATGGTGGTGATGGTGGATGACCGGACCTGGTGTGGGGTACCGATCAGCATGGCTTCTGTTTTGGAGCTGTTGACCTGGAGAAACCTGTGGTTCATCCACGCCTTAGTCTCCTCCAGGCAAGCGGTCAGTGTGGGGGGTGATGAAGGTGATGATGGTGTAATCCGGATATACAGCTGGGTGTCGTCAGCGTAACAGTGGAACGACACACCGTGCCGGCTGATGATGCAGCCGAGGGGGAGCATGTACAGGGTGAACAGCAGGGGGCCGAGGACGCATCCCTGGGGGACACCGCAGGTGACGGGGTGGTTGGAGGATGTTGCGCCTCCAAGGGAGACACACTCAGTCCGACCAGCCAAGAGGGACTGGAACAAGCCAAGGGCTAGGTCGCGGAGTCCGACGTTGGAATGGAGACAGTCCAGTAGGATGGAATGATCCACCGTGTCGAAGGCTGCCGATAGGTCGAGAAGGACCAGAATGGATGGGGTTCCAGCATCCGCCACCATCAGAAGGTCGTTGGTGACCCTGACCAGGGCTGTCTCTGTACTGTGCGCAGAGCGGAACCCAGACTGGAACTTCTTGAAGATATTGTTGTCTCTGAGGTGTGCTTGGAGCTGCTTCGCAACTACCTTCTCCAGCACCTTGTAGAGCAGGGGTGGGCAATTATTTTTCCCAGGGGGCCGAATGAGCAACTGAAAATATGTTCGAGGGCCGGGCCAAAATTCCAAACTCAATTATGCATAATATACATTTAATTTCTATATAAAAAGCAGTAAATGGCATTGTTTTGACCCCTGGTAAGAGTGTATGTTATTATTTGGCAATTAAAAGGTGATGTTAGCTTTCAAAAATATAATTTATTCAAATAGAATTTATTTCCAAAATGATAAACAAAATGTGAAACATTAATAACAAAGGGCATTTTGAGTTTCATATACTATTGAAACAAGGATTTTCTTAGCTTTGTAAAGACATCACATCATCTTATAGCAAAAATAAACAAGACATGTCACTGAACTGTGTAAAGAAAAGTGTCCCAGTTTTGTAGCCTTTTTTACTTTACATGATATATTAAACATTTAATGTTTTCAGAACTGTGCAAAAAAAGAAAAAAGAAAAATCAAGTGTCCCATTTCACTTGTTATATTTCCACATTTTAGTGTTCTTCAGTTCTTTTTTTTTTCATTCAGTGTGAGAAATCCAGTCTCTGTTGAGCTTTAACAAGTCCATCAAAGTCAGGTTGCATGTCTGAGGTGGAGATGCGAAGCACAGCTGCCAGATGTTCATCAGTGAGAGAGGATCTGTACCTGGACTTGGTAAACGTCATGACTGAGAATGTCTGTTCACATATGTAGGTGGATCCAAAGAGAACCAACATCTTCTGAGCATGTCTCCTCATGTTTGGAAAGTTCTCCTCCTTGAGAGCAGAGTAGAACTCTAGCAGTGATGCTGACTTAAAGTGCTCTTTTAGTAGTGAATCAGACTGCAGGTCAATGAGTTCAAGCTGAACAACTATCAACACTGCAGGTAAAGGGAGAGGAAACCAGCTGCATTTCATCCTCAACCTTTTTGAAATCTTGAAAACACCTTGAAAATTCATCATGCAGTGCTCCCAACATGGATGAGTACCTGTGCCGGTGATCAGCTGATGGTTTGACTTCTTTCAGGGTTTTCATGTGTTTGAGATTGTTGCTGCCTAGTTGCCTTGAAATTAATTGCAACTTTGTCATGAAGGCTTTCACATGGCTATGCATTTCATGAGCAAAAATGCCCTTGCCCTGCAGTTGTGTGTTCAGTAGGGATGGGTACCGTTCACATTTGAACCGATACGGTACCGGTACCTGTGAATCGATACCGGTACCCAACGGTACCCAACGGTTCTGTAAGTTTAATCTATCAGTTGTAAAAAAAAAATCCAAACTTCAAATAACCACACTTTCGACCCTGACTGCTTTGTTGTTGAATCAAGTAAAATCCTAGGCAAGCGTATATTGTGCGTGTGAACATGAAAAGAAAAAAGGAAAAAAAAAAAGGAAAAAAAAAGAAATGTATATTTAAAAGAAATATATCTTTCGCGGGCAGGTCAGAATCATCCGGCGGGCCGTATCCGGCCCGCGGGCCGTACAATGCCCAGGAACGGGAGGTTGGAGATGGGCCGGTAGCTGACGAGGGCCTCTGGGTCCAGGGTGAGTTTCTTCAGGAGGAGGGTAATGATGGCAGTTTTGAGGGCGGGCGGAACGTGGCCAGCCTGCAAGCAGAGGTTGATGGTGCTGGTCATTAGGGGACCAATAGTGCGGATGTTGGCTTTCACCAGGGCTGTGGGGAGGGGATCCAGAGCACACATGGATGACTTCATCCTCCCGATGATGGCCTCGACCTCACGCTGCATAGTGTCACTGAAACAGCGGAGGAGCTGGGAGACTTCAGGCTGTAGGACAGCAGGTGGAGCAGGTGAAGAAGAGGAGCCGGGGAGGAGAGAGCGGATGCTCTCAACTTTGGCTGTGAAAAATGACATGAAGTCATTACATCGCTTCTCAGTGGTCTCTCTGTGTTCCTGGGTTTGGGGTTTGAGGAGGTGGTGTATGGTGGAAAAAAGCTGTTTAGAATTGCCGGGGCTATTGTTGATGATGTTGGAGTAGAACCGTGACTGATAAACTGGAGACACAAATGGCACAAAACGACACAAGAGGCTTATGGCGGGGACTGAGGACAATAACTGACTACAAAGTCAGCGCCCCCTCAATGGGGAGCGACGACGCCTCTCTCGCGGACAAACTCAACTCTTTCTACGCTCGGTTTGGTGTGTAGACGGTGGCGCCGCTGGCTCAGCGGCTAGTGACGTCACTGGCGCGCCGGCTGTTGTGGAGGGGGGGGGGCAACCGCGGGGGGGCGGGGACGCTCTCTCGTTGTCGGAACACAGTGTGAGAAGAGCATTTATGCAGGTGAACACCAGGAAAGTGGCTGGCCCAGATGGTATAACAGGACGCATACTTAAGTCCTGTGCCAACCAGCTAGCCCCTGTGTTCACCGCCATATTTAATCAATCCCTGGCGGAGTCAGTGGTCCCTGCCTGCTTCAAGATGTCTACCATCATCCCTGTACCGAAGAAACCCTCCCCAACATGTCTCAATGACTACAGACCGGTGGCACTCACCTCTGTGGTCATGAAATGTTTCGAGAGGCTGATCAAGGATCACATTTGTGCCTCCCTCCCCAGTGATATGGACCCTATGCAATTTGCATACAGGACAAACAGGTCCACTGACGACGCGGTCTCCCAGGTACTGCACAGCACCCTCTCTCACCTTGACCGCCAGAAGGGGGGCTATGTGAGACTGTTGTTCATTGACTACAGCTCAGCGTTCAACACCATAGTTAACTGGTGGACAAGCTGATCGAGCTGGGTCTGAGCTCCGCTCTGAGCGCCTGGGTACTGGACTTTCTGAGTGAAAGACCCCAGGCGGTCAGGGTGGGGGGTCAGACCTCCAACACCATCACCCTGAGCATCGGGTCCCCCCAGGGCTGTGTTCTGAGCCCCCTGCTGTACTCACTCTACACACACGATTGTGTGGCCAAGTTCAGCTCCAACTCCATAGTGAAGTTTGCAGACGACACGGTGGTGGTGGGGCTGATCTCGGACAATGACGAGAAGGCCTACCGGGAGGAGGTTGAGGTACTGGAACGCTGGTGCCAGGACAACAGCCTGCTCCTGAACATTGGTAAAACCAAGGAGCTGATCGTGGATTATAGGAGAGGACAGCAGGAGACACACACACCACTGAGGATAAACGGGGCTACCGTGGACAGGGTGAGCAGCTTTAAGTACCTGGGGGTCCACATCTCAGAGGATCTGACATGGTCAACACACATAGACACAGTCGTAAAAAAGGCGAAGCAGCGCCTCTACCACCTGAGACAGTTAAGGAAGTTCAGAGTATCTGGGAAGATACTCCAGTCCTTCTACTCCGGAGCTGTAGAGAGCATCTTGACTGGAAACATCACTGCCTGGTATGGAAACAGCACGGCACAGGACAAGAAGGCCCTACAGAGAGTGGTGCGCTCAGCCGAGCGTACCACGGGTATTGCACTATAGTCTATTTGCCATCCCATAGAGCCCCATTGTGAACCCGGAAATTTCGGAACCACCAAAGTTTTATGATGGATATGGATAGTACGGATCCCCAGCACTCAGAAACTGCCGGATGCTAAGTTGTAAATGTTGGGCAACTTTTTTTATTTGCATAATTAGCATACATTTGCATAATCGCCTAAATGGCCAAATCTCAGAAACTACTTGATCAATTTCAACAATGTTGGAGTTGTTTTGGGGGTTATTCGGGATACTGAATCCAGTTATGATACTTAAGAGAAGAAATAAGTTTCAAAATTGCAATATTTACTGGAATTTACCAAATTTTGGTGCCATTTTTTATGAATTTTCTGTTTATAAATGTTTCAGAAGATGCAGAATTTATAGATAATTTTCATGGAATGTTCAATTGTAAACAGAATGATAATAATAATAATAACTTTAATTTGTAGAGCGCCTAATAGACCACTACACTTCCGCGTTACATTGAAATCGGTGGCCAGTGTCCTTTCAGCCGAACAGGATAATGAAACAATGATCCCACTAAATGGCCAGACGCGTCTTATGGCGACATCTACAATTACCTCATTGAGTCTCCAGGTAGACTAATGTTTATATTTAAAGGCCAACTTGCAGGTTGTATTTTTGTTCAATAAACAATGTGACTAGGCCAACGCTGACTTTCATGAAGAGGGGGACAAAAATTATCGAAATTGACCCAGTTTTAGCGTTTTTATCAAACATTTTGTCGACCAAACCACAACCTCACGCACATGCCTATTTTAATCCGTGGTTCATAGCATGCGTGTGTCATCTTAATGATGACGTCACATCAGGTGCAGGGCAGCGAGGGGCTCTGAGAGTCACAGCAGGTAGTGGCAGGAAGCAGAGAGCCTTGCTAATACTAGCCGAGGAGCTAGTATCTGTTTCACCTAACACTATTGCTCCGTGATCATAGCCATTCATCTCTAAAGCTAACCACTATTTGTAAAAGCCACAACCACGTTACCATATTTGTAATAATGTAAATCATTGTGTCGTTGTACATATTGTGTATATAACGTTAGTAGCTAAGTTAGCTAACTTAGCTTAGCTTGGTAGCCAGCATTCTCGATTTTTAACCCTTTCTGAGTGGCATTTCCGGTGTCAAATGGAAAAAGATAAATAATGAAATTAGATACCAATGATGTAACCTACCCATAATTGAAGAGTAGGGTTTAACCTGCAAGTTGGCCTTTAAGTGCAGTGGTCTGTAGCCACTCACACTACCACCGAAGCTCCCCCCTCTGATGGAACAGTCCAGGGCGGGTGTGCGTGGCGTCACAATCCGTGGGCAATCTGCGCATGTACATGGGGAATAAATGCTTAAAAATGGGCTTTTTCTCTGCCGATTTAGTTCTGATCGATTAGGAATGGGTCGCGCCGTGTTCAGGAGATTCAGGCCCATACAAGTCTATTCGATCATGTCTCCAGCACCCCCACAGCCGTAGCTGCAATCACTTACATCACGGCTCTCATCCACATTCATTCATTTGCTCCCCCCGCTATCCCCTCCCCGATTTCAGAATCCCGGAAGACTATTGTTGATGAGTTGTTATGAAGAGCTGGCTACAATCCAGGAACAAAGAGATACAATGGTGCACTATCCATATCTTCCTCATTCCTGGTTGTGTCTGTGTGAAATCTCTCCCCAAACAGTTTCAAATGTTCTCGAGGTCATGTCCTACAAAGTATCCTCTATACAGTCTGCCCCATTGTTCTGACCAGGATTAATATGTTCCTTTTGGCCTCCTTGCTGACGTGGACGAGAAATCCATCTATAGGCCTAGTTATCAAATTCTTGGTTTGCAATGGTTTTGCACCTTGTGGGTAAATAAAAACCCAGTTTTCATCTACAACTCCTGTTTCCTCATTGTCTCACTGCTTGGTCCCTAACAAGGAGAAATACAAAATAACACTCACCTTTAACATTCACTTAAACACTTTTTAACACTACACCATATTGTATCTATTTATTAGTAAAAGATTTTTCTAACTCATCTTTGCGTTTGTTTGCATTGTGTACTTGTACTAGTTTGTATATTTTGTATAGTGTTTGGTCTTTATTTTTTTAACTTTTTTACTGTCTGAAGCACAATCTCAGGGGGCTCATACAGAACCAAGCATTTCACTGTAATGTACATGTACCTTATATGTGACAAATAAGCTGGTCAGGAAGGCCAGTAACATGGTAGGAGTGGAGCTAGACTCTTCCTCTGTCAGAGAGGAAGAGCCTTGCTAAGCTCCACGCCATCATGGACAACCCCTCCCACACGCTATACACAGACTTGGCTGATAGAAGGAGCATGTTCAGTGTTAGACTAAGACTCCCTAGATGCAACACTGAACGGCACAGGAAGTCCTTAATTCCAACAACCATCAGAGTATACAACGCATCACTGTGTCTCACTGCCTCACCACAGAGTGACAGTACAAACTCTGGTAATCTTCCTGGACTTTTTACTTCTTATTTTTACATATACACTTAAAAATGTTTATTAAAAAAATTCTACATTTATTACTGTAAATTTTACTGTATATTTTTGGCTGTATATTTTAGAATGTATATATTTTAGAATGTATATCCCGGACTGTATTTTTATTGTTATTTGTGATTTTTGACTACCTAAACTTTACGCAACATAGGGGAGGAGCAAACATAGCTTGCATAGCAGCCTTCTAAACTCTAATTTGAAAATTACCTTGAAGAAAAAGTTTTCTGCCAGTGAAGTTTTGTCACAGATATTTGACGGTGAAAGTGACATAGGAGAGAATGTGTCTGAGACCCGGATTATGAGGCGTCCTCCTCTGATGAGAATGAGACCCTTAGTGCAGATGCTCCTGTTGTCTCTCAACCACAAGCAGACACGTTACTTTCCAAAAACGGAAAGTTATCATGGGCCCACTCCCCACTTGAACAACATAATATATATTATGTATGTATAATTGGGTGGATGGGGGGGAGTAGGGGTAATGTTTTATTTAAATGGTTATTTAGGTAATCAACAAAGTAACATGAAGCACATGAAACATACATTTGGGTAACACTTTTGATTATGATCATTTTCTGGAGGTTTAAACTGCTGGGGTCAAAATGTCCCCAAGGATAAAGAGTGTAAAGTCAATTTGAGGATAACAGGAGGGTTAACAAAACCATTTCAAATAATTTTAGCCCTGCTAGATAGAGGTAGCAAATAACTCTAAGGATGGCAATAATAATAATAAATGTTATTTGTACAAATTCCATACAAGAATTGCAGCCCAAAGTGCTTCACAGCAGAAAATACACTAGAATACATCAAATGAGCATAAAATAGACAGAATAAATGCAATGCAGAAAATAAAAATACAAGATGATAGACGTAGATGATCGTAGTGTTCTTGGGGGCATGTAGTTGACAAGAAAATTGCCAATATAGCTTGGTCTGGTTCCATTTAGGGCTTTGTACATAAGGAGGAGGACCTTCAAATCAATTCTAAATGTTACCGGAAGCCAGTGTAATAGCCTAGCTGAGAGTTGAATAAGATGAAGTATTTCCTTCAGTCGGCTTGGAATAAAGGCATGGATCCGTTTTTCAGCATCCTTTTGATTTATAAATGGTTGTACTTTAGCTTTGTTTCTAAGGTGGAAGAATTGTTTTTGTCACCTTGTTAATGTGGGACTTAAAGCTTACAGTAGACCTGAGTCTATGATAACCAAGAATTGTAAGCAAGGAGTAAGTTTCCCCATAATATTATTCAGCAGAATTTCTCTTGAAATAGAAATTTGGTAAATTCCAGTAAATATTGCAATTCCGAAACTCTTGAGTATCATAAATGTTGCGTATTCTTGGAATAATGTGAGACCACAACTGTGAACTGATCTGGTCATTTATTTACCATCGCAATCACATACGTTAACTCTCCCGTTACCTTGAACTCCCCTCCTACACATAGCCCCCAGCCCCATTCCTATTGGCCGGGCACTAACCTTACTTCCTGTTCGTCATACCAATAGACCCGGCCCATATAGATGGTCTAAACTAGGATAACACCACATCTCCCCTTTCTCGAGAACAAAGGGTAGACTGCCTTTGTCTCATCAAACCTTAGAGGATTATTCTGCCTCTTGTGTAGAAAGGTCTGTCCCTGTTTAACCCTGTAACCAAACATTATTATTCATAGTGCCTTATACTAGACCCATAGCATTTACATTTTACATACCATATTTACATAACATTTAATTTGTCTTATTATACATTTGTGCCTTTTTTTTTTTTTTTTTAAACAATTTCAGAACCCCTTTTCCCCCCCAGTTCACAGGTCAAGCCTATTAGGTTTCACTACAGTTCTCCCAGACCGGGTTTTGAGAGTGAGAGTCCCTTTAGGTGCGGCTTGGGGTACCACACCCGGTGACATGGGAGCCTGCTCAGGAGTTGGCTCAGCCTGCTCAAGAGTTGGCTCTGGCGTTTAGTGCTGTAGTGGGGAACCTCTGTCCTGTTCAGATGTCTGAAGAGGTATCAGGTGCAGGCGGTTGCGTCTCACCACCCCCTGAGGTAGATCCACCAAGTATGACCTTGGAGTGGAGTGCTTCTGGAGCACTGTCCCAGACTCTTCAGCGTCAGTGACCCATACTTGTTCTCCTGGTGACAAGTCACTGAGAGCTTTGGCACGGTGACGTCTGTTGTAATTTTCAGCATCCGCCACGCCTCTCTTCTCCTCCTTCCGAGCGAACGCACTGCAGTCCGGCAGCGCAGGAACCAGCTGGGAGGGAATGGTCGGCACAGTGGTGCGGAGACGTCGGCCCATGAGAAGTTGAGCCGGGCTGTAACCACTCTGGAGAGGTGTGGCTCTGTAGGCGAGTAGAGCCAGATAAGGATCTCCAGCCTTTTTCAGCAGATTTTTCACTGTCTGGACTGGGAGGGGAGGAGGTGGAGGTGGTGGAGTCATAATATAAGTTCCTTGGGGTACACCTGAACAATAAACTGGACTGGTCGGACAACACAGAGGCCCTCTACAGGAAGGGACAGAGCAGGCTGTTCTTCCTGAGGAGACTCAGGTCCTTCAATGTTTGCAATAGACTGCTGCAGTCATTCTACCAGTCTTTAGTGGCCAGCGTCCTCTTCTATGCTGTGGCATGCTGGGGGGGGCTACATCAACTCGAGGGACACCAACAAACTGAACAAGCTGGTGAGGAAGGCTAGCTCCGTGGTGGGAGTCGGGCTGGTCAGACTAGAGGTGATGGCAGAGAGAGGGATGAGAAGGAAGCTGGCTGCTATCCTGAAGGACCTGAGTCTCCTCAGGAAGAACAGCCTGCTCTGTCCCTTCCTGTAGAGGGCCTCTGTGTTGTCCGACCAGTCCAGTTTATTGTTCAGTGACGTCTGTTGTAATTTTCAGCATCCGCCACGCCTCTCTTCTCCTCCTTCCGAGCGAACGCACTGCAGTCCGGCAGCGCAGGAACCAGCTGGGAGGGAATGGTCGGCACAGTGGTGCGGAGACGTCGGCCCATGAGAAGTTGAGCCGGGCTGTAACCACTCTGGAGAGGTGTGGCTCTGTAGGCGAGTAGAGCCAGATAAGGATCTCCAGCCTTTTTCAGCAGATTTTTCACTGTCTGGACTGCGCGTTCCGCTTCGCCATTACTTTGAGGAAACCTCGGGCTGCTGGTGACATGCCTGAATCCATATGTAGCTGCAAAGGACGCGAAGGCCTGTCCAGAAAACTGGCCCATTATCTGACATCAGGACCTCTGGAATGCCATGGCGGGCGAAGATTGAGCTGAGGTGAACGATGATGTCGGTGGACCTGGTGTGAGATAATAGTGCAATCTCAACATACCTGGAGAAGTAGTCGACAACGAGCAGGTATGTCTTGCTTCCCAAGACAAACAAGATCTGCCCCCAACTTCTGCCATGGTCTTTCAGGGCGTTCAGACACCATGAGTGGCTCTCTGTGGTTATGGCGCTCTTGTATACATGTCCTGCAGTTGAGTACCATGTTATTTATCTGCTGCCCGAGTCCTGGCCACCACACGGACTGATGAGCGCACGCTTTACATTTCACCACGCCTTGGTGTCCCTCATGAATTTTGGCCAGCACATCATTTTGCATTGTTGCTGGTATTACAAGCCGTGCTCCTTTCAACAGTAATCCATTTTCCACTGTGAGTGTATCTCGCTCTGGCCAGTAGTTTTTCAACAGCGGTTCCTCTTTTACATGCGCTGGCCATCCTTCTGTGCACAGTGTTATAATACGTGAGCAAACACTGTCAGCTTTCAGCTATTCTTTCAGGTTTTCCATGTATGAGGCACTGACAGGTAGACTCTCGAGAACAAAGTCCACGTATATGTTGGTGCTCTCCATCAGCTCTTTATCTCCTGCAGACATGCGTGACTCCACAGGTGCACGCGACAGCATGTCTGCTGTCCAAAGTGACAGCAGAGCCTGCAGAATAATGAAAGACCCTCACCACCCCAATAACAGCCTGTTCCAGCTGCTGAGGTCAGGCAGACGCCTGCGAACCCCAGCTACTAGGACAGAGAGGCTTCGGCTCAGCTTCTTCCCCCAGGCCATCAGAGCCTTGAACACTGAACACTGAGTGCCACAGAACACTGAACTCGCCACACACAAGCACACATGAGCACACACACGACACGCACGCTGTACACGCTCGCACACTAGCAGCCACTTTAACATGAGCAAGCACACACTCATGCTGCACACGCCCACACTTATGGCCACAAAGGAAAGGTCACTTTAAAAATAGTATAGCAACAGTAACAGTGTATTGCACTACCAAAGGACCTAGCATGTCCTCCATGCTCTGTAAATAACTATGTACAAATACCGAGATGCCCCACTATGTTACCTGTTTATTGCACAATGTTGTTTTATTGGATTCTATTATATGTTGTACTACTGTATTGCACATCGTTGCGGGCAAGACCACCCGCATTTCATTGTATACTTGTATGCCGTGACAAATAAAACTCTTGACTTGACTTGACTTGACCGAGCGTCCTTCAGGGCTTTGGAGTAGGCCTTTTGGTGCTCTCTGTAGACCTCTCTGTGCACGGTGAGTTCCAAGGCAGTGAGGCGTCGCTCAAGGACACGGCCAGCCACCTTCATCTCCCTCAGCTCGCTGGTGTACCAGGGGGCAGAGCGTGAGAACATGACCATCTTGGATTTCATGGGGGCGTGAACATCCAGGAGGCCACTCAGGGCTTTGTTGTAGTAGCCTACTGAGTCACTGGCTGATGAGAGGGCAGGAGGGGCAAGATGTTGGAGATCCAAGGCCAGAGCGTCCAGGTTGATGTTTTTTATATTTCTGCAACAGATCTGGCGCTTGGGCTTTGAAGGGGGGGGGGGGCCCAGCATCTCCATGGAAACCACCATGTGATCCGACATGCCCGGGTCGTATACACACAGGTTGTTAATAGGGGCAGCAGGGTCGGAAATCACAAGATCAAGTGTGTGCCCCCTCTCATGTGTGGGGACGTGCACATGTATGTATGCATAAGGTAGTGTTATTGTCCTTTTTAGGTTCCTAGTAGTTGTAGTTGGATGTCTGGCAGCAGTCCCTGCCCACTGTTGTGGAGCCTGATCGCCGCTGGTATGAAGGACTGGTCGAGGCAGTTAGTTGAGTGTCGGGGGGGGGGGGGGGGGGGGGGGTATGAGTCTGTGACTGAACGTGCTTCTCATCTTGACTAGCTCGTCGTAGAGGGGGTGGGAGGGATTCTCCAGGATAGCAGCCAGCTTCCTTCTCATCCCTCTCTCTGCCATCACCTCTAGTCTGACCAGCCCGACTCCCACCACGGAGCTAGCCTTCCTCACCAGCTTGTTCAGTTTGTTGGTGTCCCTCGAGTTGATGTAGCCCCCCCCCAGCATGCCACAGCATAGAAGAGGACGCTGGCCACTAAAGACTGGTAGAATGACTGCAGCAGTCTATTGCAAACATTGAAGGACCTGAGTCTCCTCAGGAAGAACAGCCTGCTCTGTCCCTTCCTGTAGAGGGCCTCTGTGTTGTCCGACCAGTCCAGTTTATTGTTCAGGTGTACCCCAAGGAACTTATATTATGACTCCACCACCTCCACCTCCTCCCCTCGGATGGTGATGGGAATCAGGGGGGGGGCCTCTTCTTGCCCCTCCGGAAGTCCACCACCAGCTCCTTGGTCTTACTGGTGTTGAGTTGGAGGTGGTTGCTGTCGCTCCACCCCACAAGGCTCTCCACCAGGGCTCTATACTCCTCCTCATCATCGTTGGTGATGTAGCTTACGATGGAGGAGTCGTCAGAGAACTTCTGCAGGTGACACCCGCTTGAGTTGTGGCAGAAGTCTGAGCACTCTGAGGTATAGAGGGTGAAGAGGAAGGGTGACAGCACAGTTCCTTGGGGGGCGCCGGTGTTGCTCACCAGTACGTCAGACTGACTGTCCTTTAGTCTGACGTACTGCGGTCTGTCAGTGAGGTAGTCCTTGATCCAGGCCACCAAGCCGTGCTCCAGCTGCATCACGGAGAGCTTCTCCACGAGCAGGCACTGGAGAAGTCGAAGAACATAATCCTCACTGAGCTGCGCAGCTTATACAGGTGCGTGTAAGCTCTGTGGAGCATATAGATGATGGCGTCCTCCACCCCAATGTTTGCCTGGTATGCAAACTGCAGGTATGAAGCTCCCTGAGAGCTGGGGGGTAAATCCACTTCCCAACACTTCCCAACCCGAGAGCCCCAAATGCTTTCTGTTCTCCCTGTACACACTTCACAGCCTAAACAAGCTGGTAACACAGTGCATTCACACAAACCTTAAGTGGGGCCCACACTTCATAAAGAACGTTCACTATGGCTAAGCCGGCACTTTGAAATAATAAACTCATTAGTGCATTTCTCAAAACAATTAGTACAAACTGCAAAACCTAGTTGATAACCTGCAAAAGCATGCCACTTGTTCAAAATGGATAGTTCATTCCTCAAAAGCAAGTATTCATGTCAATGAAAGTGTCAGTGTCATCAAAATGAAAAGTCCTGACACCATGAACAAGATAGTCAAATGGCTTTGTCATGTTTTCCAATGAAAAAAAGTCAGATCTTGGTGACAATACCTGAAAATGCTCAAGACAGCACTATACACTATTTGCACAGCCATTAAGTTAAGTTACACATTTACTGTACACATTGTACAATTGTTTCATGCGCATTTCATTTCCCCTGAGCACTCTGTCAATTGTAGCGATTGAAACGGATTCAATATTCCCAAAGATATTGTCATCCTCTATAACAGTGCTTTGTATCTCTCTCAACCTTATGGCAGGCATTGTTTGCAATCACCATTGCACAAATGGCTTCCTCTTGTTGCGGAGTAAAAAGGTGTCTTCTTCCACCTCTGCGAGGTTGTCTTGCAAGAGTAAAATTACAGTAATGTACAGTAAACATGAGATATACTGCTTTAACCCATATTACTGTAGTGTACAATAACAGTGCACTTGTAAAATGCTGCAGTACAGTAGCCTACCATAATGTAAATATGGCAAATCTTTACTGTAACACTACTTTACACTACAATACAGTAAATCTGTGTTGCATTAAAGCTGTAAGTCTAAATGTAAAATGTAAAACGTGACAAGTTCTGGTTGGTTCTGGGTAATAAGGCCATCAGTGTAATGATAATGTTTAAATAGACTCTGGGTAATAAAGCCATCAGTGTAATGATGATGTTTAAATAGACTCTGGGTAATAAAGCCATCAGTGTAATGATGATGTTTAAATAGACTCTGGGTAATAAAGCCATCGGTGTAATGATGATGTTTAAATAGATTCTGGGTAATAAAGAAAGGGGATATGTTGTAAAGTATTATAGTTCTTCTTTGTAGAATTACTGCTATCTTCACTATTCCTGTGGCTTCTGTTTGACTGTAACTAGGCAGGACACCAGACCAGTTGAGGGAGAGTTGGCTGTGCTGTTACATAATAGTCTGAACACATTGTAGTCTGGCCTCATGGCACGCAGTCTCTGAGGGATGCACTGATATACCAGCACACAATTGGTATCGATGTCGATGGTATCGGCCGATACTGGCTATAAAAAGCACAATTAGTATCGGTATCTGAGTAGATGTCTATAGCTGATAGTTGGCCAATTGTACGATTGCCATCTTTGTGTTCTTCATACAGGTATAGGATTTTGCTTCATGTGTGTGTCAAGTGAACAAGAGAATATTAGATTAGATTAAATTCTAGTATATTGTCATCATACAGCACAAGTACAGTACAACTAAAAAAGGCATCTAACTAGAGTGCAACTGTAACAGTAAAGTGCAATATACTTATTATACAAGTAATGTGCAGGTGATTAAACTGCTTATACAATGTATAAATTAGTACTACTGAGTAATAGTGCTAATCAGATGTATGTACAGAGTTGTAGTATTAATATGTACAGTGATACAGGTATAAAGACAGGTTAGTAGTCTTGATGAAATTTGAGTGGTGTTCCCCTTTATTGTAAATGATTGACACTCATCATTTTATTATCGAGCGCAGGGTGAATAAAGTTGTGCAATTCGCTGGTGACTCAACAGCATGCTGGACTTGCCTGGAGTTGGCCGCAGTGCCCTGATCAGGATCATCTGAGTTCAGTGTCCTCATGTGACCTCTCTGACGTCATCATCTCAATCTGGCTGGGTGGCTTTATTAACCATATTCACACAGTGGTCATTTTGCTCTTGTGTCATGCTCAGGTTGGGATTCCAAGGCGGGAACAGAGTGGAAAGGAATCCCATCCTGAACATGGGTCACAGCACTGAATGTGCCCTGGTGAGGATTATGAATTATTCCCGGCTACTGGCTACATACTCTGGCATTCCCAGTTTACTAATTCCTTTGATATGGTGGGCCATGGCATCCTTAGTCAGCGCCTTCAGGATGTGGGAATCACAGGCACTGCCCTGGACCTCTTTCTGTCCTACCTCACTGGAAGAAATGAATAATGTTGTCCTTGGTAATCTTACCTCCAGCACCAGCTGTGTTACCTTTGGCGTCCCCCAGGGGTCAGTCTTGGGGCTCATGCTGTTTTTAATCTGTATGCTGCCCCTGAGAAACATTTTAAATTAAATGGCAGCAACTCAGAAGCCCTTCTCATTGGCACACCTCACCAGACAGAACAAGGCTGGGATCATCCATATCACATTAATGGTCACTCCATCCCTCTCTCCTCACTCAAAACAAACATCAAAGCGAAGCAGGCTATCCTCTTCAATCAATCTCTGAAATGATTTTCTTTTTAAAATAACTACTAACCTTCGTACTGTCTTTTACTATTATGCACTTTGCTACTAAGGAATCTACTTTGCCTCACTACCTACTATGCATTTTGCTGTATATTACTGTATATTTTTGGACTGTATATTTAAGAATTTTTTTATGTATATCTCTGACTGTGTATTTTTATTTGATTCTTATTCTTATTCCTATTCTTAATTTTGACTTTTGGCTAACTAAATGTTCATTATGAGCGATCTGTAGTGCTGAATTTCCCTCAAGATCAATAAAGTACTTCTATTCTATTCTATTCTTCACCAAGACCTGGAAATCACATCACATTACCTTCACTGCTTCTGTAACTGAGGGGTACAATTCCCTGACTGTATTGATAAGTATGGTATCATTAAACCACTACCGCTTTATGTACTTTAACTACTGGCCATACAGTACACGATATCTAAATGAACACTTTCCACAATGAAATCGGTTCCAGTCAAAGGTAATAATCAAATATTTAATGGAGCAAAAGGTACATAGAATATTTATCTTACATTTATCATTTGAATGCACTTGTAAGGCAAATGAGTACTCGTAGGCAAATCAACACTGAATGTCCAATCTCTGGTTACGCAGGAAGCAAGTATACAACCTGGCTCTTAGGGAATTATATCTATGGTACACTTAATGATATAGCGGGATATTCTGGAGGGGGTCCTCCCGGTTGTAAGCCGGTAGGGGGGGTAGGAGAGCCATCGGTAGTAGACCGTCTGGTCAACGATATCTATGGAGACTTCAAGTACAGAAGACAGTGCAATAGACTCTTGATCCGCAGATGAATACACCTTGGTTCTCTTGTAGGCTGTAGCTCCACAATGAAGAAGAAGCTAGGCGACCTCAGTCTCTCTGAGCGCCGACTCAACTTGACTCCTCTCGGGGGTAAATCCAACACTCACAGGCGTCGGCGATTATCCGCTCCACAAATCACAGTACCAAAGCAAATATATATTCCAGCCGCATAGGGCTCAGCAGTCGTCGGGTAGGTAATCCAGTGTACATGTCCCTCGGTCCTCGCCTAGATCTCCTCGGATGAAAGCGCCATGTGGTCGGCCCAACCTGGATAAGACTCTAGATAACACGAGGAAGCGTTGGAGATGCTGGTCACTTTAGAACTCTAACCGCACGATGCACCATACACGATAGACTATTATTACTTGATAGAAATACGTCGCACTCGACGGTACAGTGCCAAACTCTGACAAATTCAGTTATTAATTCGCACGAGGTCTCAATGCTATTCTAAGGCCAAACAGGCCATACTTCACCGCACGTCGTATCGTGGGTGAGGCTTCACGTTCTGTTACTAAGTTGGGAAGAAGGGTAAGGGACTTCTACATTTACTTGCGCCATATTTATATGCACGGTGAACAAATAGTGCCACTCTCATTTCGGTAGCCGTATCCCTGAGCGGAGCCGGGGCTAGTACGGACATGTCTCGTCGGTACCTTTGAACTTGACGCCAGGGGCTGGTCCCCTGGCGCCTGGTCCTTTGTCCAATAAGAGAATGAACTATTATGGGCTATAGTAGGCTAAAGGGATATTCCGTGCATATGTACAAGGAATATACAAGGGATATCAAACGACATACAAATACTATTCAATATATATCCATAAATAAATATATATATTCGGTTTAATCTGATCCTTCGTAACAGCCGCCCCCTAATTAGTCCCACCTAATTAGCTAAGCAGAGACAGATTAACCGCACTGTCCACTACTCAATGTCCGCTGTGAGGGTCAGTCAGTTCACAAAGTCATGGGGTCATGGTCGTCATCGATAGTATCGGGGAGCCTTGGCAGTTCTATTAGCCTCGCCACGGGTCGGGTGTAGGTCCGCCCTTGGACGAGCACTTCAGCTGCTCGGACCTTTCCATCGGCACCGGTGATCACTTTGCTTACGCGGCCAGACGGCCACATAGCTCGGGGTAGTGACTGGTCGATAATCATGACGACTGTTCCTTCTGTCAAATTGTCTCTCTCTTTCACCCATTTCTGGCGGGTCTGTAGAGACGGTAGGTAGTGGAGTAGGAAGCTGTTCCAAAACTTGTCAGCCAATACTTGACTGTACCTCCACATTCTTCGGCCGTTCGCTTCTTCAGGCCTGTACATTGTCTGGGGTAGCGCGGGGTCCAGCCGCTCCATCAAGAGTGTGTTGGGGGTGACTGGGTCGACATCTGCTACATCACTTGAGACGTAACCGAGGGGCTTTGAGTTCAATACTCCCTCGATCTCCGTGAGGACTGTCATTAAGACTTCTTCCGCCACGGTCTGGGCCCCAAGCACGGCGTACAGGGCTGTCTTTATAGAACGTACTTCTCGTTCCCAAGTTCCACCGAAGTGAGGTGCGTTCGGGGGATTAAACTGGAAGTCAATCTGGGATGGAGCGAGGTGGGTCTTAAGTTCTGGGCCCATAGCTTGGAAGCTCTCTCTCAGCTCTCTTTCTCCGCCTTTGAAGTTTGTCCCGTGATCAGACAATAATGTAGACGGTTTTCCTTTCCGTGATGTGAATCTTCGGAAGTCCATAAGGAATGAGTCTGTGCTCATGGTTGGAAGGAGTTCGATATGTATCGCTCTGGTGGTCATGCATTTGAATACAATACCCCACCGCTTCTCGGTTCCTCTTCCTTTCTTTATATACAGCGGGCCGAAACAGTCCATACCGGTCGAGTGAAAAGGCTTGTCGCCGAGTCGGAGGCGACAGGGAGGTAGGTCAGCCATCCGGGGTATACTGGGCTGTGCTCGCCACTTACGACAGTCTAGACAGGTTCGCTGGAAGCGCCGCACTGCTTCTCTCCCTTGCAGTATCCAATAACGACGTCTGATCTCCGCGAAGACTCTCTCTGCCCCTGCGTGGTGCACATCCTCGTCGTATTTCTTTATGATCAGCTCTGTGACCTTGTGTCGGCTGTTCAAGACTATCGGGTACTTGACGTCATCCGGTAAGTCTGGGGCTCTCCGCAGACGACCACCCACTCTGATGAGACTATGGGCGTCGCTCTCGGGTGCTAGGTGGAGCAGTCTGCTGTCTGATGGGACGGGCTTTGCTCCCTGTAGACAGTCTAGCAAATCGGGGAACGAGTCTCTCTGGGCTCGTTGTAGTAGAAGAAGTTCTGCTTCTTCGTAGTCAGCTGCTGAAATGTCAGTCGTGGGCTGAACCTCTGGGTGGTGCCACAGAAATGTCTTTAGCTGCGCACTCTGTAGGGTGAGGCAATCGTCTATGTCGGGGTCTGTGGAGACGAGTGTGTTCAATCCACAGAACATAGGTTTCTTGTTTTCGGCCTCCTCTTTACTCGCCTCCCGTGGGGTGGGTGTAGGCCACTCTTCTTCGGGGAGCTTGAGAAACTCTGGTCCGTCACTGTAGAGGTTGTGACGGGTGAGGTCATCCAGGGACATTCCCCGGGTGATGACGTCAGCTGGGTTGTGTTTGGTGTCCACATACCTCCAGCTCGCTACTTCTGTTAACTCTTGAATCTCGGTGACTCTGACTCCCACGAAGACCTTGTATCTGCACGAATCAGACCGGATCCATGTGAGTACTGTCGTGGAGTCTGACCACAAGATTGTTCTTTGCACCGGGATGGTGAGTTCACGTTGGATTAACGTGGCGAGCTGCGCTCCTGCTAGGGCTGCGCAGAGCTCTAGACGCGGGATAGATTGTTGCTTTTGTGGGGCTATTCTTGAGCGAGCCAGGATGAAAGCAGTATGTATTTCTCCTCCCTCCTCTCGGGCACGCAAGTAGGCCACCGAACCGTAGGCTACTTCGGAGGCGTCGCTGAAGACGTGCAGGTCCATCTTGCATGTCTCTGGCCTCACTGTGGGTGGGAAGTAGCTGCGGCGTATGTTAACACCTGGGAGTGAGCGGAGTTCCGTCTCCCACTCTCTCCATGTGGATGCAAGGTGTTCGGGTATGGGATCGTCCCAGCCCTGGTCCTTGTCCCATAGCGCTCTTACAATCATCTTTGCCCTGGTGGTGTAAGGTAGAATACATCCCAACGGGTCATATTGTCTGGCGAGTGTTCTGTATACACTCCGTCTGGTGGTCGGTATTGCCGTCGACCTTCCCTGCTCCTTGGTCAGGGGTTTGTGTCTATAATGGAGCGAGTCTGTTTTGAAGCGCCAGACTAGTCCTAGTGTCATTTCTTGGGCTTCTCCTGGGATGGTCGCCATCCAGGTCTCGCTGCTCGCTGCCTTGTCCTCGGGGGAGAGGCTGCGCAATACTTGCGGGTCGCTGCTGGCCCACTGCCTGAGATCAAAGCCGCCTTTGATCAGGGAGGCGCGGAGCTTGAGTAGAAGAGCCTCGGCTTCTTCTGGCGTCGAGACGCTTTGTAAACAGTTGTCCACGTAGAAACTATTTGTCACACTTTGTCGGACCTCTTCATCTGCTGCTGGGTCCTCTGCGACGTGTTTTTGTAGTGCAAACGTAGCACAGCATGGGCTGCATGTGGTTCCGAAAGGGAGGACTTCCCATTGATAGATGGCTGGGTGCTCATCTCCGATCCTCTCTCTCCATAGGAACCGCAGCAGGGGCTTGTCCTCTGGGGAGAGGCTGCGCAATACTGGGGGGTCGCTGCTGGCCCGCTGCCGGAGATCAAAGCCGTCTTTGATCAGGGAGGCGCGGAGCAGCGCACGACGTCGCCAGTCAATTTTCTTTATGTGTCCCGCTGTGATTCGCTTGTTAATCTCAGCGCGGTACACAGTCTCTTGAGCGGGGTCTCTGGCTAGGCGCCGCTCTGTTTTCAATAGATACCGCTCCGTCGCTTCTTTTGTGGCGTGAAAGGTAGGCATACCCTCTCGCCTCAGGAGTGGAGTTGCGTATCTCATCACTCCGTCGACGTTGACTCTCTTTGTCCCTTGCTCGAGGAGGGCTATAGCGTAAATGTCTTCCTTGGAACGAATGTCTTTCCTTTCGTTCTTAAAGGGCATTGTCTCTAGTGTCCATAGCCTCTCGACGTGCTGTAGGAGAGTGGTGTCTTCTTCTGTCACTCTGGAGTGGAGGCAGTTAGTGGCTGCTGTTCGGTTAAGAGACTTGGCGAGGGGGCCTTGTAATGTCCATCCTAGGCGGGTCTCGACTGCTGCAGGACAACCTCTGGGTCCTGTATGGACCCGGTCTATCGGGACTATGAGGTCTGCATGGTCGGAGCCTATCAGCAGGGTCGGGGTGGCACCGTCTATGAGCGGGATAGGTAGTTGACGCAGGTGCACATATTTATCCATCAGCTTGGCGATGGGGTAGGTGTACTGCGATAGTCCTATTTCTTGGCTGGTGAAAGCATTAGTAATCCTATACCGTCTCTCTGGCTGCCCGCTTGCTGCGATAGTGAAGGAGACATTCTCGCCCTTTATCGTCTTTAGATCTCTTCTTATTGTCCGAATCGTCATCTGGTTTTCGCTCCCCCGCAGCCCCAGCTGGGCCGCAGCGGACGCGAGGAGAAGGGTCTTCTCTGACCCGTCATCAAGGACGGCGTAAGTGTCCATGACCTTATCTTGGTAACTCAGTGTTACGCGGACCACCTTTAAGAGCACCTGGGCGCCCCCGCTGCTAGCGGGGTCAATGTACATAACACTTGCCTTTGTGCTGCTGGATGGTGCAGGCTTTCTTCTGTTACTGTCGTGTAGGACATCTAGGTGGGCTCCGTCACACCGACTACACCTCTTCTTTAGGCGGCACTCGGCTGCCATGTGACTGCGCGCACATCGGTAACAGCGCCTGTTGGACTTTATCCAGTGACTCACTTCTTCAGCGGTCATCTTCTTGAACAGGTCACATTGTGACAACCAGTGTTCCTTTTCGCAGTACGGGCACACCATCTTCCACTTCTCTTTCATCGAGGGGGTACTGTGGTTCTTGCTGCTCGGTACTGATTCTGATTGGTGCATGACAGTCACCAATCTTCGGCCATCGTTTGCTCTCCTAGGTCCCTCTCTGGAGCTTGGTGTGCTCCGCACGAACGTATCCAACCGTAGGCTGCTGACTTCTCTCGCCAGGAAGTCGGCTAGGTCTAGGAGGGATGGCTCGGGACCGTTAGGATCACGGTGGTCTCTTTGCTGCCTGAAGCGCTCCTGTCGGGCGGGCGGCAGCTTCTCTAAAATCCTCTCGACATTCGAGTTTGCGTATAGTTTGTGCATACCCTTTTCTCGTTGCGCCCCCAGCGTCCCTACCAGGGATTGTACTTTGATGGACAGGTCGTCTAGTGAGCGATTGTCTGTTGCTGGGGGTAGGCGGTCAATATGCCTTATCTCTTGTATTACGTAATCCCATATACGTCCATATCTTTGGTCTAGTGCTGCTAGAGCCGCAGTGTATGGGGTCGTAGAGGTGGCATAAGCTAGCGCTATGTTGTGCGCTCTGGGCACTTTCAGGTGCTTCAATAGGATAGCATACTTGTGGCGTTCATCAGCTACATCCACCATCATTGTCTCTAAGCACATCCGTAGCTCCGTGTACTGTGCTCGGTTCTCATGGGTGAAGTCTGGAAACGTCGGTGTGCCAATGTAGGACGCCGTGGATGGCTGGCACATCGGTGAGCGTTGGAAGAGAGGCCTCCTAGGCGAGTCTCCTCTTACGCCTCTCGGTGGGCTGGTACCGGCAGGGTACCATGGCCCGCTGGTCCAGGTGCTATTCCTCGGGACTGGTCGTGCGTCATGCTCACCCGTGAATAGAGTCGGGGGTCTGTAGCGCAGAGCCGCGGGGGTATAGCCTGGGCTGTACTGGACCTCCTGGTCCTGTGGAGTACTGTGCTGCTGTCGGGCTTGACTCTCCTCCTCTCCCTCTTCTTCCTCTGTCAGGTCATCTAGATCCTGTAGTCGTCTATTTAGCCTCTCCGCGGTGTACGCCGTTCCTTCCTTGTAGCTGGGTCTCACTGGGACCAGTCGGGGAAGGAGTTCGGAGGGGGGTATAGGCTCTCTCTGGTGGTCGGGCTCAGGGTCGCTTAATCGGTTAGGGGAGGGTGCCCTTGACCCGTGTCTTGACGAGGCCCTGGAACCCCGTGTCGAGGGAGGGGGTGTTGCCCTGGCGATCAGCTGCTCCATTAGCTGCGCTTGTAATCGGTCGCGCTCGGCTTCGCGCTTGGTGAGAGCGATGTCGCGCTCTGCTTCTCTTTGGGCACCGGCAGCGGCGCGCTGGGCTTCGGCGGCGGCGCGCTGGGCTTCGGCGTGGTCTCTTACCATATTCTCTTCCGTCTGAAGGCGTCTAATCTCTAGACGTATACGATCTTCGTCGCTCCGTTGCTGCGCTTGAATGCGTTCTCTTTCCATGGTAGAATGTTCGCGCTCACTAAGCGTCTGTGCTTGGAGCCGATCACGCTCTGTGGAGGCTGCTAGGCTGGCGAGGAACGCCTGTGCCAGCATCTTGTCCGCCTCGCTGGGGGAAGACGCTGGTTGAGGTGATCCGCTCCTGGCAGTACTCGTTGGGGATGCGTTCTCCTGCGGGGAGTCCTGGAGCTCTATCTCCTCGGCGCTCTCCTCATCTTGTTCCGTGCAGATTTCCATCTCTGGAGGGTTGTCTTCCTCCCGGAGCTCTCCGGGGATTACTTCTTCGGTCTTGGCGGGGGGTAAAGTCGTGTCAGTTCCCTCCTGGTCCCCACCGTGAGCTTGGTCAGTTACATTAGAACCCACTAGGGCCTCTGTGGTCGGGGTATCCTGGTTGATAGGGTCGGACATAATTTTACTTTCTACTTTTACCGCGTTTACCGTTTGTAGAAGGCTAGGTAGTATACTGGCAGCGTAATCCTCTAAGTACTGAGGTGGCTGCCGTCTACGCTGCGGGCGTTCTACTTTAGGAGGACCGTTTCGTGGAGTGTTCATCATAGGCCATTTCAATATTAATACCACTATATTAATATTACACTAATTACCATCCGGCTCGAAGGACCAATTGTAACTGAGGGGTACAATTCCCTGACTGTATTGATAAGTATGGTATCATTAAACCACTACCGCTTTATGTACTTTAACTACTGGCCATACAGTACACGATATCTAAATATGATGAACACTTTCCACAATGAAATCGGTTCCAGTCAAAGGTAATAATCAAATATTTAATGGAGCAAAAGGTACATAGAATATTTATCTTACATTTATCATTTGAATGCACTTGTAAGGCAAATGAGTACTCGTAGGCAAATCAACACTGAATGTCCAATCTCTGGTTACGCAGGAAGCAAGTATACAACCTGGCTCTTAGGGAATTATATCTATGGTACACTTAATGATATAGCGGGATATTCTGGAGGGGGTCCTCCCGGTTGTAAGCCGGTAGGGGGGGTAGGAGAGCCGTCGGTAGTAGACCGTCTGGTCAACGATATCTATGGAGACTTCAAGTACAGAAGACAGTGCAATAGACTCTTGATCCGCAGATGAATACACCTTGGTTCTCTTGTAGGCTGTAGCTCCACAATGAAGAAGAAGCTAGGCGACCTCAGTCTCTCTGAGCGCCGACTCAACTTGACTCCTCTCGGGGGTAAATCCAACACTCACAGGCGTCGGCGATTATCCGCTCCACAAATCACAGTACCAAAGCAAATATATATTCCAGCCGCATAGGGCTCAGCAGTCGTCGGGTAGGTAATCCAGTGTACATGTCCCTCGGTCCTCGCCTAGATCTCCTCGGATGAAAGCGCCATGTGGTCGGCCCAACCTGGATAAGACTCTAGATAACACGAGGAAGCGTTGGAGATGCTGGTCACTTTAGAACTCTAACCGCACGATGCACCATACACGATAGACTATTATTACTTGATAGAAATACGTCGCACTCGACGGTACAGTGCCAAACTCTGACAAATTCAGTTATTAATTCGCACGAGGTCTCAATGCTATTCTAAGGCCAAACAGGCCATACTTCACCGCACGTCGTATCGTGGGTGAGGCTTCACGTTCTGTTACTAAGTTGGGAAGAAGGGTAAGGGACTTCTACATTTACTTGCGCCATATTTATATGCACGGTGAACAAATAGTGCCACTCTCATTTCGGTAGCCGTATCCCTGAGCGGAGCCGGGGCTAGTACGGACATGTCTCGTCGGTACCTTTGAACTTGACGCCAGGGGCTGGTCCCCTGGCGCCTGGTCCTTTGTCCAATAAGAGAATGAACTATTATGGGCTATAGTAGGCTAAAGGGATATTCCGTGCATATGTACAAGGAATATACAAGGGATATCAAACGACATACAAATACTATTCAATATATATCCATAAATAAATATATATATTCGGTTTAATCTGATCCTTCGTAACAGCTTCCAATAAACCAGTGTGTCACTTTCAAGATACACTGGTAAGGCCATCAACGGCACTGGTCCAACCTACCTTCCTGCTCACTCCCCAAATCTCATCCTGGACACACAGAGACTCAGACCTCCTCACCGCGCCCTGGACACTCAGACACTCAGACCTCCTCACGCGCCCCAGACACTCAGACCTCCTCACTGTGCCCCAGACACTCAGACCTCCTCACTGTGCCCCAGACACTCAGACCTGCTCAGACCTACTCACCGCACCCACAACACTCAGACCTGCTCAGACCTCCTCAACGCACCCACGGCACTCAGACCTGCTCAGACCTCCTCACCGCGCCCCAGACACTCAGACCTCCTCTCCACGCTCCAGACACTCAGACCTGCTCAGACCTCCTCACCGCGCCCCAGACACTCAGACCTGCTCAGATCTCTCCGCGCTCCAGACACTCAAGACCTGCTCAGACCTCTTCTCCGCGCTCCAGACACTCAGACCTGCTCAGACCTCCTCTCCGCGCCCCAGACACTCAGACCTGCTCAGACCTCCTCACCGCAGACCTGCTCAGACCTCCTCACCGTGCCCCAGACACTCAGATCTGCTCAGACTTCCTCACCGCGCCCCAGACACTCAGACCTGCTCAGACCTCCTCACCGCGCCCCAGACACTCAGACCTGCTCAGACCTCCTCTCCGCGCTCCAGACACTCAGACCTGCTCAGACCTCCTCACCGCGCCCCAGACACTCAGACCTTCTCACCGCGCCCCAGACAGTCAGACCTGCTCAGACCTCCTCACTGCGCCTCAGATACTCAGACCTGCTCAGACCTCCTCACCGCGGCCCAGACACTCAGACCTGCTCAGACCTCCTCACCGCGCCCCAGAGACTCAGACCTCCTGACCGCGCCCCAGACACTCAGACACTCAGACCTCCTCTCCGTCTTGGGGCTCATGCTGTTTTTAATCTGTATGCTGCCCCTGAGAAACATTTTAAATTAAATGGCAGCAACTCAGAAGCCCTTCTCATTGGCACACCTCACCAGACAGAACAAGGCTGGGATCATCCATATCACATTAATGGTCACTCCATCCCTCTCTCCTCACTCAAAACAAACATCAAAGCGAAGCAGGCTATCCTCTTCAATCAATCTCTGAAATGATTTTCTTTTTAAAATAACTACTAACCTTCGTACTGTCTTTTACTATTATGCACTTTGCTACTAAGGAATCTACTTTGCCTCACTACCTACTATGCATTTAGCTGTATATTACTGTATATTTTTGGACTGTATATTTAAGAATTTTTTTATGTATATCTCTGACTGTGTATTTTTATTTGATTCTTATTCTTATTCCTATTCTTAATTTTGACTTTTGGCTAACTAAATGTTCATTATGAGCGATCTGTAGTGCTGAATTTCCCTCAAGATCAATAAAGTACTTCTATTCTATTCTATTCTTCACCAAGACCTGGAAATCACATCACATTACCTTCACTGCTTCCAATAAACCAGTGTGTCACTTTCAAGATACACTGGTAAGGCCATCAACGGCACTGGTCCAACCTACCTTCCTGCTCACTCCCCAAATCTCATCCCGGACACCCAGAGACTCAGACCTCCTCACCGCGCCCTGGACACTCAGACACTCAGACCTCCTCACCGCGCCCTGGACACTCAGACACTCAGACCTCCTCACACGCCCCAGACACTCAGACCTCCTCACGCGCCCCAGACACTCAGACCTCCTCACGCGCCCCAGACTCCCAGACACTCAGACCTCCTCACTGTGCCCCAGACACTCAGACCTCCTCACTGTGCCCGAGACACTCAGACCTGCTCAGACCTACTCACCGCACCCACGACACTCAGACCTGCTCAGACCTCCTCAACGCACCCACGGCACTCGGACCTGCTCAGACCTCCTCACCGCGCCCCAGACACTCAGACCTCCTCTCCGCGCTCCAGACACTCAGACCTGCTCAGACCTCCTCTCCGCGCTCCAGAAACTCAGACCTGCTCAGACCTCCTCACCGCGCCCCAGACACTCAGACCTGCTCAGATCTCTCCGCGCTCCAGACACTCAAGACCTGCTCAGACCTCTTCTCCGCGCTCCAGACACTCAGACCTGCTCAGACCTCCTCTCCGCGCCCCAGACACTCAGACCTGCTCAGACCTCCTCACCGCAGACCTGCTCAGACCTCCTCACCGTGCCCCAGACACTCAGATCTGCTCAGACTTCCTCACCGCGCCCCAGACACTCAGACCTGCTCAGACCTCCTCTGCGCGCTCCAGACACTCAGACCTGCTCAGACCTCCTCACCGTGCCCCAGACGCGTGTAGCTTAATGCCAGCGGAAGAGTGCAAGAGCGCTTCCGCATTCTTCGCCGCGCATGCGCATGAGGTCCTCGCTTAGTTCAGACGCCCCATTCAACACTGTGAATCCCAAACTCGAAACTCCGTTAAGCTCCAGAGAGAGAGGCTGAAAACCGCCAGTTGTTGCCCGACGGATGGGAGCCGAATCGGGATCCGAGTTTTCTGATGAATAGCCCCAAAACATGGAGGTCGCGAACGGCGCCGGTTTCGCTGACCAGAGCTCTCTCAGATTCAAAATTGCAGCCTGGAACATACATGTTTCGGAACCAATGTGTAACTAGACAGTTACAATATAACATTTATATTAATTAACCCAGTTAATGCCTTAAGAGAAAGAGTCTGGTGGTCAATTACTACGGAAATGTTGTGTCTTACTAATAATAACTAATTCCGCGGTCAATATAAGTCTCTGTGATACTTTCTGAATATGATTTGGGAATGGGCAGGGTTATATTATTAGAAAGACAGTGTAAACAATATAATTAACTCTGAATATAATAATGACGAAAAATAAACAGGATACACAACACAACAAGGTGCACTACATATAACCTCATTGCATGCACCTTGTTGTGTATCCTGTTTATTTTTCGTCATTATTATATTCAGAGTTAATTATATTGTTTACACTGTCTTTCTTCTAATATAACCCTGCCCATTCCCAAATCATATTCAGAAAGTATCACAGAGACTTATATTGACCGCGGAATTAGTTATTATTAGTAAGACACAACATTTCCGTAGTAATTGACCACCAGACTCTTTCTCTTAAGGCATTAACTGGGTTAATTAATATAAATGTTATATTGTAACTGTCTAGTTACACATTGGTTCCGAAACATGTATGTTCCAGGCTGCAATTTTGAATCTGAGAGAGCTCTGGTCAGCGAAGCCGGCGCCGTTCGCGACCTCCATGTTTTGGGGCTATTCATCAGAAAACTCGGATCCCGATTCGACTCCCATCCGTCGGGCAAGAACTGGCGGTTTTCAGCCTCTCTCTCTGGAGCTTAACGGAGTTTCGAGTTTGGGATTCACCGTGTTGAATGGGGCGTCTGAATTAAGCAAGGACCTCATGCGCATGCGCGGCGAAGAATGCGGAAGCGCTCTTGCACTCTTCCGCTGGCATTAAGCTACACGCGCCCCAGACACGCAGACCTGCTCAGACCTCCTCACCGCGCCCCAGACACTCAGACCTGCTCAGACCTCCTCTCCGTGCTCAAGACACTCAGACCTGCTCAGACCTCCTCACCGCGCCCCAGACACTCAGACCTGCTCAGACCTCCTCTCCGCGCTCCAGACACTCAGACCTGCTCAGACCTCCTCACCGCGCCCCAGACACTCAGACCTTCTCACCGCGCCCCAGACAGTCAGACCTGCTCAGACCTCCTCACCGCGTCTCAGATACTCAGACCTGCTCAGACCTCCTCACCGCGCCCCAGACACTCAGACCTGCTCAGACCTCCTCACCGCGCCCCAGAGACTCAGACCTCCTCACCGCGCCCCAGACACTCAGACACTCAGACCTCCTCTCCGCGCTCCAGACACTCAGACCTGCTCAGACCTCCTCTCCGCGCTCCAGACACTCAGACCTGCTCAGACCTCCTCACCGCGCTCCAGAGACTCAGACCTGCTCAGACCTCCTCACCGCGCCCAAGACACTCAGACCTCCTCACCACGCCCAAGACACTCAGACCTCCTCACCGCGCCCCAGACACTCAGACCTGCTCAGACCTCCTCTCCGCGCTCCAGACACTCAGACCTGCTCAGACCTCCTCACCGCGCCCCAGACACTCAGACCTTCTCACCGCGCCCCAGACAGTCAGACCTGCTCAGACCTCCTCACCGCGCCTCAGATACTCAGACCTGCTCAGACCTCCTCACCGCGCCCCAGACACTCAGACCTGCTCAGACCTCCTCACCGCACCCCAGACACTCAGACCTCCTCAACGCGCCCCAGACACACAGACCTTCTCACCGCGCCCCAGACAGTCAGACCTGCTCAGACCTCCTCACCGCGCCTCAGGAGTGAGGAGGTCTGAGGAGGTCTGAGTGTCTGAGGCGCGGAGAGGAGGTCTGAGCAGGTCTGAGTGTCTGGGGCACAGTGAGGAGGCCTGAGCAGGTCTGGGGCGCGGAGAGGAGGTCTGAGCAGGTCTGAGTGTCTGGGGCGCGGTGAGGAGGTCTGAGTGTCTGGGGCGCGGTGAGGAGGTCTGAGTGTCTGGGGCGCGTTGAGGAGGTCACTGTGCCCCAGACACTCAGACCTCCTCAGACCTCCTCACTGCGCCCCAGACACTCAGACCTGCTCAGACCTCCTCTCCGCGCCCCAGACACTCAGACCTGCTCAGACCTCCTCACCGCGCCCCAGACACTCAGACCTGCTCAGACCTCCTCTCCGCGCCCCAGACCTGCTCAGGCCTCCTCACTGTGCCCCAGACACTCAGACCTCCTCAGACCTCCTCACCGCGCCCCAGACACTCAGACCTGCTCAGACCTCCTCACTGCGCCCCAGACACTCAGACCTGCTCAGACCTCCTCTCCGCGCCCCAGACACTCAGACCTGCTCAGACCTCCTCTCCGCGCTCCAGACAGTCAGACCTGCTTAGACCTCCTCTCTGCGCCCCAGACACTCAGACCTGCTCAGACCTCCTCTCTGCGCCCCAGACCTGCTCAGGCCTCCTCACTGTGCCCCAGACACTCAGACCTGCTCAGACCTCCTCTCCGCGCCTCAGACACTCAGACCTCCTCAGACCTCCTCACCGTGCTCCAGACACTCAGACCTGCTCAGACCTCCTCTCCGCGCCCCAGACACTCAGACCTGCTCAGACCTCCTCACCGCGCCCCAGACACTCAGACCTGCTCAGACCTCCTCACCGCGCCCCAGACACTCAGACCTGCTCAGACCTCCTCACCGCGCTCCAGACACGCAGACCTGCTCAGATCTCCTCACCGCGCCCAATACACTCAGACCTCCTCACCGCGCTCCAGACACTCAGACCTCCTCAGACCTCCTCACCGCACCCCAGACACTCAGACCTCCTCTCCGCGCTCCAGACACTCAGACCTGCTCAGACCTCCTCACCGCGCCCAAGACACTCAGACCTCCTCAACGCGCCCCAGACACTCAGACCTCCTCACCGCGCCCCAGACACTCAGACCTGCTCAGACCTCCTCTCCGCGCCCCAGACCTGCTCAGGCCTCCTCACTGTGCCCCAGACACTCAGACCTGCTCAGACCTCCTCAATGCGCCCCAGACACTCAGACCTGCTCAGACCTCCTCTCCGCGCCCCAGACACTCAGACCTGCTCAGACCTCCTCTCCGCGCCCCAGACACTCAGACCTGCTCAGACCTCCTCACCGCGCTCCAGACACGCAGAACTGCTCAGATCTCCTCACCGCGCCCAAGACACTCAGACCTCCTCACCGCGCTCCAGACACGCAGACCTGCTCAGATCTCCTCACTGTGCCCCAGACACTCAGACCTGCTCAGACCTCCTCTCCGCGCCCCAGACCTGCTCAGGCCTCCTCACTGTGCCCCAGACACTCAGACCTCCTCAGACCTCCTCACCGCGCCCCAGACACTCAGACCTCCTCAGACCTCCTCACCGCACCCCAGACACTCAGACCTGCTCAGACCTCCTCTCCGCGCTCCAGACACTCAGACCTGCTCAGACCTCCTCACCGCGCCCCAGACACTCAGACCTCCTCAACGCGCCCCAGACACTCAGACCTCCTCACCGCGCCCCAGACACTCAGACCTGCTCAGACCTCCTCTCCGCGCCCCAGACCTGCTCAGGCCTCCTCACTGTGCCCCAGACACTCAGACCTGCTCAGACCTCCTCTCCGCGCCTCAGACACTCAGACCTCCTCAGACCTCCTCACTGCGCCCCAGACACTCAGACCTGCTCAGACCTCCTCTCCGCGCTCCAGACAGTCAGACCTGCTCAGACCTCCTCTCCGCGCTCCAGACAGTCAGACCTGCTTAGACCTCCTCACCGCGCCCCAGACACTCAGACCTCCTCAACGCGCCCCAGACCTGCTCAGGCCTCCTCACCGCACCCCAGACACTCAGACCTGCTCAGACCTCCTCTCCGCGCTCCAGACACTCAGACCTGCTCAGACCTCCTCTCCGCGCCCCAGACACTCAGGCCTGCTCAGACCTCCTCACCGCGCCCCAGACACTCAGACCTCCTCACCACGCCCCAGACACTCAGACCTGCTCAGACCTCCTCACCACGCCCCAGACACTCAGACCTGCTCAGACCTCCTCACCGCGCCCCAGACAGTCAGACCTGCTCAGACCTCCTCACCGCACCACAGACACTCAGACCTGCTCAGACCTCCTCACCGCGCCCCGGACACTCAGACCTGCTCAGACCTCCTCACCGCGCCCCAGACACTCAGACACTCAGACCTCCTCTCTGCGCTCCAGACACTCAGACCTGCTCAGACCTCCTCTCCGCGCTCCAGACACTCAGACCTGCTCAGACCTCCTCACCGCGCCCCAGAGACTCAGACCTGCTCAGACCTCCTCACCGCGCCCAAGACACTCAGACCTCCTCACCGCGCCCCAGACACTCAGACCTGCTCAGACCTCCTCACCGCGCCCAAGACACTCAGACCTCCTCACCGCGCCCCAGACACTCAGACCTGCTCAGACCTCCTCACCACGCCCCAGACACTCAGACCTGCTCAGATCTCCTCTCCGCGCTCCAGACACTCAGACCTGCTCAGACCTCCTCACGTGCCCCAGACACTCAGACCTCCTCACCGCGCCCCAGACACTCAGACCTCCTCACCGCGCCCCAGACACTCAGACCTGCTCAGACCTCCTCTCCGCGCCCCAGACCTGCTCAGGCCTCCTCACTGTGCCCCAGACACTCAGACCTGCTCAGACCTCCTCTCCGCGCCTCAGACACTCAGACTTACTCAGACCTCCTCACCGCGCCCCAGACACTCAGACCTGCTCAGACCTCCTCTCCGCGCCCCAGACACTCAGACCTGCTCAGACCTCCTCTCCGCGCCCCAGACACTCAGACCTGCTCAGACCTCCTCTCCGTGCTCCAGACACTCAGACCTGCTCAGACCTCCTCTCCTCGCCCCAGACACTCAGACCTGCTCAGACCTCCTCTCCACGCTCCAGACACTCAGACCTGCTCAGACCTCCTCACCGCGCCCTAGAGACTCAGACCTCCTCAACGCGCCCCAGACACTCAGACCTGCTCAGACCTCCTCACCGCGCTCCAGACACTCAGACCTGCTCAGACCTCCTCACCGCGCCCCAGACACTCAGACCTGCTCAGACCTCCTCACCGCGCCCCAGACACTCAGACCTCCTCACCGCGCCCCAGACACTCAGACCTGCTCAGACCTCCTCTCCGCGCTCCAGACAGTCAGACCTGCTCAGACCTCCTCACCGCGCCCCAGACCTGCTCAGGCCTCCTCACCGCACCCCAGACACTCAGACCTGCTCAGACCTCCTCTCCGCGCTCCAGACACTCAGACCTGCTCAGACCTCCTCTCCGCGCTCCAGACACTCAGACCTGCTCAGACCTCCTCTCCGCGCCCCAGACACTCAGGCCTGCTCAGACCTCCTCACCGCGCCCCAGACACTCAGACCTCCTCACCACGCCCCAGACACTCAGACCTGCTCAGACCTCCTCACCGCGCCCCAGACAGTCAGACCTGCTCAGACCTCCTCACCGCGCCCCGGACACTCAGACCTGCTCAGACCTCCTCACCGCGCCCCAGACACTCAGACACTCAGACCTCCTCTCCGCGCTCCAGACACTCAGACCTGCTCAGACCTCCTCACCGCGCCCCAGAGACTCAGACCTGCTCAGACCTCCTCACCGCGCCCAAGACACTCAGACCTCCTCACCGCGCCCCAGACACTCAGACCTGCTCAGACCTCCTCACCGCGCCCCAGACACTCAGACCTGCTCAGACCTCTTCTCCGCGCCTCAGACACTCAGACACTCAGACCTCCTCTCCGCGCTCCAGACACTCAGACCTGCTCAGACCTCCTCTCCGCACCCCAGACACTCAGACCTCACCGCGCCCCAGACACTCAGACCTGCTCAGACCTCCTCACCACACCCCAGACACTCAGACCTGCTCAGACCTCCTCTCCGCGCTCCAGACACTCAGACCTGCTCAGACCTCCTCTCCGCGCTCCAGACACTCAGACCTGCTCAGACCTCCTCTCCGCGCCCCAGACACTCAGACCTGCTCAGACCTCCTCACCGCGCCCCAGACACTCAGACCTGCTCAGACCTCCTCACCGCGCCCCAGACACTCAGACCTGCTCAGACCTCCTCACCGCGCTCCAGACACGCAGACCTGCTCAGATCTCCTCACCGCGCCCAATACACTCAGACCTCCTCACCGCGCTCCAGACACTCAGACCTCCTCAGACCTCCTCACCGCACCCCAGACACTCAGACCTCCTCTCCGCGCTCCAGACACTCAGACCTGCTCAGACCTCCTCACCGCGCCCAAGACACTCAGACCTCCTCACCGCGCCCCAGACACTCAGACCTGCTCAGACCTCCTCTCCGCGCCCCAGACCTGCTCAGGCCTCCTCACCGCACCCCAGACACTCAGACCTGCTCAGACCTCCTCAATGCGCCCCAGACACTCAGACCTGCTCAGACCTCCTCTCCGCGCCCCAGACACTCAGACCTGCTCAGACCTCCTCTCCGCGCCCCAGACACTCAGACCTGCTCAGACCTCCTCACCGCGCTCCAGACACGCAGACCTGCTCAGATCTCCTCACCGCGCCCAAGACACTCAGACCTCCTCACCGCGCTCCAGACACGCAGACCTGCTCAGATCTCCTCACTGTGCCCCAGACACTCAGACCTGCTCAGACCTCCTCTCCGCGCCCCAGACCTGCTCAGGCCTCCTCACTGTGCCCCAGACACTCAGACCTCCTCAGACCTCCTCACCGCGCCCCAGACACTCAGACCTCCTCAGACCTCCTCACCGCACCCCAGACACTCAGACCTGCTCAGACCTCCTCTCCGCGCTCCAGACACTCAGACCTGCTCAGACCTCCTCACCGCGCCCCAGACACTCAGACCTCCTCAACGCGCCCCAGACACTCAGACCTCCTCACCGCGCCCCAGACACTCAGACCTGCTCAGACCTCCTCTCCGCGCCCCAGACCTGCTCAGGCCTCCTCACTGTGCCCCAGACACTCAGACCTGCTCAGACCTCCTCTCCGCGCCTCAGACACTCAGACCTCCTCAGACCTCCTCACTGCGCCCCAGACACTCAGACCTGCTCAGACCTCCTCTCCGCGCTCCAGACAGTCAGACCTGCTCAGACCTCCTCTCCGCGCTCCAGACAGTCAGACCTGCTTAGACCTCCTCACCGCGCCCCAGACACTCAGACCTCCTCAACGCGCCCCAGACCTGCTCAGGCCTCCTCACCGCACCCCAGACACTCAGACCTGCTCAGACCTCCTCTCCGCGCTCCAGACACTCAGACCTGCTCAGACCTCCTCTCCGCGCCCCAGACACTCAGGCCTGCTCAGACCTCCTCACCGCGCCCCAGACACTCAGACCTCCTCACCACGCCCCAGACACTCAGACCTGCTCAGACCTCCTCACCACGCCCCAGACACTCAGACCTGCTCAGACCTCCTCACCGCGCCCCAGACAGTCAGACCTGCTCAGACCTCCTCACCGCACCACAGACACTCAGACCTGCTCAGACCTCCTCACCGCGCCCCGGACACTCAGACCTGCTCAGACCTCCTCACCGCGCCCCAGACACTCAGACACTCAGACCTCCTCTCTGCGCTCCAGACACTCAGACCTGCTCAGACCTCCTCTCCGCGCTCCAGACACTCAGACCTGCTCAGACCTCCTCACCGCGCCCCAGAGACTCAGACCTGCTCAGACCTCCTCACCGCGCCCAAGACACTCAGACCTCCTCACCGCGCCCCAGACACTCAGACCTGCTCAGACCTCCTCACCGCGCCCAAGACACTCAGACCTCCTCACCGCGCCCCAGACACTCAGACCTGCTCAGACCTCCTCACCACGCCCCAGACACTCAGACCTGCTCAGATCTCCTCTCCGCGCTCCAGACACTCAGACCTGCTCAGACCTCCTCACGTGCCCCAGACACTCAGACCTCCTCACCGCGCCCCAGACACTCAGACCTCCTCACCGCGCCCCAGACACTCAGACCTGCTCAGACCTCCTCTCCGCGCCCCAGACCTGCTCAGGCCTCCTCACTGTGCCCCAGACACTCAGACCTGCTCAGACCTCCTCTCCGCGCCTCAGACACTCAGACTTACTCAGACCTCCTCACCGCGCCCCAGACACTCAGACCTGCTCAGACCTCCTCTCCGCGCCCCAGACACTCAGACCTGCTCAGACCTCCTCTCCGCGCCCCAGACACTCAGACCTGCTCAGACCTCCTCTCCGTGCTCCAGACACTCAGACCTGCTCAGACCTCCTCTCCTCGCCCCAGACACTCAGACCTGCTCAGACCTCCTCTCCACGCTCCAGACACTCAGACCTGCTCAGACCTCCTCACCGCGCCCTAGAGACTCAGACCTCCTCAACGCGCCCCAGACACTCAGACCTGCTCAGACCTCCTCACCGCGCTCCAGACACTCAGACCTGCTCAGACCTCCTCACCGCGCCCCAGACACTCAGACCTGCTCAGACCTCCTCACCGCGCCCCAGACACTCAGACCTCCTCACCGCGCCCCAGACACTCAGACCTGCTCAGACCTCCTCTCCGCGCTCCAGACAGTCAGACCTGCTCAGACCTCCTCACCGCGCCCCAGACACTCAGACCTCCTCACCGCGCCCCAGACCTGCTCAGGCCTCCTCACCGCACCCCAGACACTCAGACCTGCTCAGACCTCCTCTCCGCGCTCCAGACACTCAGACCTGCTCAGACCTCCTCTCCGCGCTCCAGACACTCAGACCTGCTCAGACCTCCTCTCCGCGCCCCAGACACTCAGGCCTGCTCAGACCTCCTCACCGCGCCCCAGACACTCAGACCTCCTCACCACGCCCCAGACACTCAGACCTGCTCAGACCTCCTCACCGCGCCCCAGACAGTCAGACCTGCTCAGACCTCCTCACCGCGCCCCGGACACTCAGACCTGCTCAGACCTCCTCACCACGCCCCAGACACTCAGACACTCAGACCTCCTCTCCGCGCTCCAGACACTCAGACCTGCTCAGACCTCCTCTCCGCGCTCCAGACACTCAGACCTGCTCAGACCTCCTCACCGCGCCCCAGAGACTCAGACCTGCTCAGACCTCCTCACCGCGCCCAAGACACTCAGACCTCCTCACCGCGCCCCAGACACTCAGACCTGCTCAGACCTCCTCACCGCGCCCCAGACACTCAGACCTGCTCAGACCTCTTCTCCGCGCCTCAGACACTCAGACACTCAGACCTCCTCTCCGCGCTCCAGACACTCAGACCTGCTCAGACCTCCTCTCCGCACCCCAGACACTCAGACCTCACCGCGCCCCAGACACTCAGACCTGCTCAGACCTCCTCACCACACCCCAGACACTCAGACCTGCTCAGACCTCCTCTCCGCGCTCCAGACACTCAGACCTGCTCAGACCTCCTCTCCGCGCTCCAGACAGTCAGACCTGCTCAGACCTCCTCACCGCGCCCCAGACACTCAGACCTCCTCAACGCGCCCCAGACACTCAGACCTCCTCACCGTGCCCCAGACCTGCTCAGACCTCCTCACCACACCCCAGACACTCAGACCTGCTCAGACCTCCTCTCCGCGCCCCAGACACTCAGGCCTGCTCAGACCTCTTCACCGCGCCCCAGACACTCAGACCTCCTCACCACGCCCCAGACACTCAGACCTGCTCAGACCTCCTCACCGCGCCCCAGACAGTCAGACCTGCTCAGACCTCCTCACCGCACCACAGACACTCAGACCTGCTTAGACCTCCTCACCGCGCTCCAGACACTCAGACCTGCTCAGACCTCCTCTCCGCGCTCCAGACACTCAGACCTGCTCAGACCTCCTCACCGCGCTCTGACACTCAGACCTGCATAGACCTCCTCTCCGCGCTCCAGACACTCAGACCTGCTCAGACCTCCTCACCGCGCTCCAGACACTCAGACCTCCTCACCGCGCTCTGACACTCAGACCTGCTCAGACCTCCTCACCGCGCTCTGACACTCAGACCTGCATAGACCTCCTCTCCGCGCCCCAGACACTCAGACCTCCTCACCACGCCCCAGACACTCAGACCTGCTCAGACCTCCTCCTCACCGCGCCCCAGACACTCAGACCTCCACACCGCACCCCAGACACTCAGACCTGCTCAGACCTCCTCTCCGCGCTCCAGACACTCAGACCTGCTCAGATCTCCTCTCCTCGCCCCAGACACTCAGACCTGCTCAGACCTCCTCACCGCGCTCCAGACACTCAGACCTGCTCAGACCTCCTCACCGCGCTCTGACACTCAGACCTGCATAGACCTCCTCTCCGCGCCCCAGACACTCAGACCTGCTCAGACCTCCTCACCGCGCTCCAGACACTCAGACCTGCTCAGACCTCCTCACCGCGCTCCAGACACTCAGACCTCCTCACCGCGCCCCAGACACTCAGACCTGCTCAGACCTCCTCACCGCGCCCCAGACACTCAGACCTGCTCAGACCTCTTCTCCGCGCCTCAGACACTCAGACACTCAGACCTCCTCTCCGCGCTCCAGACACTCAGACCTGCTCAGACCTCCTCTCCGCGCCCCAGACACTCAGACCTCACCACACCCCAGACACTCAGACCTGCTCAGACCTCCTCACCGCACCCCAGACACTCAGACCTGCTCAGACCTCCTCTCCGCGCTCCAGACACTCAGACCTGCTCAGACCTCCTCTCCGCGCTCCAGACACTCAGACCTGCTCAGACCTCCTCACCGCGCCCCAGGCCTTCAGACCTCCTCAACGCGCCCCAGACACTCAGACCTCCTCACCGCGCCCCAGACCTGCTCAGGCCTCCTCACTGTGCCCCAGACACTCAGACCTGCTCAGACCTCCTCTCCGCGCCTCAGACACTCAGACCTCCTCAGACCTCCTCACCGCGCACCAGACACTCAGACCTGCTCAGACCTCCTCTCCACGCCCCAGACACTCAGACCTGCTCAGACCTCCTCTCCGCGCCCCAGACACTCAGACCTGCTCAGACCTCCTCACCGCGCTCCAGACACTCAGACCTGCTCAGACCTCCTCACCGCGCCCAAGACACTCAGACCTGCTCAGACCTCCTCCTCACCGCGCCCCAGACACTCAGACCTGCTCAGACCTCCTCACCGCACCCCAGACACTCAGACCTGCTCAGACCTCCTCTCCGCGCTCCAGACACTCAGACCTGCTCAGACCTCCTCTCCTCGCCCCAGACACTCAGACCTGCTCAGACCTCCTCTCCACGCTCCAGACACTCAGACCTGCTCAGACCTCCTCACTGCGCCCCAGAGACTCAGACCTCCTCAACGCGCCCCAGACACTCAGACCTCCTCTCCGCGCTCCAGACACTCAGACCTGCTCAGACCTCCTCTCCGCGCTCCAGACACTCAGACCTGCTCAGACCTCCTCACCGCGCTCCAGACACTCAGACCTGCTCAGACCTCCTCACCGCGCTCTGACACTCAGACCTGCATAGACCTCCTCTCCGCGCCCCAGACACTCAGACCTGCTCAGACCTCCTCACCGCGCCCCAGACACTCAGACCTGCTCAGACCTCCTCACCGCGCCCCAGACACTCAGACCTCCTCACCGCGCCCCAGACACTCAGACCTGCTCAGACCTCCTCTCCGCTCTCCAGACACTCAGACCTGCTCAGACCTCCTCTCCGCGCTCCAGACACTCAGACCTGCTCAGACCTCCTCTCCGCGCCCCAGACACTCAGACCTCCTCACCGCGCCCCAGACACTCAGACCTGCTCAGACCTCCTCACCACGCCCCAGACACTCAGACCTGCTCAGACCTCCTCTCCGCGCTCCAGACACTCAGACCTGCTCAGACCTCCTCACCGTGCCCCAGACACTCAGACCTCCTCACCGCGCCCCAGACACTCAGACCTCCTCACCGCGCCCCAGACACTCAGACCTGCTCAGACCTCCTCTCCGCGCCCCAGACCTGCTCAGGCCTCCTCACTGTGCCCCAGACACTCAGACCTGCTCAGACCTCCTCTCCGCGCCTCAGACACTCAGACTTCCTCAGACCTCCTCACCGCGCCCCAGACACTCAGACCTGCTCAGACCTCCTCTCCGCGCCCCAGACACTCAGACCTGCTCAGACCTCCTCTCCGTGCCTCAGACACTCAGACCTCCTCACCGCGCCCCAGACACTCAGACCTGCTCAGACCTCCTCTCCGCGCCCCAGACACTCAGACCTGCTCAGACCTCTTCTCCGCGCCTCAGACACTCAGACACTCAGACCTCCTCTCCGCGCTCCAGACACTCAGACCTGCTCAGACCTCCTCACCGCACCCCAGACACTCAGACCTGCTCAGACCTCCTCTCCGCGCTCCAGACACTCAGACCTGCTCAGACCTCCTCTCCTCGCCCCAGACACTCAGACCTGCTCAGACCTCCTCTCCACGCTCCAGACACTCAGACCTGCTCAGACCTCCTCACCGCGCCCCAGAGACTCAGACCTCCTCAACGCGCCCCAGACACTCAGACACTCAGACCTCCTCTCCGCGCTCCAGACACTCAGACCTGCTCAGACCTCCTCTCCGCGCTCCAGACACTCAGACCTGCTCAGACCTCCTCACCGCGCTCCAGACACTCAGACCTGCTCAGACCTCCTCACCGCGCTCTGACACTCAAACCTGCATAGACCTCCTCTCCGCGCCCCAGACACTCAGACCTGCTCAGACCTCCTCACCGCGCCCCAGACACTCAGACCTGCTCTGACCTCCTCACCGCGCCCCAGACACTCAGACCTCCTCACCGCGCCCCAGACACTCAGACCTGCTCAGACCTCCTCCTCACCGCGCCCCAGACACTCAGACCTGCTCAGACCTCCTCACCGCACCCCAGACACTCAGACCTGCTCAGACCTCCTCTCCGCGCTCCAGACACTCAGACCTGCTCAGATCTCCTCTCCTCGCCCCAGACACTCAGACCTGCTCAGACCTCCTCACCGCGCTTCAGACACTCAGACCTGCTCAGATCTCCTCTCCTCGCCCCAGACACTCAGACCTGCTCAGACCTCCTCACCGCGCTTCAGACACTCAGACCTGCATAGACCTCCTCTCCGCGCCCCAGACACTCAGACCTGCTCAGACCTCCTCACCGCGCTCCAGACACTCAGACCTGCTCAGACCTCCTCACCGCGCTCCAGACACTCAGACCTCCTCACCGCGCCCCAGACACTCAGACCTGCTCAGACCTCCTCACCGCGTGCCAGACACTCAGACCTGCTCAGACCTCTTCTCCGCGCCTCAGACACTCAGACACTCAGACCTCCTCTCCGCGCTCCAGACACTCAGACCTGCTCAGACCTCCTCTCCGCGCCCCAGACACTCAGACCTCACCGCACCCCAGACACTCAGACCTGCTCAGACCTCCTCACCGCACCCCAGACACTCAGACCTGCTCAGACCTCCTCTCCGCGCTCCAGACACTCAGACCTGCTCAGACCTCCTCTCCGCGCTCCAGACACTCAGACCTGCTCAGACCTCCTCACCGCGCCCCAGGCACTCAGACCTCCTCAACGCGCCCCAGACACTCAGACCTCCTCACCGCGCCCCAGACCTGCTCAGGCCTCCTCACTGTGCCCCAGACACTCAGACCTGCTCAGACCTCCTCTCCGCGCCTCAGACACTCAGACCTCCTCAGACCTCCTCACCGCGCACCAGACACTCAGACCTGCTCAGACCTCCTCTCCACGCCCCAGACACTCAGACCTGCTCAGACCTCCTCTCCGCGCCCCAGACACTCAGACCTGCTCAGACCTCCTCACCGCGCTCCAGACACTCAGACCTGCTCAGACCTCCTCACCGCACCCCAGACACTCAGACCTGCTCAGACCTCCTCACTGTGCCCCAGACACTCAGACCTCCTCAGACCTCCTCACCGCGCCCCAGACACTCAGACCTGCTCAGACCTCCTCACTGCGCCCCAGACACTCAGACCTGCTCAGACCTCCTCTCCGCGCCCCAGACACTCAGACCTGCTCAGACCTCCTCTCCGCGCTCCAGACAGTCAGACCTGCTTAGACCTCCTCTCTGCGCCCCAGACACTCAGACCTGCTCAGACCTCCTCTCTGCGCCCCAGACCTGCTCAGGCCTCCTCACTGTGCCCCAGACACTCAGACCTGCTCAGACCTCCTCTCCGCGCCTCAGACACTCAGACCTCCTCAGACCTCCTCACCGCGCTCCAGACACTCAGACCTGCTCAGACCTCCTCTCCGCGCCCCAGACACTCAGACCTGCTCAGACCTCCTCACCGCGCCCCAGACACTCAGACCTGCTCAGACCTCCTCACCGCGCCCCAGACACTCAGACCTGCTCAGACCTCCTCACCGCGCTCCAGACACGCAGACCTGCTCAGATCTCCTCACCGCGCCCAATACACTCAGACCTCCTCTCCGCGCCCCAGACACTCAGACCTGCTCAGACCTCCTCACCGCGCTCCAGACACTCAGACCTGCTCAGACCTCCTCACCGCACCCCAGACACTCAGACCTGCTCAGACCTCCTCACTGTGCCCCAGACACTCAGACCTCCTCAGACCTCCTCACCGCGCCCCAGACACTCAGACCTGCTCAGACCTCCTCACTGCGCCCCAGACACTCAGACCTGCTCAGACCTCCTCTCCGCGCCCCAGACACTCAGACCTGCTCAGACCTCCTCTCCGCGCTCCAGACAGTCAGACCTGCTTAGACCTCCTCTCTGCGCCCCAGACACTCAGACCTGCTCAGACCTCCTCTCTGCGCCCCAGACCTGCTCAGGCCTCCTCACTGTGCCCCAGACACTCAGACCTGCTCAGACCTCCTCTCCGCGCCTCAGACACTCAGACCTCCTCAGACCTCCTCACCGCGCTCCAGACACTCAGACCTGCTCAGACCTCCTCTCCGCGCCCCAGACACTCAGACCTGCTCAGACCTCCTCACCGCGCCCCAGACACTCAGACCTGCTCAGACCTCCTCACCGCGCCCCAGACACTCAGACCTGCTCAGACCTCCTCACCGCGCTCCAGACACGCAGACCTGCTCAGATCTCCTCACCGCGCCCAATACACTCAGACCTCCTCACCGCGCTCCAGACACTCAGACCTCCTCAGACCTCCTCACCGCACCCCAGACACTCAGACCTCCTCTCCGCGCTCCAGACACTCAGACCTGCTCAGACCTCCTCACCGCGCCCAAGACACTCAGACCTCCTCAACGCGCCCCAGACACTCAGACCTCCTCACCGCGCCCCAGACACTCAGACCTGCTCAGACCTCCTCTCCACGCCCCAGACCTGCTCAGGCCTCCTCACTGTGCCCCAGACACTCAGACCTGCTCAGACCTCCTCAATGCGCCCCAGACACTCAGACCTGCTCAGACCTCCTCTCCGCGCCCCAGACACTCAGACCTGCTCAGACCTCCTCTCCGCGCCCCAGACACTCAGACCTGCTCAGACCTCCTCACCGCGCTCCAGACACGCAGACCTGCTCAGATCTCCTCACCGCGCCCAAGACACTCAGACCTCCTCACCGCGCTCCAGACACGCAGACCTGCTCAGATCTCCTCACTGTGCCCCAGACACTCAGACCTGCTCAGACCTCCTCTCCGCGCCCCAGACCTGCTCAGGCCTCCTCACTGTGCCCCAGACACTCAGACCTCCTCAGACCTCCTCACCGCGCCCCAGACACTCAGACCTCCTCAGACCTCCTCACCGCACCCCAGACACTCAGACCTGCTCAGACCTCCTCTCCGCGCTCCAGACACTCAGACCTGCTCAGACCTCCTCACCGCGCCCCAGACACTCAGACCTCCTCAACGCGCCCCAGACACTCAGACCTCCTCACCGCGCCCCAGACACTCAGACCTGCTCAGACCTCCTCTCCGCGCCCCAGACCTGCTCAGGCCTCCTCACTGTGCCCCAGACACTCAGACCTGCTCAGACCTCCTCTCCGCGCCTCAGACACTCAGACCTCCTCAGACCTCCTCACTGCGCCCCAGACACTCAGACCTGCTCAGACCTCCTCTCCGCGCTCCAGACAGTCAGACCTGCTCAGACCTCCTCTCCGCGCTCCAGACAGTCAGACCTGCTTAGACCTCCTCACCGCGCCCCAGACACTCAGACCTCCTCAACGCGCCCCAGACCTGCTCAGGCCTCCTCACCGCACCCCAGACACTCAGACCTGCTCAGACCTCCTCTCCGCGCTCCAGACACTCAGACCTGCTCAGACCTCCTCTCCGCGCCCCAGACACTCAGGCCTGCTCAGACCTCCTCACCGCGCCCCAGACACTCAGACCTCCTCACCACGCCCCAGACACTCAGACCTGCTCAGACCTCCTCACCACGCCCCAGACACTCAGACCTGCTCAGACCTCCTCACCGCGCCCCAGACAGTCAGACCTGCTCAGACCTCCTCACCGCACCACAGACACTCAGACCTGCTCAGACCTCCTCACCGCGCCCCGGACACTCAGACCTGCTCAGACCTCCTCACCGCGCCCCAGACACTCAGACCTGCTCAGACCTCCTCTCCGCGCTCCAGACACTCAGACACTCAGACCTCCTCTCTGCGCTCCAGACACTCAGACCTGCTCAGACCTCCTCTCCGCGCTCCAGACACTCAGACCTGCTCAGACCTCCTCACCGCGCCCCAGAGACTCAGACCTGCTCAGACCTCCTCACCGCGCCCAAGACACTCAGACCTCCTCACCGCGCCCCAGACACTCAGACCTGCTCAGACCTCCTCACCGCGCCCAAGACACTCAGACCTCCTCACCGCGCCCCAGACACTCAGACCTGCTCAGACCTCCTCACCACGCCCCAGACACTCAGACCTGCTCAGATCTCCTCTCCGCGCTCCAGACACTCAGACCTGCTCAGACCTCCTCACGTGCCCCAGACACTCAGACCTCCTCACCGCGCCCCAGACACTCAGACCTCCTCACCGCGCCCCAGACACTCAGACCTGCTCAGACCTCCTCTCCGCGCCCCAGACCTGCTCAGGCCTCCTCACTGTGCCCCAGACACTCAGACCTGCTCAGACCTCCTCTCCGCGCCTCAGACACTCAGACTTACTCAGACCTCCTCACCGCGCCCCAGACACTCAGACCTGCTCAGACCTCCTCTCCGCGCCCCAGACACTCAGACCTGCTCAGACCTCCTCTCCGCGCCCCAGACACTCAGACCTGCTCAGACCTCCTCTCCGTGCTCCAGACACTCAGACCTGCTCAGACCTCCTCTCCTCGCCCCAGACACTCAGACCTGCTCAGACCTCCTCTCCACGCTCCAGACACTCAGACCTGCTCAGACCTCCTCACCGCGCCCTAGAGACTCAGACCTCCTCAACGCGCCCCAGACACTCAGACCTGCTCAGACCTCCTCACCGCGCTCCAGACACTCAGACCTGCTCAGACCTCCTCACCGCGCCCCAGACACTCAGACCTGCTCAGACCTCCTCACCGCGCCCCAGACACTCAGACCTCCTCACCGCGCCCCAGACACTCAGACCTGCTCAGACCTCCTCTCCGCGCTCCAGACAGTCAGACCTGCTCAGACCTCCTCACCGCGCCCCAGACACTCAGACCTCCTCACCGCGCCCCAGACCTGCTCAGGCCTCCTCACCGCACCCCAGACACTCAGACCTGCTCAGACCTCCTCTCCGCGCTCCAGACACTCAGACCTGCTCAGACCTCCTCTCCGCGCTCCAGACACTCAGACCTGCTCAGACCTCCTCTCCGCGCCCCAGACACTCAGGCCTGCTCAGACCTCCTCACCGCGCCCCAGACACTCAGACCTCCTCACCGCGCCCCAGACACTCAGACCTGCTCAGACCTCCTCTCCGCGCCCCAGACCTGCTCAGGCCTCCTCACTGTGCCCCAGACACTCAGACCTGCTCAGACCTCCTCTCCGCGCCTCAGACACTCAGACTTACTCAGACCTCCTCACCGCGCCCCAGACACTCAGACCTGCTCAGACCTCCTCTCCGCGCCCCAGACACTCAGACCTGCTCAGACCTCCTCTCCGCGCCCCAGACACTCAGACCTGCTCAGACCTCCTCTCCGTGCTCCAGACACTCAGACCTGCTCAGACCTCCTCTCCTCGCCCCAGACACTCAGACCTGCTCAGACCTCCTCTCCACGCTCCAGACACTCAGACCTGCTCAGACCTCCTCACCGCGCCCTAGAGACTCAGACCTCCTCAACGCGCCCCAGACACTCAGACCTGCTCAGACCTCCTCACCGCGCTCCAGACACTCAGACCTGCTCAGACCTCCTCACCGCGCCCCAGACACTCAGACCTGCTCAGACCTCCTCACCGCGCCCCAGACACTCAGACCTCCTCACCGCGCCCCAGACACTCAGACCTGCTCAGACCTCCTCTCCGCGCTCCAGACAGTCAGACCTGCTCAGACCTCCTCACCGCGCCCCAGACACTCAGACCTCCTCACCGCGCCCCAGACCTGCTCAGGCCTCCTCACCGCACCCCAGACACTCAGACCTGCTCAGACCTCCTCTCCGCGCTCCAGACACTCAGACCTGCTCAGACCTCCTCTCCGCGCTCCAGACACTCAGACCTGCTCAGACCTCCTCTCCGCGCCCCAGACACTCAGGCCTGCTCAGACCTCCTCACCGCGCCCCAGACACTCAGACCTCCTCACCACGCCCCAGACACTCAGACCTGCTCAGACCTCCTCACCGCGCCCCAGACAGTCAGACCTGCTCAGACCTCCTCACCGCGCCCCGGACACTCAGACCTGCTCAGACCTCCTCACCGCGCCCCAGACACTCAGACACTCAGACCTCCTCTCCGCGCTCCAGACACTCAGACCTGCTCAGACCTCCTCTCCGCGCTCCAGACACTCAGACCTGCTCAGACCTCCTCACCGCGCCCCAGAGACTCAGACCTGCTCAGACCTCCTCACCGCGCCCCAGACACTCAGACCTGCTCAGACCTCTTCTCCGCGCCTCAGACACTCAGACACTCAGACCTCCTCTCCGCGCTCCAGACACTCAGACCTGCTCAGACCTCCTCTCCGCACCCCAGACACTCAGACCTCACCGCGCCCCAGACACTCAGACCTGCTCAGACCTCCTCACCACACCCCAGACACTCAGACCTGCTCAGACCTCCTCTCCGCGCTCCAGACACTCAGACCTGCTCAGACCTCCTCTCCGCGCTCCAGACAGTCAGACCTGCTCAGACCTCCTCACCGCGCCCCAGACACTCAGACCTCCTCAACGCGCCCCAGACACTCAGACCTCCTCACCGTGCCCCAGACCTGCTCAGACCTCCTCACCACACCCCAGACACTCAGACCTGCTCAGACCTCCTCTCCGCGCCCCAGACACTCAGGCCTGCTCAGACCTCTTCACCGCGCCCCAGACACTCAGACCTCCTCACCACGCCCCAGACACTCAGACCTGCTCAGACCTCCTCACCGCGCCCCAGACAGTCAGACCTGCTCAGACCTCCTCACCGCACCACAGACACTCAGACCTGCTTAGACCTCCTCACCGCGCTCCAGACACTCAGACCTGCTCAGACCTCCTCTCCGCGCTCCAGACACTCAGACCTGCTCAGACCTCCTCACCGCGCTCTGACACTCAGACCTGCATAGACCTCCTCTCCGCGCTCCAGACACTCAGACCTCCTCACCGCGCTCTGACACTCAGACCTGCTCAGACCTCCTCACCGCGTTCTGACACTCAGACCTGCATAGACCTCCTCTCCGCGCTCCAGACACTCAGACCTGCTCAGACCTCCTCACCGCGCTCCAGACACTCAGACCTCCTCACCGCGCTCTGACACTCAGACCTGCTCAGACCTCCTCACCGCGCTCTGACACTCAGACCTGCATAGACCTCCTCTCCGCGCCCCAGACACTCAGACCTCCTCACCACGCCCCAGACACTCAGACCTGCTCAGACCTCCTCCTCACCGCGCCCCAGACACTCAGACCTCCTCACCGCACCCCAGACACTCAGACCTGCTCAGACCTCCTCTCCGCGCTCCAGACACTCAGACCTGCTCAGATCTCCTCTCCTCGCCCCAGACACTCAGACCTGCTCAGACCTCCTCACCGCGCTCCAGACACTCAGACCTGCTCAGACCTCCTCACCGCGCTCTGACACTCAGACCTGCATAGACCTCCTCTCCGCGCCCCAGACACTCAGACCTGCTCAGACCTCCTCACCGCGCTCCAGACACTCAGACCTGCTCAGACCTCCTCACCGCGCTCCAGACACTCAGACCTCCTCACCGCGCCCCAGACATTCAGACCTGCTCAGACCTCCTCACCGCGCCCCAGACACTCAGACCTGCTCAGACCTCTTCTCCGCGCCTCAGACACTCAGACACTCAGACCTCCTCTCCGCGCTCCAGACACTCAGACCTGCTCAGACCTCCTCTCCGCGCCCCAGACACTCAGACCTCACCACACCCCAGACACTCAGACCTGCTCAGACCTCCTCACCGCACCCCAGACACTCAGACCTGCTCAGACCTCCTCTCCGCGCTCCAGACACTCAGACCTGCTCAGACCTCCTCTCCGCGCTCCAGACACTCAGACCTGCTCAGACCTCCTCACCGCGCCCCAGGCCTTCAGACCTCCTCAACGCGCCCCAGACACTCAGACCTCCTCACCGCGCCCCAGACCTGCTCAGGCCTCCTCACTGTGCCCCAGACACTCAGACCTGCTCAGACCTCCTCTCCGCGCCTCAGACACTCAGACCTCCTCAGACCTCCTCACCGCGCACCAGACACTCAGACCTGCTCAGACCTCCTCTCCACGCCCCAGACACTCAGACCTGCTCAGACCTCCTCTCCGCGCCCCAGACACTCAGACCTGCTCAGACCTCCTCACCGCGCTCCAGACACTCAGACCTGCTCAGACCTCCTCACCGCGCCCAAGACACTCAGACCTGCTCAGACCTCCTCCTCACCGCGCCCCAGACACTCAGACCTGCTCAGACCTCCTCACCGCACCCCAGACACTCAGACCTGCTCAGACCTCCTCTCCGCGCTCCAGACACTCAGACCTGCTCAGACCTCCTCTCCTCGCCCCAGACACTCAGACCTGCTCAGACCTCCTCTCCACGCTCCAGACACTCAGACCTGCTCAGACCTCCTCACTGCGCCCCAGAGACTCAGACCTCCTCAACGCGCCCCAGACACTCAGACCTCCTCTCCGCGCTCCAGACACTCAGACCTGCTCAGACCTCCTCTCCGCGCTCCAGACACTCAGACCTGCTCAGACCTCCTCACCGCGCTCCAGACACTCAGACCTGCTCAGACCTCCTCACCGCGCTCTGACACTCAGACCTGCATAGACCTCCTCTCCGCGCCCCAGACACTCAGACCTGCTCAGACCTCCTCACCGCGCCCCAGACACTCAGACCTGCTCAGACCTCCTCACCGCGCCCCAGACACTCAGACCTCCTCACCGCGCCCCAGACACTCAGACCTGCTCAGACCTCCTCTCCGCTCTCCAGACACTCAGACCTGCTCAGACCTCCTCTCCGCGCTCCAGACACTCAGACCTGCTCAGACCTCCTCTCCGCGCCCCAGACACTCAGACCTCCTCACCGCGCCCCAGACACTCAGACCTGCTCAGACCTCCTCACCACGCCCCAGACACTCAGACCTGCTCAGACCTCCTCTCCGCGCTCCAGACACTCAGACCTGCTCAGACCTCCTCACCGTGCCCCAGACACTCAGACCTCCTCACCGCGCCCCAGACACTCAGACCTCCTCACCGCGCCCCAGACACTCAGACCTGCTCAGACCTCCTCTCCGCGCCCCAGACCTGCTCAGGCCTCCTCACTGTGCCCCAGACACTCAGACCTGCTCAGACCTCCTCTCCGCGCCTCAGACACTCAGACTTCCTCAGACCTCCTCACCGCGCCCCAGACACTCAGACCTGCTCAGACCTCCTCTCCGCGCCCCAGACACTCAGACCTGCTCAGACCTCTTCTCCGTGCCTCAGACACTCAGACCTCCTCACCGCGCCCCAGACACTCAGACCTGCTCAGACCTCTTCTCCGCGCCTCAGACACTCAGACACTCAGACCTCCTCTCCGCGCTCCAGACACTCAGACCTGCTCAGACCTCCTCACCGCACCCCAGACACTCAGACCTGCTCAGACCTCCTCTCCGCGCTCCAGACACTCAGACCTGCTCAGACCTCCTCTCCTCGCCCCAGACACTCAGACCTGCTCAGACCTCCTCTCCACGCTCCAGACACTCAGACCTGCTCAGACCTCCTCACCGCGCCCCAGAGACTCAGACCTCCTCAACGCGCCCCAGACACTCAGACACTCAGACCTCCTCTCCGCGCTCCAGACACTCAGACCTGCTCAGACCTCCTCTCCGCGCTCCAGACACTCAGACCTGCTCAGACCTCCTCACCGCGCTCCAGACACTCAGACCTGCTCAGACCTCCTCACCGCGCTCTGACACTCAAACCTGCATAGACCTCCTCTCCGCGCCCCAGACACTCAGACCTGCTCAGACCTCCTCACCGCGCCCCAGACACTCAGACCTGCTCTGACCTCCTCACCGCGCCCCAGACACTCTGACCTCCTCACCGCGCCCCAGACACTCAGACCTCCTCACCGCGCCCCAGACACTCAGACCTGCTCAGACCTCCTCCTCACCGCGCCCCAGACACTCAGACCTGCTCAGACCTCCTCACCGCACCCCAGACACTCAGACCTGCTCAGACCTCCTCTCCGCGCTCCAGACACTCAGACCTGCTCAGATCTCCTCTCCTCGCCCCAGACACTCAGACCTGCTCAGACCTCCTCACCGCGCTTCAGACACTCAGACCTGCTCAGATCTCCTCTCCTCGCCCCAGACACTCAGACCTGCTCAGACCTCCTCACCGCGCTTCAGACACTCAGACCTGCATAGACCTCCTCTCCGCGCCCCAGACACTCAGACCTGCTCAGACCTCCTCACCGCGCTCCAGACACTCAGACCTGCTCAGACCTCCTCACCGCGCTCCAGACACTCAGACCTCCTCACCGCGCCCCAGACACTCAGACCTGCTCAGACCTCCTCACCGCGTGCCAGACACTCAGACCTGCTCAGACCTCTTCTCCGCGCCTCAGACACTCAGACACTCAGACCTCCTCTCCGCGCTCCAGACACTCAGACCTGCTCAGACCTCCTCTCCGCGCCCCAGACACTCAGACCTCACCGCACCCCAGACACTCAGACCTGCTCAGACCTCCTCACCGCACCCCAGACACTCAGACCTGCTCAGACCTCCTCTCCGCGCTCCAGACACTCAGACCTGCTCAGACCTCCTCTCCGCGCTCCAGACACTCAGACCTGCTCAGACCTCCTCACCGCGCCCCAGGCACTCAGACCTCCTCAACGCGCCCCAGACACTCAGACCTCCTCACCGCGCCCCAGACCTGCTCAGGCCTCCTCACTGTGCCCCAGACACTCAGACCTGCTCAGACCTCCTCTCCGCGCCTCAGACACTCAGACCTCCTCAGACCTCCTCACCGCGCACCAGACACTCAGACCTGCTCAGACCTCCTCTCCACGCCCCAGACACTCAGACCTGCTCAGACCTCCTCTCCGCGCCCCAGACACTCAGACCTGCTCAGACCTCCTCACCGCGCTCCAGACACTCAGACCTGCTCAGACCTCCTCACCGCACCCCAGACACTCAGACCTGCTCAGACCTCCTCACCGCGCCTCAGACACTCAGACCTGCTCAGACCTCCTCACCGCGCCTCAGACACTCAGACCTGCTCAGACCTCCTCACCGCGCCCCGGACACTCAGACCTGCTCAGACCTCCTCACCGCACCCCAGACACTCAGACCTGCTCAGACCTCCTCACCGCACCCCAGACACTCAGACCTGCTCACCACGCCCAAGACACTCAGACCTCCTCACCGCGCCCCAGACACTCAGACCTGCTCAGACCTCCTCACCGCACCCCAGACACTCAGACCTGCTCAGACCTCCTCTCCGCGCTCCAGACACTCAGACCTGCTCAGACCTCCTCTCCGCGCCCCAGACACTCAGGCCTGCTCAGACCTCCTCACCGCGCCCCAGACACTCAGACCTCCTCACCGCGCCCCAGACACTCAGACCTGCTCAGACCTCCTCACCACGCCCCAGACACTCAGACCTGCTCAGACCTCCTCACCGCGCCCCAGACAGTCAGACCTGCTCAGACCTCCTCACCGCGCCCCGGACACTCAGACCTGCTCAGACCTCCTCACCGCGCCCCAGAGACTCAGACCTCCTCACCGCGCCCCAGACACTCAGACACTCAGACCTCCTCTCCGCGCTCCAGACACTCAGACCTGCTCAGACCTCCTCTCCGCGCTCCAGACACTCAGACCTGCTCAGACCTCCTCACCGCGCCCCAGGCACTCAGACCTCCTCAACGCGCCCCAGACACTCAGACCTCCTCACCGCGCCCCAGACCTGCTCAGGCCTCCTCACTGTGCCCCAGACACTCAGACCTGCTCAGACCTCCTCTCCGCGCCTCAGACACTCAGACCTCCTCAGACCTCCTCACCGCGCACCAGACACTCAGACCTGCTCAGACCTCCTCTCCGCGCCCCAGACACTCAGACCTGCTCAGACCTCCTCACCGCGCTCCAGACACTCAGACCTGCTCAGACCTCCTCACCGCGCCCAAGACACTCAGACCTCCTCTCCACGCCCCAGACACTCAGACCTGCTCAGACCTCCTCACCGCACCCCAGACACTCAGACCTGCTCAGACCTCCTCACCGCGCCTCAGACACTCAGACCTGCTCAGACCTCCTCACCGCGCCTCAGACACTCAGACCTGCTCAGACCTCCTCTCCGCGCTCCAGACACTCAGACCTGCTCAGACCTCCTCTCCTCGCCCCAGACACTCAGACCTGCTCTGACCTCCTCTTCACGCTCCAGACACTCAGACATGCTCAGACCTCCTCACCGCGCCCCAGAGACTCAGACCTCCTCAACGCGCCCCAGACACTCAGACCTGCTCAGACCTCCTCTCCGCGCCTCAGACACTCAGACCTCCTCAGACCTCCTCACCGCGCACCAGACACTCAGACCTGCTCAGACCTCCTCTCCACGCCCCAGACACTCAGACCTGCTCAGACCTCCTCTCCGCGCCCCAGACACTCAGACCTGCTCAGACCTCCTCACCGCGCTCCAGACACTCAGACCTGCTCAGACCTCCTCACCGCGCCCAAGACACTCAGACCTCCTCTCCACGCCCCAGACACTCAGACCTGCTCAGACCTCCTCACCGCACCCCAGACACTCAGACCTGCTCAGACCTCCTCACCGCGCCTCAGACACTCAGACCTGCTCAGACCTCCTCACCGCGCCTCAGACACTCAGACCTGCTCAGACCTCCTCTCCGCGCTCCAGACACTCAGACCTGCTCAGACCTCCTCTCCTCGCCCCAGACACTCAGACCTGCTCTGACCTCCTCTTCACGCTCCAGACACTCAGACATGCTCAGACCTCCTCACCGCGCCCCAGAGACTCAGACCTCCTCAACGCGCCCCAGACACTCAGACACTCACACCTCCTCTCCGCGCTCCAGACACTCAGACCTGCTCAGACCTCCTCTCCGCGCTCCAGACACTCAGACCTGCTCAGACCTCCTCACCGCGCTCCAGACACTCAGACCTGCTCAGACCTCCTCACCGCGCTCCAGACACTCAGACCTGCATAGACCTCCTCTCCGCGCCCGAGACACTCAGACCTGCTCAGACCTCCTCACCGCGCTCTGACACTCAGACCTGCATAGACCTCCTCTCCGCGCCCCAGACACTCAGACCTGCTCAGACCTCTTCTCCGCGCCTCAGACACTCAGACCTCCTCTCCGCGCTCCAGACACTCAGACCTGCTCAGACCTCCTCTCCGCGCCCCAGACACTCAGACCTCACCGCGCCCCAGACACTCAGACCTGCTCAGACCTCCTCACCGCACCCCAGACACTCAGACCTGCCCAGACCTCCTCTCCGCGCTCCAGACACTCAGACCTGCTCAGACCTCCTCTCCGCGCTCCAGACACTCAGACCTGCTCAGACCTCCTCACCGCGCCCCAGACACTCAGACCTCCTCAACGCGCCCCAGACACTCAGACCTCCTCACCGCGCCCCAGACCTGCTCAGGCCTCCTCACTGTGCCCCAGACACTCAGACCTGCTCAGACCTCCTCTCCGCGCCTCAGACACTCAGACCTCCTCAGACCTCCTCACCGCGCACCAGACACTCAGACCTGCTCAGACCTCCTCTCCACGCCCCAGACACTCAGACCTGCTCAGACCTCCTCTCCGCTCCCCAGACACTCAGACCTGCTCAGACCTCCTCACCGCGCTCCAGACACTCAGACCTGCTCAGACCTCCTCACCGCGCCCAAGACACTCAGACCTCCTCACTGCGCCCCAGACACTCAGACCTGCTCAGACCTCCTCACCGCACCCCAGACACTCAGACCTGCTCAGACCTCCTCACGTGCCCCAGACACTCAGACCTCCTCACCGCGCCCCAGACACTCAGACCTCCTCACCGCGCCCCAGACACTCAGACCTGCTCAGACCTCCTCTCCGCGCCCCAGACCTGCTCAGGCCTCCTCACTGTGCCCCAGACACTCAGACCTGCTCAGACCTCCTCTCCGCGCCTCAGACACTCAGACTTCCTCAGACCTCCTCACCGCGCCCCAGACACTCAGACCTGCTCAGACCTCCTCTCCGCGCCCCAGACACTCAGACCTGCTCAGACCTCTTCTCCGCGCCTCAGACACTCAGACACTCAGACCTCCTCTCCGCGCTCCAGACACTCAGACCTGCTCAGACCTCCTCTCCGCGCCCCAGACACTCAGACCTGCTCAGACCTCGTCCTCACCGCGCCCCAGACACTCAGACCTGCTCAGACCTCCTCACCGCACCCCAGACACTCAGACCTGCTCAGACCTCCTCTCCGCGCTCCAGACACTCAGACCTGCTCAGACCTCCTCTCCTCGCCCCAGACACTCAGACCTGCTCAGACCTCCTCTCCACGCTCCAGACACTCAGACCTGCTCAGACCTCCTCACCGCGCCCCAGAGACTCAGACCTCCTCAACGCGCCCCAGACACTCAGACACTCACACCTCCTCTCCGCGCTCCAGACACTCAGACCTGCTCAGACCTCCTCTCCGCGCTCCAGACACTCAGACCTGCTCAGACCTCCTCACCGCGCTCCAGACACTCAGACCTGCTCAGACCTCCTCACCGCGCTCTGACACTCAGACCTGCATAGACCTCCTCTCCGCGCCCCAGACACTCAGACCTGCTCAGACCTCTTCTCCGCGCCTCAGACCTCCTCTCCGCGCTCCAGACACTCAGACCTGCTCAGACCTCCTCTCCGCGCCCCAGACACTCAGACCTGCTCAGACCTCTTCTCCGCGCCTCAGACACTCAGACCTCCTCTCCGCGCTCCAGACACTCAGACCTGCTCAGACCTCCTCTCCGCGCCCCAGACACTCAGACCTCACCGCGCCCCAGACACTCAGACCTGCTCAGACCTCCTCACCGCACCCCAGACACTCAGACCTGCCCAGACCTCCTCTCCGCGCTCCAGACACTCAGACCTGCTCAGACCTCCTCTCCGCGCTCCAGACACTCAGACCTGCTCAGACCTCCTCACCGCGCCCCAGACACTCAGACCTCCTCAACGCGCCCCAGACACTCAGACCTGCTCAGACCTCCTCACCGCGCTCCAGACACTCAGACCTGCTCAGACCTCCTCACCGCGCTCAAGACACTCAGACCTCCTCACTGCGCCCCAGACACTCAGACCTGGTCAGACCTCCTCACCGCGCCCCAGACACTCAGACCTGCTCAGATCTCCTCACCGCGCCCCAAGACACTCAGACCTCCTCACCGCGCCCCAGACACTCAGACCTGCTCAGACCTCCTCTCCGCGCCCCAGACCTGCTCAGGCCTCCTCACTGTGCCCCAGACACTCAGACCTGCTCAGACCTCCTCTCCGTGCCTCAGACACTCAGACTTCCTCAGACCTCCTCACCGCGCCCCAGACACTCAGACCTGCTCAGACCTCCTCTCCGCGCCCCAGACACTCAGACCTGCTCAGACCTCTTCTCCGCGCCCCAGACACTCAGACACTCAGACCTCCTCTCCGCGCTCCAGACACTCAGACCTGCTCAGACCTCCTCTCCGCGCCCCAGACACTCAGACCTGCTCAGACCTCCTCCTCACCGCGCCCCAGACACTCAGACACTCACACCTCCTCTCCGCGCTCCAGACACTCAGACCTGCTCAGACCTCCTCTCCGCGCTCCAGACACTCAGACCTGCTCAGACCTCCTCACCGCGCTCCAGACACTCAGACCTGCTCAGACCTCCTCACCGCGCTCTGACACTCAGACCTGCATAGACCTCCTCTCCGCGCCCCAGACACTCAGACCTGCTCAGACCTCTTCTCCGCGCCTCAGACACTCAGACCTCCTCTCCGCGCTCCAGACACTCAGACCTGCTCAGACCTCCTCTCCGCGCCCCAGACACTCAGACCTGCTCAGACCTCCTCACCGCACCCCAGACACTCAGACCTGCCCAGACCTCCTCTCCACGCCCCAGACACTCAGACCTGCTCAGACCTCCTCTCCGCGCCCCAGACACTCAGACCTGCTCAGACCTCCTCACCCCGCTCCAGACACTCAGACCTACTCAGACCTCCTCACCGCCCCCCAGACACTCAGACCTCCTCAACGCGCCCCAGACACTCAGACCTCCTCACCGCGCCCCAGACCTGCTCAGGCCTCCTCACTGTGCCCCAGACACTCAGACCTGCTCAGACCTCCTCTCCGCGCCTCAGACACTCAGACCTCCTCAGACCTCCTCACCGCACACCAGACACTCAGACCTGCTCAGACCTCCTCTCCACGCCCCAGACACTCAGACCTGCTCAGACCTCCTCTCCGCGCCCCAGACACTCAGACCTGCTCAGACCTCCTCACCGTGCTCCAGACACTCAGACCTGCTCAGACCTCCTCACCGCGCCCAAGACACTCAGACCTCCTCACCGCGCCCCAGACACTCAGACCTGCTCAGACCTCCTCACCGCGCCCCAGACACTCAGACCTGCTCAGACCTCCTCACCGCGCCCCAGACACTCAGACCTGCTCAGACCTCCTCACCGCGCCCCAGACACTCAGACCTCCTCAATGCGCCCCAGACACTCAGACCTCCTCACCGCGCCCCAGACACTCAGACCTGCTCAGACCTCCTCTCCGCGCCCCAGACCTGCTCAGGCCTCCTCACTGTGCCCCAGACACTCAGACCTGCTCAGACCTCCTCTCCGCGCCTCAGACACTCAGACCTCCTCAGACCTCCTCACCGCGCCCCAGACACTCAGACCTGCTCAGACCTCCTCTCCGCGCATCAGACACTCAGACACTCACACCTCCTCTCTGCGCTGCAGACACTCAGACCTGCTCAGACCTCCTCCTCACCGCGCCCCAGACACTCAGACCTGCTCAGACCTCCTCACTGCACCCCAGACACTCAGACCTGCTCAGACCTCCTCTCCACGCTCCAGACACTCAGACTCGCTCAGACCTCCTCACCTCGCCCCAGACACTCAGACCTGCTCAGACCTCCTCTCCGCGCCCCAGACACTCAGACCTCCTCACCGCGCCCCAGACAATCAGACCTGCTCAGACCTCCTCTCCGCGCTCCAGACACTCAGACCTGCTCAGACCTCCTGTCCGCGCTCCAGACACTTAGACCTGCTCAGACCTCCTCTCCGCGCTCCAGACACTCAGACCTGCTCAGACCTCCTCTCCGCGCTCCAGACACTTAGACCTGCTCAGACCTCCTCTCTGCGCTGCAGACACTCAGACCTGCTCAGACCTCCTCTCCACGCCCCAGACACTCAGACCTGCTCAGACCTCCTCACCGCACCCCAGACACTCAGACCTGCTCAGACCTCCTCACCGCGCCTCAGACACTCAGACCTGCTCAGACCTCCTCACCGCGCCTCAGACACTCAGACCTGCTCAGACCTCCTCTCCGCGCTCCAGACACTCAGACCTGCTCAGACCTCCTCTCCTCGCCCCAGACACTCAGACCTGCTCTGACCTCCTCTTCACGCTCCAGACACTCAGACATGCTCAGACCTCCTCACCGCGCCCCAGAGACTCAGACCTCCTCAACGCGCCCCAGACACTCAGACACTCACACCTCCTCTCCGCGCTCCAGACACTCCGACCTGCTCAGACCTCCTCTCCGCGCTCCAGACACTCAGACCTGCTCAGACCTCCTCACCGCGCTCCAGACACTCAGACCTGCTCAGACCTCCTCACCGCGCTCCAGACACTCAGACCTGCATAGACCTCCTCTCCGCGCCCCAGACACTCAGACCTGCTCAGACCTCCTCACCGCGCTCTGACACTCAGACCTGCATAGACCTCCTCTCCGCGCCCCAGACACTCAGACCTGCTCAGACCTCTTCTCCGCGCCTCAGACACTCAGACCTCCTCTCCGCGCTCCAGACACTCAGACCTGCTCAGACCTCCTCTCCGCGCCCCAGACACTCAGACCTCACCGCGCCCCAGACACTCAGACCTGCTCAGACCTCCTCACCGCACCCCAGACACTCAGACCTGCCCAGACCTCCTCTCCGCGCTCCAGACACTCAGACCTGCTCAGACCTCCTCTCCGCGCTCCAGACACTCAGACCTGCTCAGACCTCCTCACCGCGCCCCAGACACTCAGACCTCCTCAACGCGCCCCAGACACTCAGACCTCCTCACCGCGCCCCAGACCTGCTCAGGCCTCCTCACTGTGCCCCAGACACTCAGACCTGCTCAGACCTCCTCTCCGCGCCTCAGACACTCAGACCTCCTCAGACCTCCTCACCGCGCACCAGACACTCAGACCTGCTCAGACCTCCTCTCCACGCCCCAGACACTCAGACCTGCTCAGACCTCCTCTCCGCTCCCCAGACACTCAGACCTGCTCAGACCTCCTCACCGCGCTCCAGACACTCAGACCTGCTCAGACCTCCTCACCGCGCCCAAGACACTCAGACCTCCTCACTGCGCCCCAGACACTCAGACCTGCTCAGACCTCCTCACCGCGCCCCAGACACTCAGACCTGCTCAGACCTCCTCACGTGCCCCAGACACTCAGACCTCCTCACCGCGCCCCAGACACTCAGACCTCCTCACCGCGCCCCAGACACTCAGACCTGCTCAGACCTCCTCTCCGCGCCCCAGACCTGCTCAGGCCTCCTCACTGTGCCCCAGACACTCAGACCTGCTCAGACCTCCTCTCCGCGCCTCAGACACTCAGACTTCCTCAGACCTCCTCACCGCGCCCCAGACACTCAGACCTGCTCAGACCTCCTCTCCGCGCCCCAGACACTCAGACCTGCTCAGACCTCTTCTCCGCGCCTCAGACACTCAGACACTCAGACCTCCTCTCCGCGCTCCAGACACTCAGACCTGCTCAGACCTCCTCTCCGCGCCCCAGACACTCAGACCTGCTCAGACCTCGTCCTCACCGCGCCCCAGACACTCAGACCTGCTCAGACCTCCTCACCGCACCCCAGACACTCAGACCTGCTCAGACCTCCTCTCCGCGCTCCAGACACTCAGACCTGCTCAGACCTCCTCTCCTCGCCCCAGACACTCAGACCTGCTCAGACCTCCTCTCCACGCTCCAGACACTCAGACCTGCTCAGACCTCCTCACCGCGCCCCAGAGACTCAGACCTCCTCAACGCGCCCCAGACACTCAGACACTCACACCTCCTCTCCGCGCTCCAGACACTCAGACCTGCTCAGACCTCCTCTCCGCGCTCCAGACACTCAGACCTGCTCAGACCTCCTCACCGCGCTCCAGACACTCAGACCTGCTCAGACCTCCTCACCGCGCTCTGACACTCAGACCTGCATAGACCTCCTCTCCGCGCCCCAGACACTCAGACCTGCTCAGACCTCTTCTCCGCGCCTCAGACCTCCTCTCCGCGCTCCAGACACTCAGACCTGCTCAGACCTCCTCTCCGCGCCCCAGACACTCAGACCTGCTCAGACCTCTTCTCCGCGCCTCAGACACTCAGACCTCCTCTCCGCGCTCCAGACACTCAGACCTGCTCAGACCTCCTCTCCGCGCCCCAGACACTCAGACCTCACCGCGCCCCAGACACTCAGACCTGCTCAGACCTCCTCACCGCACCCCAGACACTCAGACCTGCCCAGACCTCCTCTCCGCGCTCCAGACACTCAGACCTGCTCAGACCTCCTCTCCGCGCTCCAGACACTCAGACCTGCTCAGACCTCCTCACCGCGCCCCAGACACTCAGACCTCCTCTCCGCGCTCCAGACACTCAGACCTGCTCAGACCTCCTCACCGCGCTCAAGACACTCAGACCTCCTCACTGCGCCCCAGACACTCAGACCTGCTCAGACCTCCTCTCCGCGCCCCAGACCTGCTCAGGCCTCCTCACTGTGCCCCAGACACTCAGACCTGCTCAGACCTCCTCTCCGTGCCTCAGACACTCAGACTTCCTCAGACCTCCTCACCGCGCCCCAGACACTCAGACCTGCTCAGACCTCCTCTCCGCGCCCCAGACACTCAGACCTGCTCAGACCTCCTCACCGCGCTCCAGACACTCAGACCTTCTCACCGCGCCCCAGACACTCAGACACTCAGACCTCCTCTCCGCGCTCCAGACACTCAGACCTGCTCAGACCTCCTCTCCGCGCCCCAGACACTCAGACCTGCTCAGACCTCCTCCTCACCGCGCCCCAGACACTCAGACACTCACACCTCCTCTCCGCGCTCCAGACACTCAGACCTGCTCAGACCTCCTCTCCGCGCTCCAGACACTCAGACCTGCTCAGACCTCCTCACCGCGCTCCAGACACTCAGACCTGCTCAGACCTCCTCACCGCGCTCTGACACTCAGACCTGCATAGACCTCCTCTCCGCGCCCCAGACACTCAGACCTGCTCAGACCTCTTCTCCGCGCCTCAGACACTCAGACCTCCTCTCCGCGCTCCAGACACTCAGACCTGCTCAGACCTCCTCTCCGCGCCCCAGACACTCAGACCTGCTCAGACCTCCTCACCGCACCCCAGACACTCAGACCTGCCCAGACCTCCTCTCCACGCCCCAGACACTCAGACCTGCTCAGACCTCCTCTCCGCGCCCCAGACACTCAGACCTGCTCAGACCTCCTCACCCCGCTCCAGACACTCAGACCTACTCAGACCTCCTCACCGCCCCCCAGACACTCAGACCTCCTCAACGCGCCCCAGACACTCAGACCTCCTCACCGCGCCCCAGACCTGCTCAGGCCTCCTCACTGTGCCCCAGACACTCAGACCTGCTCAGACCTCCTCTCCGCGCCTCAGACACTCAGACCTCCTCAGACCTCCTCACCGCACACCAGACACTCAGACCTGCTCAGACCTCCTCTCCACGCCCCAGACACTCAGACCTGCTCAGACCTCCTCTCCGCGCCCCAGACACTCAGACCTGCTCAGACCTCCTCACCGTGCTCCAGACACTCAGACCTGCTCAGACCTCCTCACCGCGCCCAAGACACTCAGACCTCCTCACCGCGCCCCAGACACTCAGACCTGCTCAGACCTCCTCACCGCGCCCCAGACACTCAGACCTGCTCAGACCTCCTCACCGCGCCCCAGACACTCAGACCTGCTCAGACCTCCTCACCGCGCCCCAGACACTCAGACCTCCTCAATGCGCCCCAGACACTCAGACCTCCTCACCGCGCCCCAGACACTCAGACCTGCTCAGACCTCCTCTCCGCGCCCCAGACCTGCTCAGGCCTCCTCACTGTGCCCCAGACACTCAGACCTGCTCAGACCTCCTCTCCGCGCCTCAGACACTCAGACCTCCTCAGACCTCCTCACCGCGCCCCAGACACTCAGACCTGCTCAGACCTCCTCTCCGCGCATCAGACACTCAGACACTCACACCTCCTCTCTGCGCTGCAGACACTCAGACCTGCTCAGACCTCCTCCTCACCGCGCCCCAGACACTCAGACCTGCTCAGACCTCCTCACTGCACCCCAGACACTCAGACCTGCTCAGACCTCCTCTCCACGCTCCAGACACTCAGACTCGCTCAGACCTCCTCACCTCGCCCCAGACACTCAGACCTGCTCAGACCTCCTCTCCGCGCCCCAGACACTCAGACCTCCTCACCGCGCCCCAGACAATCAGACCTGCTCAGACCTCCTCTCCGCGCTCCAGACACTCAGACCTGCTCAGACCTCCTGTCCGCGCTCCAGACACTTAGACCTGCTCAGACCTCCTCTCCGCGCTCCAGACACTCAGACCTGCTCAGACCTCCTCTCCGCGCTCCAGACACTTAGACCTGCTCAGACCTCCTCTCTGCGCTGCAGACACTCAGACCTGCTCAGACCTCCTCTTCGCGCCCCAGACACTCAGACCTGCTCAGACCTCCTCCTCACCGCGCCCCAGACACTCAGACCTGCTCAGACCTCCTCACTGCACCCCAGACACTCAGACCTGCTCAGACCTCCTCTCCATGCTCCAGACACTCAGACCTGCTCAGACCTCCTCTCCACGCCCCAGACACTCAGACTTGCTCAGACCTCCTCACCGCAGACCTGGACACTCAGACCTGCTCAGACCTCCTCACCTCACCCCAGACACTCAGACCTGCTCAGACCTCCTCACCGCGCCCCAGACACTCAGACCTGCTCAGACCTCCTCACCGCGCCCCAGACACTCAGACCTCCTCACCGCGCCCCAGACAATCAGACCTGCTCAGACCTCCTCTCCGCGCCCCAGACACTCAGACCTGCTCAGACCTCCTCTCCGCGCCCCAGACACTCAGACCTGCTCAGACCTCCTCTCCACGCCCCAGACACTCAGACCTGATCAGACCTCCTCACCGCAGACCTGGACACTCAGACCTGCTCAGACCTCCTCTCCGCGCCCCAGACACTCAGACCTGCTCAGACCTCCTCACCGGGCCCCAGACACTCAGACCTGCTCAGACCTCCTCTCCGCGCTCCAGACACTCAGACCTGCTCAGACCTCCTCACCGCGCCCCAGACACTCAGACCTCCTCAACGCGCCCCAGACACTCAGACCTCCTCACCGCGCCCCAGAACTGCTCAGGCCTCCTCACTGTGCCCCAGACACTCAGACCTCCTCAGACCTCCTCACCGCGCACCAGACACTCAGACCTGCTCAGACCTCCTCTCCACGCCCCAGACACTCAGACCTGCTCAGACCTCCTCTCCGTGCCCCAGACACTCAGACCTGCTCAGACCTCCTCACCGCGCTCCAGACACTCAGACCTGCTCAGACCTCCTCACCGCGCCCAAGACACTCAGACCTCCTCACCGCGCCCCAGACACTCAGACACTCAGACCTCCTCTCCGCGCTCCAGACACTCAGACCTGCTCAGACCTCCTCTTCGCGCTCCAGACACTCAGACCTGCTCAGACCTCCTCACCGCGCTCCAGACACTCAGACCTGCTCAGACCTCCTCACCGCGCCCCAGACACTCAGACCTGCTCAGACCTCCTCACCGCGCCCCAGACACTCAGACCTGCTCAGACCTCCTCACCGCGCCCAAGACACTCAGACCTCCTCACCGCGCCCCAGACACTCAGACCTGCTCAGACCTCCTCACCGCGCCCCAGACACTCAGACCTGCTCAGACCTCCTCTCTGCGCTCCAGACACTCAGACCTGCTCAGACCTCCTCACCGCGCCCCAGACACTCAGACCTCCTCAATGCGCCCCAGACACTCAGACCTCCTCACAGCGCCCCAGACACTCAGACCTGCTCAGACCACCTCTCCGCGCCCCAGACCTGCTCAGGCCTCCTCACTGTGCCCCAGACACTCAGACCTGCTCAGACCTCCTCTCCGCGCCTCAGACACTCAGACCTCCTCAGACCTCCTCACCGCGCCCCAGACACTCAGACCTGCTCAGACCTCCTCTCCGGGCCCCAGACACTCAGACCTGCTCAGACCTCTTCTCCGCGCCTCAGACACTCAGACACTCAGACCTCCTCTCCACGCTCCAGACACTCAGACCTGCTCAGACCTCCTCACCACGCCCCAGACACTCAGACCTGCTCAGACCTCCTCACCGCACCCCAGACACTCAGACCTGCTCAGACCTACTCTCCGCGCTCCAGACACTCAGACCTGCTCAGACCTCCTCTCCTCGCCCCAGACACTCAGACCTGCTCAGACCTCCTCTCCACGCTCCAGACACTCAGACCTGCTCAGACCTCCTCACCGCGCCCCAGAGACTCAGACCTCCTCAACGCGCCCCAGACACTCAGACCTGCTCAGACCTCCTCTCCTCGCCCCAGACACTCAGACCTGCTCAGACCTCCTCTCCGCGCCCCAGACACTCAGACCTCACCGCGCCCCAGACACTCAGACCTGCTCAGACCTCCTCACCGCACCCCAGACACTCAGACCTGCCCAGACCTCCTCTCCGCGCTCCAGACACTCAGACCTGCTCAGACCTCCTCTCCGCGCCCCAGACACTCAGACCTCACCGCGCCCCAGACACTCAGACCTGCTCAGACCTCCTCACCGCACCCCAGACACTCAGACCTGCCCAGACCTCCTCTCCGCGCTCCAGACACTCAGACCTGCTCAGACCTCCTCTCCGCGCTCCAGACACTCAGACCTGCTCAGACCTCCTCACCGCGCCCCAGACACTCAGACCTCCTCAATGCGCCCCAGACACTCAGACCTCCTCACAGCGCCCCAGACACTCAGACCTGCTCAGACCTCCTCTCCGCGCCCCAGACCTGCTCAGGCCTCCTCACTGTGCCCCAGACACTCAGACCTGTTCAGACCTCCTCTCCGCGCCTCAGACACTCAGACCTCCTCAGACCTCCTCACTGCGCCCCAGACACTCAGACTTCCTCAGACCTCCTCACCGTGCCCCAGACACTCAGACCTGCTCAGACCTCCTCTCCGCGCCCCAGACACTCAGACCTGCTCAGACCTCTTCTCCGCGCCTCAGACACTCAGACACTCAGACCTCCTCTCCGCGCTCCAGACACTCAGACCTGCTCAGACCTCCTCTCCGCGCCCCAGACACTCAGACCTGCTCAGACCTCCTCCTCACCGCGCCCCAGACACTCAGACCGCGCCCAAGACACTCAGACCTCCTCACCGCGCCCCAGACACTCAGACCTGCTCAGACGTCCTCTCCGCGCTCCAGACACTCAGACCTGCTCAGACCTCCTCTCCTCGCCCCAGACACTCAGACCTGCTCAGACCTCCTCTCCACGCTCCAGACACTCGGACCTGCTCAGACCTCCTCACCGCGCCCCAGAGACTCAGACCTCCTCAACGCGCCCCAGACACTCAGACACTCACACCTCCTCTCCGCGCTCCAGACACTCAGACCTGCTCAGACCTCCTCTCCGCGCTCCAGACACTCAGACCTGCTCAGACCTCCTCACCGCGCTCCAGACACTCAGACCTGCTCAGACCTCCTCACCGCGCTCTGACACTCAGACCTGCATAGACCTCCTCTCCGCGCCCCAGACACTCAGACCTGCTCAGACCTCTTCTCCGCGCCTCAGACACTCAGACCTCCTCTCCGCGCTCCAGACACTCAGACCTGCTCAGACCTCCTCTCCGCGCCCCAGACACTCAGACCTCACCGCGCCCCAGACACTCAGACCTGCTCAGACCTCCTCACCGCACCCCAGACACTCAGACCTGCCCAGACCTCCTCTCCGCGCTCCAGACACTCAGACCTGCTCAGACCTCCTCACCGCGCCCCAGACACTCAGACCTCCTCAACGCGCCCCAGACACTCAGACCTCCTCACCGCGCCCCAGACCTGCTCAGGCCTCCTCACTGTGCCCCAGACACTCAGACCTGCTCAGACCTCCTCTCCGCGCCTCAGACACTCAGACCTCCTCAGACCTCCTCACCGCGCACCAGACACTCAGACCTGCTCAGACCTCCTCTCCACGCCCCAGACACTCAGACCTGCTCAGACCTCCTCTCCGCGCCCCAGACACTCAGACCTGCTCAGACCTCCTCACCGCGCTCCAGACACTCAGACCTGCTCAGACCTCCTCACCGCGCCCAAGACACTCAGACCTCCTCACCGCGCCCCAGACACTCAGACCTGCTCAGACCTCCTCACCGCGCCCCAGACACTCAGACCTGCTCAGACCTCCTCACCGCGCCCCAGACACTCAGACTTCCTCACCGCGCCCCAGACACTCAGACCTGCTCAGACCTCCTCTCCGCGCCCCAGACCTGCTCAGGCCTCCTCACTGTGCCCCAGACACTCAGACCTGCTCAGACCTCCTCTCCGCGCCTCAGACATTCAGACCTCCTCAGACCTCCTCACCGCGCCCCAGACACTCAGACCTGCTCAGACCTCCTCTCCGCGCCTCAGACACTCAGACACTCACACCTCCTCTCCGCGCTCCAGACACTCAGACCTGCTCAGACCTCCTCACCGCACCCCAGACACTCAGACCTGCTCAGACCTCTTCTCCGCGCCTCAGACACTCAGACACTCAGACCTCCTCTCCGCGCTCCAGACACTCAGACCTGCTCAGACCTCCTATCCGCGCCCCAGACACTCAGACCTGCTCAGACCTCCTCCTCACCGCGCCCCAGACACTCAGACCTGCTCAGACCTCCTCACCGCACCCCAGACACTCAGACCTGCTCAGACCTCCTCTCCGCGCTCCAGACACTCAGACCTGCTCAGACCTCCTCTCCTCGCCCCAGACACTCAGACCTGCTCAGACCTCCTCTCCACGCTCCAGACACTCAGACCTGCTCAGACCTCCTCACCGCGCCCCAGAGACTCAGACCTCCTCAACGCGCCCCAGACACTGGGATGGGAGAAAATCGGAGGAAAATGGAGAGGGAAAAAGGAAAAAGAAAAAAGGAAGGGAAGGAAGAGGCGTTAAGTGTCCAAATGACCCTTACCTACACCATGAATGCAGGCTGAGAGGACTGCAACACTGGTCTCCACGTTGACGAAAGTCCTCGCTCCAACAGCCGATCATGGTGTAGGGCTGACTACATCCTCTGTCAAAGATGACGGTGTAGTCAGTGTTACAAAGGATCAGATTAAACCGAATATATATATTTATTGATTGATATATATTGCATAATATTTGTATATCGTTTGATATCCCTTGTATATTCCTTGTACATATACACGGAATATCCCTTTAGTCATTGTTGACCAGACTCTCTACTACCGACAGATCCTCTACCCCTGCTGGCTTACAACCGGGGGGACCCTTCCAGTATCTCCCGCTATATATTACTAGTGTACCATAGATATAATTCCCTAAGATTCAGGTTGTATAATTACCTCCTGCGTAACCAGAGAATGGACATTCATTATTGATTTGCCTACGCACATTCCTTTGCCTTATAAGCGCATCCAAAGTAAAATAGAGAAGTATATTATGTACCTTTTGCTGCAATAAATACTTAATTACCACTTTGTGTGGAACCGATTCATTGTGGGAAGTGTTCATCATATTTATATATCATGTACTGTATGGCCAGTAATTAAAGTACATAAAGCGGTAGTGGTTTAATGATACCATACTTATCAATACAGTCAGGGAATTGTACCCCTCAGTTACAATGGTCCTTCGAGCCGGAGGGTAACTAGTGTAATATTAATATAGTGGTATTAATATTGACATGGCCTATGATGAACACTCCACAAAACGGTTCTCCTAAAGTAGATCGCCCGCAGCGTAGACGGCAGACACCTCAGTACTTAGAGGATTACGTTGCCAATATACTACCTAGCTTTCTACAGACGGTAAACGCGGAAAAAGTAGATAGTAAAATTATGTCCGACCCTATCGACCAGGCTACCCCGCCAATAGAGGCCCTAGTGGGTTCTAACGTAACTGACCAAGCTCACGGTAGGGACCAGGAGGGACCCGACATGACTTTACCCCCCGCCAAGACCAAAGAAGTAGTCCCCGGAGAGCTCCAGGATAAAGACAGCCCTCCAGGGATGGAACTCTACCCGCTACAAGAAGAGGAGAGCACCCCGGAGATGGATCTCCAGGACTCGCCACAGGAGAACAGATCTCCAACGAGTACTGCCAGGAGCGGATCACCTCAACCAGCGTCTTCCCCCAGCGAGGCGGACAAGATGCTGGCACAGGCATTCCTCGCCAGCCTAGCAGCCTCAACAGAGCGCGATCGACTCCAAGCACAGACGCTTAGTGAGTGCGAACATTCTTCCATGGAAAGAGAACGCCTTCAGGCGCAGCAACGGAGCGACGAAGATCGTATACGTCTAGAGATTAGACGCCTTCAGACGGAAGAGAATATGGTAAGGGACCGGGCCGAAGCCCAGCACGCCGCCGCCGAAGCCCAGCGCGCCGCTGCCGGTGCCCAAAGAGAAGCAGAGCGCGACCTCGCTCTCACCAAGCGCGAAGCCGAGCGCGACCGATTACAAGCGCAGATAATGGAGCAGCTGATCACCAGGGCAACACCCCCTCCCTCCGCACGGGGTTCCAGGGCCTCGTCAAGACAAGGGTCAAGGGCACCCTCCCCTACCCGATCAAGCGACCCTGAGCCCGACCAGCAGAGAGAGCCTATACCCCCCTCCGAACCCCTTCCCCGACCGGTCCAAGTGAGACCCAGCTACAAGGAAGAAACGGTCTACACCGCGGAGAGGCTAAATAGACGACTACAGGATCTAGAGGACCTGCCAGAGGAAGAAGAAGAGGGAGAGGAGGAGAGTCAAGCCCGACAGCAGCACAGTACTCCACAGGACCAGGAGGTCCAGTACAGCCCAGGCTCTACCCCCGCGGCTCTGCGCTACAGACCCCCGACTCAATTCACGGGTGAGCTTGACGCACGACCAGCCCCGAGGAACAGCACCTGGATACGCGGGCCATGGTACCCAGCAGGTACCAGCCCACCAAGAGGCGTAAGAGGAGACTCGCCTAGGAGGCCTCTCTTCCAACGCTCACCGATGTGCCAGCCATCCATGGCATCATACATTGGCACACCGACGTTTCCGGACTTCACCCACGAGAACAGAGCACAGTACACGGAGCTACGAATGTGCTTAGAGACAATGATGTCCGATGTAGCTGATGAACCGTACAAGTATGCTATCCTACTGAAGCACCTCAAGGTGCCCCGAGCGCACAATATAGCACTGGCCTATGCCACCTCTACTACCCCATACACAGCGGCTCTAGCAGCACTCGACCAAAGATATGGACGCATATGGGACTACGTAATACAAGAGATAAGGCATATTGACCGCCTACCCCCAGCCACAGACAATCGCTCACTAGATGACCTGTCTATCAAGGTACAATCCCTGGTAGGGATGCTGGGGGCGCAAAGAGAAAAGGGTATGCACGAACTGTACGCAAACTCTAATGTCGAGAGGATTTTAGAGAAGCTTCCGCCCGCCCGACAAGAGCGCTTCAGGCGGCAAAGAGACCACCGTGATCCTAACGGTCCCGAGCCATCCCTCCTAGACCTAGCCGACTTCCTGGCGAGAGAAGTCAACAGCCTACGGTTGGATACGTTCATGCGGAGCACACCAAGCTCCAGAGAGGGACCTAGGAGAGCAAACGATGGCCGCAGATTGGTGACCGTCATACACCAATCAGAATCAGTACCGAGCAGCAAGAACCACAGTACCCCCTCGATGAAAGAGAAGTGGAAGATGGTGTGCCCGTACTGCGAAAAGGAACACTGGTTGTCACAATGTGACACGTTCAAGAAGATGACCGCCGACGAGGTGAGTCAATGGATAAAGTCCAACCGACGCTGTTACTGATGTGCGCGCAGTCACATGGCAGCCGATTGCCGCTTAAAGAAGAGGTGTAGTCGGTGTGACGGAGCCCACCTAGATGTCCTACACGACAGTAACAGAAGAAAGCCTGCACCCTCAAGCAGCACAAAGGCAAGTGTTATGTACATTGACCCCGCCAGCAGCGGGGGCGCCCGGGTGCTCTTAAAGGTGGTCCGCGTAACACTGAGTTACCAAGATAAGGTCATGGACACTTACGCCGTCCTTGACGACGGGTCAGAGAAGACCCTTCTCCTCGCGTCCGCTGCGGCACCGCTGGGGCTGCGGGGGAGCGAAAACCAGATGACGATTCGGACAATAAGAAGAGATCTAAAGACGATAAAGGGCGAGAATGTCTCCTTCATTATCACAGCAAGCGGGCAGCCAGAGAGACGGTATAGGATTACTAACGCTTTCACCAGCCAAGAAATAGGCCTGTCGCAGTACACCTACCCCATCGCCAAGCTGATGGATAAATATGTGCACCTGCGTCAACTACCTATACCGCTCATAGACGGTGCCACCCCGACCCTGCTGATAGGCTCCGACCATGCAGACCTCATCGTCCCGATAGACCGGGTCCACACAGGGCCCAGAGGCTGTCCTGCAGCAGTCGAGACCCGCCTAGGATGGACATTACAAGGCCCCCTCGCTAAGTCTCTTAACCGAACAGCAGCCACTAACTGCCTCCACTCCAGAGTGACAGAAGAAGACACCACCCTCCTACAGCATGTCGAGAGGCTATGGACACTAGAGACAATGCCCTTTAAGAACGAAAAGAAAGACATTCGTTCCAAGGAAGACATTTACGCTATAGCCCTCCTCGAGCAGGGGACAAAGAGAGTCAGAGTCAACGGAGTGATGAGATACGCAACTCCACTCCTGAGGCGAGAGGGTATGCCTACCTTCCACGCCCCAAAAGAAGCGACGGAGCGGTATCTATTGAACACAGAGCGGCGCCTAGCCAGAGACCCCGCTCAAGAGACGGTGTACCGTGCTGAGATTAACAAGCTAATCACAGCGGGACACATAAAGAAAATTGACATTAAAGAGGCCGATCAGACGACCAAATCATGGTACGTGCCGCACCACAAAGTCCACCACAACGGCAAGGATCGTATTGTGTTCAACTGCAGCTACCAGATCGGATCACAAAATCTGGATAAAGAGCTCTTGCCCGGCCCAACACTCGGCCCCTCTCTACTAGGCGTGTTACTACGTTTCCGCCAAGACAAGGTGGCCATCAGCGGTGACATCAAAGGGATGTTCCTGCAGGTGAGACTAGTGGAGGAGGACAAGCCCCTGCTGCGGTTCCTATGGAGAGAGAGGATCGGGGATGAGCAACCAGCCATCTATCAATGGGAAGTCCTCCCTTTCGGAACCACATGCAGCCCATGCTGTGCTACGTTTGCACTGCAAAAACACGTCGCAGAGGACCCAGCAGCTGATGAAGAGGTCCGACAAAGTGTAGGAAATAGTTTCTACGTGGACAACTGTCTGCAAAGCGTCTCGACGCCAGAAGAAGCCGAGGCCCTTCTACTCAAGCTCCGCGCCTCCCTGATCAAAGGCGGCTTTGATCTCAGGCAGTGGGCCAGCAGCGACCCGCAAGTATTGCGCAGCCTCTCCCCCGAGGACAAGGCAGCAAGCAGCGAGACCTGGATGGCGACCATCCCAGGAGAAGCCCAAGAAATGACATTAGGACTAGTCTGGCGCTTCAAAACAGACTCGCTCCATTATAAACACACACCCCTGGCCAAGGAGCAGGGAAGGTCGACTGCACTACCGACCACCAGACGGAGTGTATACAGAACACTCGCCAGACAATATGACCCGTTGGGATGTATTCTACCTTACACCACCAGGGCAAAGATGATTGTAAGAGCGTTATGGGACAAGGACCAGGGCTGGGACGACCCCATACCCGAACACCTTGCATCCACATGGAGAGAGTGGGAGACGGAACTCAGCTCACTCCCAGGTGTCAACATACGCCGCAGCTACTTCCCACCCACAGTGAGGCCGGAGACGTGCCAGATGGACCTGCACGTCTTCAGCGACGCCTCCGAAGTAGCCTACGGTTCGGTGGCCTACTTGCGTGCCCGAGAGGAGGGAGGAGAAATACATACTGCTTTTATCCTGGCTCGCTCAAGAATAGCCCCACGAAAGCAACAATCTATCCCGCGTCTAGAGCTCTGCGCAGCCCTAGCAGGAGCGCAACTCGCCACGTTAATCCAACGTGAACTCACCATTGCGGTGCAAAGAACAATCTTGTGGTCAGACTCCACGACAGTACTCACATGGATCCGGTCTGATTCGTGCAGATACAAGGTCTTCGTGGGAGTCAGAGTCACAGAGATTCAAGATTTAACAGAAGTAGCAAGCTGGAGGTATGTGGACACAAAACACAACCCAGCTGACGTCATCACCCGGGGAATGTCCCTGGATGACCTCACCCGTCACAACCTATACAGTGACGGGCCAGAGTTCCTCAAGCTCCCGGAAGAAGAGTGGCCTACACCCACCCCACGGGAAGCGAGTAAAGAGGAGGCCGAAAACAAGAAATCTATGTTCTGTGGATTGAACACACTCGTCTCCACAGACCCCGACATAGACGATTGCCTCACCCTAGAGAGTGCGCAGCTAAAGACATTCCTGTGGCACCACCCAGAGGTTCAGCTCACTACTGACATTACAGCAGCTGACTACGAAGAAGCAGAACTTCTTCTACTACAACGAGCCCAGAGAGACTCGTTCCCCGATGAGCTAGACTGTCTACAGGGAGCAAAGCCCGTCCCATCAGACAGCAGACTGCTCCACCTAGCCCCCGAGAGCGACGCCCATGGTCTCATCAGAGTGGGTGGTCGTCTGCGGAGAGCTCCAGACTTACCGGATGACGTCAAGTACCCGATAGTCTTAAACAGCCGACACAAGGTCACAGAGCTGATCATAAAGAAATACGACGAGGATGTGCGTCACGCCGGGGCAGAGAGAGTCTTCGCGGAGATCAGACGTCGTTATTGGATACTGCAAGGGAGAGAAGCAGTGCGGCGCTTCCAGCGAACCTGTCTAGACTGTCGTAAGTGGCGAGCGCAGCCCAGTATACCCCGGATGGCTGACCTACCTCCCTGTCGCCTCCGACTCGGCGACAAGCCTTTTCACTCCACCGGTATGGACTGTTTCGGCCCGCTGTATATAAAGAAAGGAAGAGGAACCGAGAAGCGGTGGGGTATTGTATTCAAATGCATGACCACCCGAGCGATGCATATAGAACTCCTTCCAACCATGAGCACAGACTCATTCCTTATGGCCTTCCGAAGATTCACATCGCGGAAAGGCAAACCGTCTATATTATTGTCTGATCACGGGACAAACTTCAAAGGCGGAGAAAGAGAGCTGAGAGAGAGCTTCCAAGCTATGGGCCCAGAACTTAAGACCCACCTCGCTCCATCCCAGATTGACTTCCAGTTTAATCCCCCGAACGCACCTCACTTCGGTGGAACTTGGGAACGAGAAGTACGTTCAATAAAGACAGCCCTGTACGCCGTGCTTGGGGCCCAGACCGTGGCGGAAGAAGTCCTAATGACAGTCCTCACGGAGATCGAGGGAGTATTGAACTCAAAGCCCCTCGGTTACGTCTCAAGTGATGTAGCAGATGTCGACCCAGTCACCCCCAACACACTCTTGATGGGGCGGCTGGACCCCGCGCTACCACAGACAATGTACAGGCCTGAAGAAGCGAACGGCCGAAGAATGTGGAGGTACAGTCAAGTATTGGCTGACAAGTTTTGGAACAGCTTCCTACTCCACTATCTACCGTCTCTACAGACCCGCCAGAAATGGGTGAAAGAGAGAGACAATTTGACAGAAGGAACAGTCGTCATGATTATCGACCAGTCACTACCCCGAGCTATGTGGCCGGCTGGCCGCGTAAGCAAAGTGATCACCGATGCCGACGGAAAGGTCCGAGCAGCCGAAGTGCTCGTCTAAGGACGGATCTACACCCGACCCGTGGCGAGGCTAATAGAACTGCCAAGGCTCCCCGATACTATCGATGACGACCATGACCCCATGACTTTGTGAACTGCCCGACCCCTCACAACAGACATTGAGTAGTGGACAGTGCGGTTAATCTGTCTCTGCTTAGCTAATTAGGTGGGACTAATTAGGAGGCGGCTGTTACAAAGGATCAGATTAAACCGAATATATATATTTATTGATTGATATATATTGCATAATATTTGTATATCGTTTGATATCCCTTGTATATTCCTTGTACATATACACGGAATATCCCTTTAGTCATCGTTGACCAGACTCTCTACTACCGACAGATCCTCTACCCCTGCTGGCTTACAACCGGGGGGACCCTTCCAGTATCTCCCGCTATATATTACTAGTGTACCATAGATATAATTCCCTAAGATTCAGGTTGTATAATTACCTCCTGCGTAACCAGAGAATGGACATTCATTATTGATTTGCCTACGCACATTCCTTTGCCTTATAAGCGCATCCAAAGTAAAATAGAGAAGTATATTATGTACCTTTTGCTGCAATAAATACTTAATTACCACTTTGTGTGGAACCGATTCATTGTGGGAAGTGTTCATCATATTTATATATCATGTACTGTATGGCCAGTAATTAAAGTACATAAAGCGGTAGTGGTTTAATGATACCATACTTATCAATACAGTCAGGGAATTGTACCCCTCAGTTACAGTCAGAGTGTTATGGCCTGCTATTCTCACGGCTAATGTTCAACTGTGTAGCATAAGCTAACAGCCAACTCCAGGCCGACTGGTAGCAACAAGCTAACGTTCCTAGCCTAGCGAACGTAACGAGCTAGCGCCGCAGCTAACAGCTAACTGGCTAACAGGTAGCTCACCCAGCGAGAACGCAAGCTAAGCAGCTATCACCGAACTGCACAACGAGAGAACACAATAAGGCCAACACTTCAGACAGCCGCATTCCGCCCCCCTCCTCATCCTAAGAGAGAAGAGAAAAAGAAGTTAACACAGTTTTCAGAACGGTGATTAACAGATATACAGCGGTATCGGCACAATTCCCTCATGGGCTGCAGCCGATTTGGGCGTGGAGCTTCCGATAACGAAACACCAAACCCACTTTTCCTCGTGCTGGGTAACTTTCATCTCTTTGAAAGATGGGGCCATTCACGTGACAGAGAGAAATCCGCTCGTCCAAAGATCCGGGGGTTTTAACCACAGAACTTGGTCACGGCCCACTAGTTTGACTACCGTGGGCATCAAACCAGGACCCTCTCTCTGCCGTCTAAGAGGCAGAAAAAGGGTACCAGTCTGGGGCCGGCTTTCGTAAATCGTGCAGCTAATCCCCTCATAGCAACACAACTGGCGCTCGCGTATCAAAATCATCACTCACCCAGAGAGGTAGCTATCTTCTCACAACAGCCGTCGCCCCTCCTGCACAGTCCAGCTGCAGAACCGGAGGTAATACCTGTCCAGCTGCAGCTTGAAGGACTGCAGGTGGGGATTAGACCAGCGACTCGAGCCCCTAATACGAAAATGCCGGTGGAGGTCAGAATGATCATCATCTTCCAGACACCCCAGTGGCGAAGACATTATCGCTGTATTTCCTCGAAAATAGTGAGAGAGAAAACAAAGATATAATGTCAACGTAGCTCCTTCATCTCCTATTTCCTTTCTTCAAAAATCCATCATCTTCAAAGTGTGGTACATTGCAGGCACTTAACGTGGTGAAAACTGAAGAAGGAGCTGATGGTATGGCCACACCCCTGCTTATGTAGGGAGCGGATGGGGGTGTGGCCAGACAGATGATAGTATGTAAAGGTGCATGTGAGAATTTATTCAGTATCAATACTGGATATGAAGAGTATTGCAATAGACGTAGCGCGGAGCTACATGATGTATAACTGAAGACACTTCCACTGTGCCTTTCAGTAGGGTCCTGATGTGTTTTACTTACGTGCATTCGATTGTTTTAATTTATCTGCTTTTTAATGTTTTATTATTATGTATATTCCTATTTAGTAGTCAATGTTAAAGCACCTTGAGATTACATTGTATATTTTAAAGTGTACTCTCTATAAATAAAATAATTATTATTGAATCCTTGTGTTGTGTTGATTAAGTTACAGTTCAATGAAATGATAAGGTAGCAGCCCCTATAAGACAAGGTATTGCTATTTTTTCATTTCATGGAGCTGTAATTAACACAACACAAAGATGCAATATCCCTGATGACCTCACTAGTGACCATATTCTCAATAATGGTCAAACTAAATTACAGTAATTAAAGGTGCTATAGATAACATTCAGCCACTAGTTGTCGCACAAGAGGACAAGCAGGTCCTTTATATAATCAGATGCATTCCACATAGGGAAATGGGAAGTAGGAAGGGGATACATGCACACAATATGTAAACCACAACATACATTTTGGACTTGATCAATTAAATTATTATTATTATTATTATTATTATTATTATTATTATTATTATTATTATTATTATTATTATTATTATTATTATTATTATTATTATTATTATTATTATTATTATTATTATTATTATTATTATTATTATTATTATTATTATTATTATTATTATTATTATTATTATTATTATTATTATTATTATTGTTTTTTAATGATTACTTTGGTGAAGTGCCCCTTTAACATTTTATGGCTCCACAAAGTATATGGAGGATAAGTTTACTCTTTTGGAGGTTTTCACCCAACAGCATCAAGTCTCTCTCTCTCTCTCTCTCTGATGACACCCAGGAGGAAGTTCCGACTGAATAAGTGGGCTACTAATGTCAGGAAAAGATTGTCATCAAATACAGGTGTATAATGTATGGTACACATCTGCTGGTGGGTTTCTTTTTCTGGTTCTTGTTTTCTGTTTTCTCCCTCTTTTTTCACATGGAGGTCCTTCGGATTGATGGTGCTGGGGATGGTATGAAAGGGGGGCTGTTTTCTGATTATGCAAAACAGAAACATTTAAATGTTATTTTTGTACAAGAGACCCATAGTGATGTGGGTAATGAGGTTGACTGGGGACTCAGTTGGAGGGGGGGATTGGTGATGACTCATGGCACTAATAATAGTGCAGGGGTGGCTGTCCTGTTCTTTCCTGGACTTGGGGTCAATATTACATCGCAGAAGGAGGTGAAGGTGTGGTGGGACAGAGTGATCCAGAGGCCGGTCACTCAGGGCGACAAGACTGGCCTGGAGAACCTCCAGACCCTGGTGAAGTGCATCACCCTCCGGCGCACCAAGAGCAGCGAGGTGAACAAGCTGCGGGGGCGTCTGGTGGAGCGCCTGGGGCGGGGCCTGTTCAGCGGTTCAGACGAGGAGTGTTCTGTCTGCCTGGAGTCGGTCCGCCTGGCTGTCATCACACACTGTGCTCATGTCTACTGCCGCTCTTGCATCACTCTGGTCGTCAGTCAGCACGGAGCAGGAACATGCGCGCTGTCCTCGCTGTCGAGGTGAGATCAGGGCCAGTCGGCTGGTGGAGTTCCCACAGGAGATGGAAGAGGAGGAGGTTAAAGCTCTGATGGACAACCTGCTCAGGGTGCGCGATGAGGACGGCAGCATCAAGAGTCTGGTGGTCTCTCAGTTCACACGTTTCCTCACCATACTAGAGACCCCATTCAGGGACCATGGTTTCAGTTTTGTGCGTCTGGACGGCAGATTGACTCAGAAGAGGCGGGCCCAGGTCATCAGGGAGTTCCAGAGCCCCGGCCGCGGCCTCGTCATCTTGCTCCTGTCACTCAAGGCTGGAGGGGTTGGGTTTAACCTGACTGCTGGCCTGCCTCCCACGTCTACCTCATGGACCCGGCGTGGACCCTGCATCGTGAGGGACTCTGTGGAGGAGAGCATGGTGGAGATCCAGAGGGAGAGGCAGGACCGGGTGGAGAGTGTTTGGGGACTGGGGAATGCAATGGGTACTGTGGGGGGGGAGGGGCTGAACATATGCATTTGAATGTCAAGTGGTCTTTATGTGCTGGAGGAGGTTTTTGGAGTGTGTAGGGGTGGTTGTGGGTGTGTGTGTGTGTGGGTGTGTGCGTGCGAGTGTGTGTGTGAGTGTGTGTGCGGGTGAGTGTGTGGGTGTGTGTGTTGTTTTTATGAAGATGCCGTGAGATTTTTGTGTCTCTATTGACTGTTTTTAGTTGACATGTTTTAATAAAAGAACATCAAAAGTCAAAGTCTCTCTCTCTCTCTCTCTCTCTCTCTCTCTCGCTCGCTCTCGCTCTCTCTCCTCTCTCTCTCTCTCTCTCTCTCTCTCTCTCTCTCTCTCTCTCTCTCTCTCTCTCTCTCTCTCTCTCTCTCTCTCTCTCTCTCTCTCTCTCTCTCTCTCTCTCGTATTGGCAATAAAGCATGTTGTAATGTTGTTCATTTTTATTAAAATGAAATGAAATATGTATATGTAGCATCCTGAATATTCTGCTAAGTATTCAGAAGTGCTGACTAACTTGTTACTTCCCCTGTGTGTGTATAAAGTGTGATAAACAGTGTTCCTTTTGATATCTCGCCCGGACTACTAATGATGCGAGGTGCTCCTCTTTCTCCGGCTTCGATATGGATCACTAACATGACATTGAAGCATCTTTCTCCCTTTCTGGAGTGGTCCTATAGTGGGATCAGTTGCGGTTGCCAGCAGGGGGCAGTGGTGGCAGTGGTGGCAGGTGGAGCGTAGGAGAGAGAAGCAACAAGCGAGAGATGATTACCTGGAGGGCGGAACACAAGGAAGTTCTCTTTGACAGTGAACTCGGACATGAGCGGTCGCAACGGGCGTGTGCTCTGGAAGAGCCCCGTTGGAAGAGTCCCGTTGAAGAGCCCCGTTGGAGAGTGATGGGTGATAGAGAGTACTTGCTAGATAACGTGTTATCCTAGAAGTACAAGCGATAGTGAAGTGTGTGAGTAAGCGATACAGAAAGAAGAACCAACGTCCATAGATAACGTGTTATAGTAGCAGTGTGTGCGGTGTATTAGCATGCTGCTAACGGCTATAGTGACTCAAGTATACCACCAGGCGAGCGTCGCTGAAGACCGGTGGTGGCCAGCCACGTTGCGTTAGTAGTACAGACGATAGCAGGAGGGTTCACTAAGACCCACAGTTTAGCTGTGTTTAAGGTAGCCAAACAGTTTAGAGCGTGCCAGCCCAGTCAACAGCCCGCAGTGGACGTCTCATCGACGCCGCAGAGGACACCTCTCCCCACCAGCAGAGGTCGCCACAACACAGCACGCTCCTCCAGTTCCACCACTGCCCATGCTGTCTACCCCAGCCCGCTGGCTGTGCTCGCGGGATCGCCCGACGCCATCTTGTCACCCGGACGAGAGGTGATGAGAGTGCGTCCGCCATCTTGGCTAAGTACAACGGTACCCACAAAATAAAATGCTCAGGGAGCCGCACAACCTATTTACCCTTAAAATGAAGATAACACAGTGTATAACATTTTATATATCCCCAAGCATACCCCACATTTAGCATAAAACGCCTGACAATTGCATACCCAAAGTAATTTGCGATTTATTATATTTTATACTTGTAGCACACAGTTTGTTGCATTAATGGGATTATAAAGCAACAAAAAGAAAAATGTTGGCTTTTTTATTGCTGTTTTTACCTGTTATAACAAAGGAAAACCTCAAACTCTTATGAAGAGGAGAAAAAATACTGGCTGTGTAGACCTATTTTTTAATAAAACACAGAAGAGGAGACAAAACACTGGTGTCTGTAGACCGACTTTGAAATAAAACCCTGAACTATTCAGGTATATTTGAGTCCTTCCCTTATTTGTGGAACATTTATAAAATAGAAAGTAGTCCACTTTGAAAAAAGAATACCATGTGTAGACCTACTTTGAAATAAAACACAGAAAGGTGAAAAAACACTGGCATCTGTAGACCTACTTTGAAATAAAACCCTGAACTATGCAGCTCTATTAGAGTCCTTCCCTTATTTGTGGAAAATCTATCAAATAAAAAGTACATTTTTCATTGTTCGCAAATTTCGCACCACATATCAGGCATACAGGTAAGCCTTTTGTTGACTAAATATCTTAGTTGATGAAGTACATCGATCTCCAAAATAAGAAAAAAAATTAAATAAAAAAGTAAAAATAAAAAGAAAACCTTTTTTTTTTTTTTTTTTTTTGGGCCAGGGAGCCTCAGCTGATTGGCTAAAGAGCCGCATGCGGCCTCGAGGCCGCAGGTTGCCGACCCCTGGTCTAGGGGTACCCCAAACATTATAAGCCGGCTTTAGAGTAGGTTTTATTTGGTAACGTGGGCCCACATGTAAATGCTTTCTTTTGTATTTGTGCATCACTGTGACGTTCTTGAATTCCCATTGAACTACTTACCATGTGCCTGGGTCTTCCCCTAATCCAAGCGGGGTTTACTATTAATGTATTGAGCACAAGGTGCCTATGTTGGGAATAGTGTTCCCCTATAATACAAGTGAGAGCACCCGGTGCCGTATATGAATACATGCCATATGAACCACATAAAGTACAACTTGTAACTGATAATTGACCAGGCTTATATAAAATAGAAGTAAATGGGAGCACGGTGTGAGTGTCTATTTCTGATCATATGCTAACCTTGTTGACCGGGTAAATACTTGTGACTGTGGTATATTTATTTAACCCTTCCACCCCATTCGCAGCATATTCATTGAGGGTCTATACAGGTGGTCAAGGAAGGGTACTGCTTAAAGGGAAGCCCAATATAACTATTGAACTGACAGTCACCGGGTGTGGGAGGGCTAACGGAAGTACTGGGGGAAGTGAGAGTGTGTGGGGAGCTACTGCTGACCGCCTTGGAAGGCGAGGAAGACCAGAGTACCACCCCCCAGGTTAGTAAATCCTGGGCCCCAGAGAGAGAGAGAGAGAGAGAGAGAGAGAGAGAGAGAGAGAGAGAGAGAGAGAGAGAGAGAGAGAGAGAGAGAGAGAGAGAGAGAGAGAGAGAGAGAGAGAGAGAGAGAGAGAGAGAGAGTGAGAGAGAGAGAGAGAGAGAGAGAGATAGATAGATAGATAGATAGATAGATAGATAGATAGATAGATAGATAGATAGATAGATAGATAGATAGATAGATAGATAGATAGATAGATAGATAGATAGATAGATAGATAGATAGATAGATAGATAGATAGATAGATAGATAGATAGATAGATAGATAGATAGATAGATAGATAGATAGATAGATAGATAGATAGATAGATAGATAGATAGATAGATAGATAGATAGATAGATAGATAGATAGATAGATAGATAGATAGATAGATAGATAGTCATAATTAATTAATTCATTAATTAATAGGACTGGTGCTAATCTGTCTCCATGTGAGAGGAACAGAAAACCTTTGGTTCTTGATTCAATGTTTTTTTAATATATTGTTCACACTTGGCGAGGAAGCGCAGCTCTGTTTCAGGCTCACTGAGGGTTTTCCCGAGTCCTCCCTTTTCAGTGGTGAGGCTGTCATCACCCAGCCTCTGCTACTTTGTCAAGGTTCTTTTTAGTTGGAGGTGAGTAACCACGCTAAAGTAATCTCTCATGGTGCACTGTTGATTTAGAGCCAGACATCACTGCGTCTACAAAGCTTTTGTTTGCGTTTGCCAATAGATGATGTAGTTTTATTTTAACCATAAGTCCAGTTTGTATTCTGTTCCTGGGGCCTTGGTGTGTTGATAGAGCAGGTTTGTGAACTCAGGACCAGCTGGGTAAGGGTGTTTCCTATTTGTACTCAGCTCTTGGCACCGCAGGGCGCTTGGTAATGATATGAGAGCGTGTCACTTTTGTTATATAGTAGGTGTGTCCAAAACTTCAATGGCTCTTTTGGGGATTTTTATTAGTGGGTATTGGTCTATTTCTACCCTGAATGAATGAATTCTTTTATTTCGAATGTTTACAAATAAATAAACATAAACAAAGAATTTTTCGAAGTTTTTACAAATAAACAAGCGAAAAGGATAGGTTTGAAGCCAAAAGGCCCTAATTCAAAAACAAATTCAAAAAAGTTAAAGTTTGCCTGCCTGCTTTGTTAGTAGTTTTCCTACTGTATTAGACTCTTACATCACCCTGTATTCAGGGTATCAATGGGAATCACTATGAATTGAAAATGTAAACAAGACAAACGTCTTTCTCTGGTCTGCATCCCCTTAACAATTGTATGTATTGAGCCGTACTGTATTGTACCCAATCTGCAATCTGTTAAACAAAGTTTTCATTCATTCATTCATTCATTCATTCATTCATTCATTCATTCATTCATTCATTCATTCATTCAAGTTGACATAGTGACATCTTTGGACCCCACACCTTGCTGCCATGAAATGCAATTGGTTCTATAACACACTTGATTTTTTTGAGCCAGACTTTTAATTGGTTTGGATATCCTTTTTAATGCTTTAGTTTCAAGTTTCTTTAATAGTTGTCATACAGCAGTACAGAATACTGCTGCATGCTTTCTCTCTCAGCTCATGAACTGCTTCGTTAAAATGTCCACTTGAACTTATTTTGAACCTATCATTGTAGTGTGCACTGCAGTGCTCTAAATGTTTTATAACCAGGGGTTCTCAAACTTTTTTATATCACAACCCCATTTTTTTTGGCGACCCCACACTTAATGTATGCGTAATTTCAATTAGTTGAATTTGCTAATTAAGGAATATCAAAATAAAAGCACACGTTGTTGAAATTGATCATGCATATGTATTAGAAAATGTAATTACAAAACTATGTTATCAATACACATTTATAAAACGAGACATATTTAGCCATAATATGTTGCCAGAACATAAAAAAAATAAAAATTATAGATTATAATTTTTTTTTTACTTGCTGTCACCTACCCACGACCCCACTTTGGGTCACGACCCATAGTTTGAGAACCGCTGTTTTATACCAATTGAGAACTTTTGTTCATGGACAGAAGACCTTTGTACAGAAAATATAATTTCTCTAGATACGTGTAGGACTGAGGTGGCAGTGACGAATGCCCCAACCATGAGTAGGCCTACATTTTAATTTAAGTCACAAATCTTTTTTCTTCTTTTTTTGAGACAATTTCTATTCTGCATATATTGCCATTATATAATTGATGTAATAATATTTACTCCCTACACCACTCTCAATAACTTAGCAGAACAGTCTCATATGCCACATGTGATCAAATAGATTGGGGTTTTGAGTCCATGATTCCAAAGGAAAGATACCTACACTCTCTAAACTCCTTACACTGATTCCAAATACAAGGAAAATAACCTACACTACAACTAAGTTTTCAATTTCTTGATTTTGAGCATGTTGTTTAAGATGCAAGTGTATGCGTATACGTTTATATCAAGTGTATATGTGGGCTGTTGCATTGTTGTTGCCCAAGTCATCTATGATACGGCCACTGCCACCAAGCCTCTTCAACTCATTCAAAACGCAGCGGCCCGCCTGATATCAAACCTACCGAAGTCGGCCCATGTCACCCCACTTCTTAGGGACCTGCACTGGCTCCCCATTGCTGCACGTATCCGCTTCAAGGCCCTCGACCTGGCATACCGTGCAGCAAAGGGAACCGCTCCCGCCTACCTCCGGTCAATGGTCTCTAACTACACACCCTCAAGACCCCTACGCTCTGCTTCTTCTGGCCGCCTCAGACCTACTCCTATCCGAGCTCCGGGAGGGTCATCAAAGAGAAGCCGCCTATTCTCAGTCCTTGCCCCACAATGGTGGAATGAACTACCCATCCCAGTTAGGACAGCCGAATCCCATCCAATCTTTCGCCGTCGACTAAAGACTCACTTCTTCAACCATTATCTGAAATGATTAAAAAAAAATAAATAAAAAAAATCTAACCCTGACTAACCTTACTGCCATGCACTTGTCCTAATAAACTAACCTACACTGTAGCACTCAACACTTTGATGAACATTGTTACTCAGCTGATAGAGTTGTACCCTTCTTGCTGTCTTGTCGTACAGAACTTGTAAGTCGCTTTGGATAAAAGCGTCAGCTAAATGACTAAATGTAAATGTAAATGTAAATGATACTAACCTGATATCTCTTTTAAATACCCCCATTTTTGAGTCTGAGCTGAAGCATCTGTCATGACTGAGCGAGTGGAAACCAATATGCAAACACAGAGATGCAGACAGAACTTGGTATAACTCAAAAGACGGGTACTTTATTATACAAATGTTCAGGTCATCCATGCAGCGGTCGGTCATAAGCCACAGGGATATTCGTACTGTCCAAGGGGTATGAGAAGGAGCGGGGTAGTCACACAAGCTGGGGGGTTGTATACAGGATCTGATACTGTTATGGTTTGTAATGCGACCCCAATAGCACGACACAGACAGGTAATCAGAGTTAGCCAAAGCAAGGGCATTATTTATTTAATACAAAAAAGCGGCACTCTGCCTTTAAGGGGGTAAAAACATCAAACGTCCAAGAACACAAAAAAAGGCGGCACTGTGCCTTTAACGGGCGAACAGGCTGGGAAAAAAAAAACGGGGATCCTCTTCGTCCCTACAACCGAGTAGGGCTCTGCGGCTCAGCTCTGCCAAGGAATCCTCTTCCTCCCGACCAGCCGCTGCCCACGGGCAATGCAGCACACAGGGGGTCCGAGGGGAAACGGGGTGAGAACACGGCCATCCTCCCGTGGAGTAATAGGGAGCGATGGCGAGCCTCACCCCAGGAACCAGGACCACGAAGAGGGAGTTGGGAAGTAGCCGGCTTGACGTCTGGAGTGGGAACACTGGAATCCTCCCGTGGAGTAGTAGAGAGCGAAGGCGGTGTCCCACTCCAGGAAAACGGCGACAGGTGGTGACGGGGGGCACGTCGTCTCACGCCGGAGACGCGGCAGTAGAACACAGGGGTTCCAAGGGGAACGGGGTGAGAACACGGCCATCCTCCCGTGGAGTAATAGGGAGCGATGGCGAGCCTCACCCCAGGAACGGGGATCATGAAGAGGGAGCTGGGAAAATAGCCGGCTCGACGTCTGGAGTGGGAACACTGGGATCCTCCCGAGTAGTAGAGAGCGAAGGCGGTGTCCCACTCCAGGAAACGGCGACAGGTGGTGATGGCTGGCACGCCGTCTCACGCCGGAGACGCGGCAGTTGATGGTAGCAACAAGAACGACCCGACAAGGAGTGGAGGGGAGTCTGCAATACAAGTACTCTCCCGAGCAAGGATATGGAATACTACTAACTATATTGAGCAAAGAACTGTGACTGACTGGTAAATACTCATCATCATCATCATCATCATCATCATCATCATCATCATCATCATTTTTATTTATTCGTACATGGAATTACCACAGTCCAACAGTACATATTCATATAATTCACCAAAAATACCATGGCCGAAAGGAACAGGAAGAAGAAAAAATCTTATATATACCTGCCCCTACACACACAACACACCGATAGACATATTGTGTAAAACCAAACAGAATATACCCATTTTGCAAAAAAAAATTAACATCAACACAACCAAATTAAATCAACATAAATAAACCCATTTTGTCTATCTATCAGTCAAACTACATATTTAGGTTCATTCATTTACACACACACACACACCCATACACACACACACTTATATAATGTATTATACTTCTATATACTATCTAATTTCTATTTTATTATAATATAACTAAATCATACTATTTATTCTACACCATATTGGTACAGTATTATACAATATTTTAATATATTATTATTCTATGTTACGCTGCTATATACTATATTACTATACTCATACTGGCCTACACTACAACTCTATGCTACGTCATCCTGACACGCTAAACTGCAATATTATACTAAACTGTGCTATACTGTCTATGTATCTTTTCTTTGCACAACCTTTTGAAGTGAAATATATTATTGGAACTCTTTTCATAGTTCTGCAAAGAGTTCCATAGTTTGATACCTATAACTGAGGTGCACCTTTGTTTTAAGGTTGTTCGTGCAAATTGGTGCTTAAAATTTAATTTCCTTCTGCTGTGATCTGGACAGGGAACAAACAACCTCTGTATATTTGCTGGTAATACTCTGCATTTTGCTCTAAACAAAACTAATAAAGTCTGTATTTCAGCTAACTCTTTAAGTTTCAATAGTCTGGATTTAATAAATAATTCGTTGGTATGTTCTCTTGTTCTCTTGAATCTACATTGTGAACTATTCTTACTGCTCTCTTCTGTAATATAAATAATAGCTTTATGTTGCTTTCATACGTGTTACCCCACACTTCCACACAGTAACTCAAATATGGTAGGATGAGTGAACAATATAATATTCGCATAGAATTATAATCAAGCACATTCTTTGCCTTGTTCAAAACAAAAACACTCTTGGCTACCTTATTTTTTATGTACATTATATGTGGCTTCCATGTCAATTTCTCATCCAACATAACACCCAAAATTTTAACTCAGATACTCTTTCAATATTAACTCCGTCAATACATAATGCCACATTGTCCTTCTTTCGATTAGTAAATATCATACATTTAGTTTTTTCCAAATTTAGGGATAGCTTATTGTTATCAAACCATATCTTAAGTTTACACATTTCATTTACAATGTCATCTGCTCATTTTTTAAGGTATTTTCCTGAACTGAAGACATTTGTATCGTCAGCAAATAAAACAAATTGCAATATGTTTGACACTTCACATATATCATTAATATATAAAATAAAAAGTTTGGGCCCCAGGACCGAACCTTGAGGGACACCACATTCAATATTCATACATTCAGATGTGTAACCAGAGAGTTGTACATATTGTTGTCTATTTTCAAGATAGCTACTTAACCAGTTCATCGCCACCCCTCTCACGCCGTATGTTTGTAATTTAGAAATTAAAATGTGATGATCTATCGTATCAAATGCTTTTTTTAAGTCAATAAACACCCCTATTGTGTAATTCCTCTCATCTACTGCTGTGGTTATTTCTTCATATATATTCATTAAAGTACTGGATCTCCTCTCTGGTAAACAAGAATACCCTGAAGACTCATTTAAGGGTACTACGACTATGCTTGCTCATGGTACCAAAGCACCTCAAAAGCCCTAAAAACAAGACTACAAACATCCCAAAACAAACTGGTCAGACTACTGCTTGACCTTACTCCTAAAACCCACCTCACCCCTGCCCACTTTGACAACCTAGGATGGCTTAGAGTAGACGACAGAGTACAGCAACTTGCAATGGGCCTGGTCTACAAGATACACTACACCACTAAGGTACCCATGTACATGTCAAAATACTTCCCAAAGGTCAGTGAATTCCACGACCACAACACCAGAGGGAGTTTCCCAAATCATGTCCAACCCAGATTCGGCTAAAACAAGGGACTAAACACGTTTCGCAAATATGCCACAACAATGTGTAACGCCCTACCTAAAGCTGTAAAATAATGTGAATCCCTACCCTCCTTCAAAACCTCTCTCAAAGAGCACCTACGGGAGGCTGCAATACGAAACTGGCCCCGGTAAATGTCCAAACCCAGCCCCCACCCACCCACCCAACCCCCTCCAATGTACAGTTTCTTCCCCCTCGAATGTATATGTATATATTTTCTTTTAGGATCTCTGTCTCTTAAACAGTACTGTATATTTGTATATCTTGTATGTCATAAATGTCTGGATGTAACAGTACTGTATATCTGTATGTCGTGTATGTCATAAATGTCATGATGAATTGAAAATGGGTGACCCTGATGTAAACAAGATGAAAATATTTCTCTGGTCTGCATCCCCTTAACACTTTGGCTGCCTAAGGTTAAATTCATGATATACCATAGATTGCCAGCGCTATTTGTCTATGGAGAAAGTCCCCTTCTTTGCAGGGCTATAACTTTTTAAATTCTATTGCTACATTGCCATTATTAGGGCCCATTCAAAGTCCTATATGTATTGTTCATTGTGTAGCAACGTTAAACTTTTTCATTCACATATTCATAGTAAAGTATGGTCTAATGTATAAGTATGTTTTCATCTCTTTCTGCAGCTTTCTCCAGAACGTGATATATAGCCCCAAATGCATTATATTGATGATGAAATACAGTTTGATGGCAATCAGCGCGATATAAAAAATTCCAACTAGACGTACTTCTAGAAGTTACTACACGTCATCTGATGTTGACCGGATGGGCGAGGGGGCGTTTATAATTCCGTCGGCAGCGTTATACCAATCATCTAATGTGGGTCAAATGTTGATAATAGCAGTTAGTATCGAAGACGGTAACGTTACACGCTGAAACTCACCCCAGTCTCCGCGCGCCGTTGGGCGATCATCGTCGAGTAGAAATCTTATCATTATGGGATATATTTTTACCCGGTCCATCTCCAGCTTGTATAATGGTATATACGTCCAAATCATGTTGTTTATCGAGTTATTGCCAATCGATCACCGTGTAGCGTGACGAGCCAGAGTCCCATGAACTATAGCGAGCGCCCGGAAGTACTACGGTCGTCATGACAACCTCTATTCAACATCCTGTTTGTCGATTGCGCCGATCGGCCACCAGATGGCGCTCCTGAACCGCCAGAGAGCTCAGTGGGTCCTGCTGGTGGATCTCAGGCCAGCGGAGGGGACATATGAATCCGATCGCAGATTTTTGAAATATTGATATAAGGACGACGTAACGCGTCCTCCGGCAACTTTAGCATGGCCAGCAAAGACGTCTAAAGACGGGTCCCGGCACTCAAAGTGTTAACAATTGTGTGCATTGAGCCGTACTGTATTGGTAGAGCAGTCGTCTGGTAATCCGGAGGTTCCCGGTTAGATTCCCGCTCCTCCCGGGCAGCGTGTCGAAGTGTCCTTGAGCAAGACATTTAACCCCTAACTGCTCCCGATGAGCAGGTTTGCACCTTGCATGGTCGGCTCTGCCGTCGGTGTGTGAATGTGTGAGTGAATGGATAAAATGTGAGGAACAAATTGTAAAGCGCTTTGGATAAAAGCTGATATATAAATGCACCATTTTACCATTTATATACTGTCATCCATCTCACTATGTGTGTTGCAATATATTTTTCTACCTTCATGAAATAAAAAAAAAATTAACAAAATATATAAAAAATAAAAGAAAAAGAAAATAAATAAAAAGATAAAATCAATGCTTTTTTAGATTTGCTTGTAGTTTCTTGAGGAGCCAAATGGATTTTGATATATAGCTTCACCCCCCCCCCTTTCTCTCTCTCCCTCTCTCTTTCTTATCCCTCTCTCCAGGCCCGGACTGGCCATCGGGAGCATTTATAATTTTTTTTTATTATAATATTTTTTTTTGCCAGGCCATTGTTTCTAGTTGTGGCGGCGGTGCGGCGCGATAGTTAGATAACCTAGGTGGGTGGGGAACAACCAGGATTTCACTGTCTGCGACAGAGTTGGAGAACTATCTGACTCTCTCTCCCTCACGCGGATCACACACACACAATGGAGCCATGCTGCAGCTTGTGATTGGTGGAGGCGGGACCAGGCGATACAACTGATTGACAGCGGAGGCAGCGAATGGAATGGCAGATGGCACTCGGATGCAGAATAACAGCCAGGCAGTGAGCCAGGTAGTGAGGGACTCGGGAGAGATACAGTAGAGCGAAAGTCAATTAACGTTGATGTCAAGATGGACAGTGGAAGAAAGAGAAAGGGTGGAGGAGAGAGGGATAAAACAAAGAAAAAGAAAGGCCCTTACAGGAGATGCTGCTAAATCCGGCAACATTTATCAAATGTTTTCTTGCACCAAGGTCAAGGAACCAGCAGGTTAGTCAGTGATAAAAAGAAACATGTGGATGTTAGCTAGCTATAACGTTACCATGCAATGCATCATCTCCCCTGTCAAAAGCCCAATGTTAAATCTGCCAAGAAACAAATAAATAATTTAACCCTTGTGTCTGAAAACTAAAGTGTTATACTCTTACCATATTAGGGGACTAAATTGAAAAACGCCATAAAAAGATTATATGTTGAAATAATGTCCCACTTTCTTTCCCATAAATATTTTATTCAACTTCAGATTAAAATGAAATACTCCCACTTTTCTGAAAGGAGTTGTTAAATATGACATTACAAAAAACAATATGTGGTGGTTATGATTGGGGCTGAAGTTGAATAAACAATTTATGAAAGAGAAAGTCAAAATAATTCCAAGATAATTCAAAGATTACACACCTTTGCCACATATATTGGCTACAAACATAATCACTGCAAAGTTATCAAAAAAATAAGAAGCTGATCAGACACAAGGGTTAAGTTGTTGTTGCCTTTCTAATTTCCTCAAAAACATCTAGTCTAGTTAATGTGATCAATATTATTTGACAATTGATGCTTTTTGTTGGAAATTTCTGACAGTGAGCTCATACTTTGAGCTCATTTTATAGTTAAAATGATTCTGTCTTCGTTGTGCGATACATGTGTCACTATTCTGGCAGTGGCTACTGTTACTATAGTATTGTATTATTGTATTATTGTATTATTGTATTATTATTGTATTATTGTAGTATTGTAGTATTGTAGTATTGTATTGTAATACTATAGTATTGTAATGAAAGGTCTGTTATTTAATGTTTGTGTAAAGGGCTATTTTAACTGTTGATGGGTAGTGCATCAGTAAAGTGAATATGGTATTGTGCTCTTGCTCTGTTTGAATAGGTGGAGAGAGTGGTTCATAACAGTACATTGTACTAAGCAATTGTTGGCTCATTAGTTTGTGATTCACATGCACTAAAATTCACCAGAATGCAGGAAATTAAGTCTTTGTAACAAAAAAAATCCTGGTGGGGGACCCCCAGACCCCCCGCTTAAAAAGTGGCCTGACTGGGGCTATATTTCGTGCTATATCTCCCGGTACTGCCTCTTTGAACTGCTGCCGTCAGGCAAGCGATACCGGAGTCTTATGGCGAGCACAGAAAGACTCAGAAGGAGCTTCTATCCCCAGGCCATCAGGCTGCTAAACGAACAATAATCGCTAAACGAACAATAATCACTATGCAACAACCATCAAATGCACACAGCACACACACCCACACGCACACACTCACTCAAACAAACAACACACTGCAGCACCCACTCTCCACACTTTAGATCACACAAACACACTTACACTTTATATTTATTGATAAAGGATTTGCACTACAACTCGTACACCTACTGTGAATTGTACCTAAACTGCACCTCGTCCATTTATGCCTTGCACTATATAGTATTGTATATTAGTACACTGCACAGTATTGTATATTGTATGGTAACTACGTCTACGAACATTGTACATATGTCTAAACTGAACACTGTGACCTCTTTTTTTACTTCTAATTTTTACTATGTCTTTATTTCATACTTATCTTGTCATGCACAGTCTCTGGAGCGCAACAGTAAGAAGCATTTTGTACAAAAGTATTCTGTACTTCTGTATGACAACTATTAAAGAAACTTGAAACTTGAAAACTTGGTATGAATTATTTCCCCAGTCCGGCCCTGCCTCTCTCCCTCTCTCTTTCTCTATCCTCTCAAACAAAATAATATTTTCTATTGAGGGAAATTCCAACCTGGCAACCTCCGCTATCCAAAGCACAATGCTGAATCAGGCTTACAGTAAACCACTCACTAAACCCCATTGGTTTTGTTCTAGCTTGCATTATTACAGTAACCTCTGGTTGCTCCACAGTGCTTAGATACTATTGACCACTAGATGGCGGCCTTGTACTTAAATAACTTATATCTCTCAGCTTGGAGGACAGTGGCCTCAAGAACGCTCTCTTTGACAATATAAAAAGGTGTCGTAGAAATAATTGTGTTCCCTTTTACATCATGAATGAAAAATATTAACTCCACACGTTTTGAGGGTGCAAGTGCTCAATATTAATATTAGTATTGCTGTGAGTTAGTGGCTGACTGCTTATAGTAACTATTGCACATCTACTGTGTACTTTATGATTTTTGGTCTTCATTAAGACTAAGGAGACGCTCTGTATATCTGTGTAATCTCCCATCACTCACCACCAGCTGTTATAGTGTTCGCTCTACTAGATGGATGCTCTACAGATGGATGCTCTACTACTGTAGATGGCTGATGGTGATTGTTATTCGTAAAATGGATTTTGTATTACTGTATCTGTTTTCCTTTGTCTGTTTTTAATGTGCTCTATATATTTATTTTTTATTGTCCCATGTCTGTTTTTAACATGCTCTATTTTTTTATTTTGTAACTTTGTAATGGTGTGATATCTTGGCCAGGTCTTCCTCGAAAAATAGATTTTAATCTCAAGGGACTTCCTGGTTAAATAAAGGTTAATTTAAATAAAAGAAATTAAATAAATGTCCGTCAGTCCTCCTCTTTCATCCCCTCTCTGTCTCCGATACCGGAGTCTCATAGCCAGGGGTGTAGCTCCAGATTCTGGGCCCCATGAAAGAATGTATTTGTAGGCCCCCAGTGAATGCGAGCGCGCGTAAGCGCTCGAGCGGAATTTTTTTTGGCGCATAATATGGTTTTTACCTATACATTCGGATCAGCAGTTCAGCACCTGCACTGTTGGTGGGTGAGCCTAGTAAAGGATGTCGCATTGCGTTCATCTTCAATGAATGGACCAATGCAATAGTCTACCAAAGCCCCCCCTCTCTCTATATATATCTCACACACACACACACACACACACACACACACACACACACACACACACACACACACACACACACACACACACACACACACACACACACACACACACACACACACACACACACACACACACACACACACACACACACACACACTTCAGAAACAAACATAGTATCAATGAGAGCATCAATAATACACCTGAGTGATGTCTAGTAAATTTTTTATTTTTTTTTGTGGGCCCCCCCCCCCCCCAGTGCTGGGCCCTTGGAATCATCCTAAGCTACCCCCCCCCCCCCCCCCCCCCAGCTACGCCCCTGCTCATAGCCAGTACAGAGAGACGCAGAAGGAGCTTCTATCCCCAGGCCATCAGGATGCTCAATGACAATAACACTATACAAAACATCAACTACATTCACAGCACACACATCCACACGTACACACTCACTTTAAATAAACACGCACCGTAACACCCACTTTACGCACTTTAGACACTTTAACACACTTTATATTTATTGGTAAATAGATTTGCACTACAATTCATACTTCATTGCATCTTACCCTAAGTTGTACCTCATCCCATTTATGCATTGTGCATTCTGTACTGTAACTCACTGTTACTCTTTTTTCTTTTACTCTGTATTGTATATTGTATCGATGTATATACTGAACACTTTTTGTTTATGTACTTTTAACTTTTTATTTTATACTTTTTATCTATTTTTATCTAGCACACTCCCAGGAGCTCATGCAGAAAAAAGCCTTTCATGGAAAAGTATTCTGTATTTTACTATGACAACTAATAAAGAAACTTGAAACTTGAACTTGAAACTTTGCCTCATTGAGGGTTAACGTTCACATCCACATGTCGCCATATTTCAAACTGGATTCATTCAGATTTCGGATTTATTGTCCCATCATTCATACACGGTTATGGCGCAGAGGAGTGAAATTCCTTTGTTCTTGGCACCTCGTGGCCTTGCGGCAGCATAAACACAACGTTGAGCTACGATACGCTCTGCTCATTTTGAGTTTAGGACAGCTCACAAAATACTTGGAAAAAGTCCACACAAGGACTTCCGGTTTGAGATGTTCGGGTAGACGGCCATTGTAAAGAGCTCCCGGTCAAAGAACAACGAAAAAGGAAGTTAAAATATCTAAAACAAAATAAAAAGTGACAATTTACATTTACATTTAGTCATTTAGCTGACGCTTTTATCCAAAGCGACTTACAAGTTCTGTACAACAAGCCATCAGGAAGGGCACAACTCTATCAGCTGAGCAACAATGTTCATCAAAGTGTTGAGTGCTACAGTGTAGGTTAGTTTATTAGGACAAGTGCATGACAGTACGGTCAGTTAGGGTTCGATATTTTCTTTTCTTTTTTTAATTCAGATAATGGTTGAAGAAGTGCGTCTTTAGTCGACGGCGAAAGATTGGACGTGTTTCGGCTGTCCTAACTGGGGTGGGTAGTTCATTCCACCATTGTGTGGCAAGGACTGAGAATAGGCGACTTCTCTTTGATGACCCTCCCGGAGCTTGGATAGGAGTAGGTCTGAGGCGGCCAGAAGATGCAGAGCGTAGGGGTCTTGAGGGTGTGTAGTTAGAGACCATTGACCGGAGGTAGGCGGGAGCGGTTCCCTTTGCCGCACGGTATGCTATGTCGAGGGCCTTGAAGCGGATTCGTGCAGCAATGGGGAGCCAGTGCAGGTCCCTAAGAAGTGGGGTGACATGGGCCGACATGGGTAGGTTTGAGATCAGGCGGGCCGCTGCGTTCTGAATGAGTTGAAGAGGCTTAGTGGCAGTGGCCGGGAGGCCAGCGAGCAGTGCGTTGCAGTAGTCGAGGCGGGAGATGACTGTTGATTGGACGAGGAGTTGGGTGGCTTCTTTTGTCAGGAAGGCGCGGATCCTTCTGACGTTGCTCAGGAGGAATCGGCAGGTTCTGGTTGTCGCTGCGATGTGAGCAGAGAAGTTCAACTGGTCGTCGAGGACAACACCAAGGTTCTTGGCGGTCGGGGATGCGGTCACAGCTGCATTCTCGACTGTGATGGAAAGGTCGTCAGGGGGAGGATTTGGCCGGCAGGTGGAGCAATTCTGTTTTGCTTAGGTTCAGTTTGAGGTGGTTGGTCGTCATCCAGGCGGAGATGTCGGACAGACAGGCCGAGATCCGCTCAGAGACGTGGATATCTGAGGGAGGGAAGGAGAGGAAGAGTTGAGTATCGTCGGCATAACAATGGTAGGAGAAGCCATGAGACGTGATAATGTTACCCAGTGATTTAGTGTAGAGGGAGAAGAGAAGGGGTCCTAAAACCGAGCCCTGGGGGACACCCGTCCGCAGGGGGTGGGTGGCCGACAGGGTCCCTCTTCATGACACTTGGTAGGAGCGGTCATTGAGGTATGATGTCAGCCATGTCAGCGCAGAGCCAGCCACTCCCATTCCTGCGAGGGCCGCGAGGAGGATCTGGTGGTTGACTGTGTCGAAGGCTGCAGATAGATCTAGGAGAATCAGGACAGAGGAGAGGCCTTTCGCTTTTGCTAAGTGAAGTGCCTCTGTGACCGCAATGAGGGCTGTCTCTGTGGAGTGACCAGTCCTGAAGCCTGACTGATTAGGGTCTAAGAGGTCATTCTGTAAGAGATAAGCAGTAAGTTGGTTGGATACAGCACGTTCAAGTGTTTTAGAAAGTAAGGAGCAGAGAGACAGGATGGGTGAGCAGCTGCAGAACAGAGCTCCCAGTCCAAAATTCAAGAAAGGTAATAAAAAGTTATAAAACACGATAAAAAGTAACAACTCGAAGATAAAAGAAAGATGACAAGACCCAGTGCACAAAACTCGAGGAGAAGTGAGAGAAGAGTGACCCCCGACAAAGAAAATATGACGAAGGGAGAGGTACAACACGAGGAGATGACGCAGCAAGTATAACGTTAGACCACAGCGAGGTCTGGCTGGAGACGGAGCTACAAGCTAACATGGAAGCTAACACGATGAATATGCAAGTTAGCATTCGGATCAGGCTAGATGTCGGCGGATCGACCCGGGAGAGGGGGGCCTTGCGTGTTGAGGGGTCGGTGGTGGGGTCTTATGTGTTGTGGGGTCGATGTGCAGGGGGGGGTTATCTGTGACATGGGAGGTAAAGGGCTGGGCTCGGTGGAGGGGAGCCCCCTGCACTCTCCTCTACTGGGCCTGGCCCAACAAATTCAAGGGACCGTGTCGCTGGAGCCTGGCTCAGAGTATAGAGGTCCTGGGATATGGGGGAGCCCTATCTCTCGGGGTGGATGGCGGGAGGATGGGGATATCTTTTTATTATTTCTGTTATTTGAATGTATTGTTTGATGTATGTTTGTAAACTAAAACGAAAACTGCAAATACCAAATTTAAGTAAAAAAAAAAAGAAAAAATAAAGAAGGGTCAGGACGAGCTCAGAGAAGAAATAAATAAGAGACTCAAGACAATTGATGGAAAACTACAGGAACAAGAGAAAGACATAAGGATGTTAGAAGACAGGACAGCTGAAACGGAGGAATGGAATACAGAAATACAAGGAATTCTAATGGCGACGCTCGAACAACAAAACATGTTGAGAGAAGCTAACAGACTTGGAGGGGAGGTCAAGGAGAAATAATATACGAATATGGGGACTGAGAGAAGGGATAGAAGGATACTTGATGACCAAATATGTAGACAAACTAATTCGAGAAGAATTGGAAATGTCAGACCTCGACAAGATAGAGATTCAAAGGGCACACAGGGCCCTAGCGCCGAAGCCACAGATAAACAGACCACCGAGAGCAGTTATAGTTAATTTCTTGAAATTCTAAGTCAAAGAAAACATTCTCAGAGCAGCCTGGCAGACGAAGATGGAGGTGGAGGGGCAGAGGATAACCTTCGACCATGACTATTCAACAGAGGTGGCTGTAAAACGTCGGAGCTATGTTCAGATAAAAAAGACTTTGAAAGAGAAAGGAATCAGATTTCAATCACCAATGACCACGCTGAAGGTCCATTGGAAAGAAGGCATCAAGGTGTACAACGACGTGCGGGAAGCGACGAGGGACATGAACCGGAGAGGATGGAAGGTGCCGGGAGGAGAAGAAGAGAGACCGATGCAGAGGTTGGAGAAGGCGAGAAGATGGACCAGGGTCGAGGGACGAGGACGAGGAGAGGAGGACGGGAAGGTGAAGGAGATCTGAACCGATTCAAAGCGGATCAACTGAGAAGAACGACGAAAAGACACAGGGAAGGGGAGCAGAGAGGAAATGAGAGGGGACACGTGATCCAAGGAAGGATAAGTACAATACACATTAGACTGGTATACATGTGACACACACAATACAAGTAAATGTAAACATGAAAATTACTTATGCAATGAGAAGATGGTAAAGTACATACGAGATAATTATACCAAAAGTTATAAAAAAGGACATGGAGATTCAAGAGATATATTGAGACGGACATGAAAGAACCACAGGATTACACGTGACACATAATACAAATAGACGGGAACATGAAAGTGACTAATGCCGAGCTTTTGACCGGGAGCTCGGAGGTCGCACACAGAACAAGTTGGACATGTATAGTGTGCATCTTTTAGCCACTAGGGGGAGCCCTCTCACTAGGAGAGCCACTACTCCCCACCCGCCAGCGGGGGAAAGAGGGATACGACTGAGACCCTCTACTACCATGGAAGTACCAAGTGTTAATGTTGATGTTAATGTTTATTATGGTTATATTGTGGAAGTGAATAAATGAGACGAGCAGACGGAGTATCGAGTCTCTGAACTTTACTTCCAAAACAAATCCAACCGAACCAAGGTACAGCCACACCCTTAAGTCACTCAATCAGTGTCCATTCTGAAGTGAGACACCTCCATCTAGTGTCTACCACACAGGCCCCCCCCGAACATTCAGAATTGACATTCAGTGCAACACCAAATAAACGGAACTGAACACAATAAACCCCCAAAAACAGTGCACCCAGTGTCTTCAGTCTCTTTTAGGAGGTCTGACCACGCGGCCATAACGACTGTATTTAACAGTCACAGGGAATGTGGAAGGGGAAAGGGTAAGGGTAGGAGCAGGGGGCCGTCCCCGCTGCCGCCGAGGCTTCGTCGGTGGAAAGGTAGGGGTAACAACGGCCGGAGGGCATGGGACAGGGGAAAACTTGGGTGGCCGGCCCCGGCGCCGGGGCTGAGCCAGCTCCACCGGCCCGTTTGGGACCACATGAGCAGGCTTAAGACGATCGACTGAGATCTGCTCCTTATTCCCCCCCATGTCCACCACAAAGTACTTGGGGCCCGGCTCGAGGACGCGGAAGGGCCCGTCATAGGGAGCCTGCAGTGGAGAACGGTGGGCATCATGACAGATGAACACATACCTCGCAGTCATCAGGTCCTTAGGAATGTAGGACTGGGGAAGGCAGTGATGTGTGGGAACTGGGGCAAACACCCTCGCTGCGTCCTGGAAGGCAGATCGGTGAGCTGTAGTGGACCAAGGGGCAGAGGAACCAGGAAGGAACTCCCCTGGGACCCTCAGCGGTTGACCAAAAACCAATTCGGCTGAAGAGGCCTGCAGGTCTTCTTTAGGGGCAGTACGCAGGCCCAACATGACCCACGGAAGACGGTCGACCCAGTTGCCGTCTGTGAGCGTGGCCCGGAGAGCGGCCTTCATGGATCTGTGAAAACGTTCACACATGCCGTTGGCTTTTGGGTTGTATGCTGTGGTACGATGGAGTTTCACCCCAAGTCTCTCAGCCACGGTGCTCCACAGCTCAGAAGTGAACTGGGATCCCCTGTCCGAAGTCAGGTCCAATGGCGTGCCAAACCGAGTGACCCAGCCGAAGATAAGCGCCACAGCCGTTGTTGATGACAGGGGAACAACCTCCGGCCACCTGGTGGTCCTGTCCACCATAGTGAGGAGGTGTGTGAAACCCTGAGACGGGGGAAGTGGGCCCACCAGGTCCACGTGGACATGGTCAAACCGCCTCTCTGGAATGAGAAACGGCTCCAGGGGGGCCTTAGTGTGACAATGTACCTTGGCACGCTGGCACGCCACACAGGAGGCCGCCCATACTTTGACGTCCTTCCTAAGGCCCGGCCAGATGAACTTGGCCCCTACCAGCTTGACCGACGCCTTTACCCCAGGGTGTGAAAGGGCATGAATGGTGTCAAATATCCGGTGGCGCCAGTCAGTTGGAACCATGGGGCGGGGCTGGCCAGTGGAGACGTCACAGAGGAGCGTGGCGCCGCTGTCGTGAAACACCACATCCTCAAGTCGAAGTCCTGTCACAGCTGTCCTGAACGCCTGAAGGTCTGAGTCGGTGAGCTGGTCAGCAGCCATGGCAGCATAGTCTATGCCCAGGTGCACAGGGCTGACGCTCGCCCGGCAGAGGCATTCTGCCACCTGGTTGTCTTTACCGGCTACATGCTGGATGTCGGTAGTGAACTCCGATATGGCGGAAAGTTGGCGCTGCTGCCGCCCCGACCATGGCTCCGTGGTCTTGGCCATGGCAAACGTTAGGGGCTTGTGGTCAACAAAAACTGTGAACTCGTGGCTCTCCAGCAAGAACCTGAAGTGACGTATGGCGAGGAAAAGGGCCAGGAGCTCCCTGTCGAATGTACTATACTTCCTCTCATTGTCGCGCAGCTTCCTACTGAAGAAGGCCAGAGGCTGCCAGGCGCCAGCCACCCACTGCTCGCACACCGCACCTACTGCATAATTGGAGGCATCGGTGGTGAGGGCTATAGGAGCAGCAGGAGATGGGTGTGCCAGCATGGCGGCGTTGGCAAGGGCAGCCTTAGAGCCCTCGAATGCCTGGACCCGCTCCGGGGACCAGCCCACGTCATCGTTGGCTCTCTTCCCCTTCAACGCCTCGTACAGAGGTCTCATCAGGTGAGCCGCATGGGCTATAAACCTATTGTAAAAATTAACCATCCCCAGGAACTCCTGGAGAGGTTTGATGGTGAGGGGGCGGGGGAAAGCAGCAATTGCCTCCACCTTGGCGGGGAGAGAAACAGCCCCCTGGGAAGAGACATGGTGGCCCAGGAAATCCATGGCCGGCAGGCCAAACTGACATTTGGCCGGGTTCACAATCAGCCCATGCTCGTTGAGCCGCTCGAACAGTTGACGGAGATGTCCCCGATGCTCCTCCACCGATGCACTGGCTACCAGGATGTCATCCAGATAAATAAACAAAAATTACAGGCTTCGCAGCACAGAGTCCATCAGCCGCTGGAATGTTTGCGCTGCCCCTTTAAGGCCGAATGGCATGCGCAGGAATTCAAACAGTCCAAACGGGGTGATAATGGCAGTCTTGGGCACGTCGAGCGGATGGACCGGCACCTGGTGGTACCCACGCACCAAATCTATTTTAGAAAAAATGGTGGCGCCCGCCAGGTGGGCTGAGAAATCCTGGATATGTGGCACTGGGTACCGGTCATGAGTGGTGATGTTATTCAGGCGACGGAAATCACCACAAGGACGCCACTTCCCGTCCGCCTTGGGGACCATGTGTAGTGGGGAGGCCCAAGGACTGTTGGACCGGCGCACAATGCCGAGCCGTTCCATTGTGGCAAACTCCTCCCTGGCTATTGCCAGTTTAGCAGCATCCAGGCGGCGCGCCCGTGCATAAACTGGCGGGCCCACCGTTGGGATGTAATGTTCCACCCCATGCTTGGCGACAGAGGCAGAGAAAGTGGGGACAGTCAGAGCAGGAAACTCAGCGAGGAGGCGCTGGTACATATCGCCTGTGGCGAGCATATTGGCCAGGGCAGGCGGCCCCGGCCCCCCCAGTGTGCAGGGGTATGTGTCAAAGGACACAGAGCCAATCAGCCTACGGTTCGCAACGTCCACTAACAGTCTGTGAGCACACAAAAAATCCGCGCCCAGTATAGGCACCGACACTGAAGCAATAATAAATTCCCAGCTAAACTGCTGTCCATGTAAACACATAGTCACGTACCTGGTACCAAACGTACGGATGGAAGTCCCATTAACCGCGTCCAGGGGTGGTCCATGTCCGTTTCCCAAGGCGTCCGTGGCCGACGCAGGCAGGATGCTCCTCTGGGCGCCCGAATCCACCAACAGACGCCTTCCAGACAACGTGTCCTCGATAAACAACAGCTCGTTGATATTGACGCCAGGTTTAGGGCCACCACTGTGGAAGTGAATCAATGAGACAAGCAGACGGAGTATCGAGTCTCTGAACTTTACTTCCAAAACAAATCCAAGCGAACCAAGGTACAGCCACACCCTTAAGTCAACTCCCTCCTGTCACTCAATCAGTGTCCATTCTGAAGTGAGACACCTCCATCTAGTGTCCACCACAATATGTATGTAAATCAGACAGGGATAGCAGAGGCTACAACCACAAATATTATTTTATGTGGCATGGGTAGAACGGGAGAACATTTGGAAAAGAAATATGACACACGTTAAGGGTATCAAAATGATGTTGTTGAATGTTAATGGTATGAATAGTCCGATCAAAAGGACTAAGGTGATGACGAAACTTAAGAAAGAAGAGGCGCTGGTTATCTTCTTACAAGAAACACATCTAATATCACAAGAACATGAAAAGCTGAAGAGATTCAGGTATGAGAATTTGTTTTATAGTTATTTTAAACAGAACCTTAGAAGAGGAGTAGCTATACTAATTAAGAACACAGTGAAGTTTGAAATGATCAGGGAAATAAGGGATAAAGAGGGGAGGTATGTAATGGTCAAGGAGAAAATGGAAGGTCAAATGGTAACACTAGTGAATGTGTATCCTCCGCCAGAAAGTGAGAAATATCTATTTGAAACCACTTTGATATCATAGCGATGGAAGGGGAAGGGGTCCTAATCTGTACAGGTGATTTTAATGTAGTACTGAACTATGACATAGACACAACAAGCACAAAGAAATGGAGGACAAACATTAGCAAATATATGAATATACAAATGGCACAATTAGGAATCATGGATATATGGAGAGAAATGCACACACTAGATAGAGAATACACACATTATTCGCATCCACACATAACATATTCAAGGATAGACTATTTTCTCATGACAACAGGGGACAGATACAGGGTAGAAGACGGCAGGATAGGGGTAATGGACATATCAGACCATAGCGCAATATATCTGACAGTGAATCTTAAAAGTAGGCGGAGAAATACAGTTTGGAGACTGAATGTAGGACTATTAAATAACAAAGGTTTGGTTAACGAAGTAAAAGGAGACATAATTAGATACAGAGAAGAAAATGATAATGGAGAGGTAGACCCAAACATTTTATGGGATGCACTAAAGGTAGTAATACGTGGAAAATGTATAGCAAAGACGGCATTACTCAAGAAGGCCAGAATAGAGACATACCAGAACTTGATAAAGAAACTGAAAGAATTAGAGAAAGAACACCAAAGCTCAAAGAACCAAAAAACACTTAGAGAGGTAAAGGAAGTTAGAGGAAAGATAAACAAAGAACTGCTGACAGAAATAGAGAAGAAAGCTAGATACATGAAACAGACATACTATGAAGGAGGACCGAGAGCGACCAGACTTTTAGCTAGACGAATCAGGACACAACAAAAACTGAATAGAATACACACAATAAGGGACACGAACACAAACAAAATACTAAGAGAACCAGCTGAAATAGAGAAGACATTTGAAGAATACTATAAGAAACTATACACACAACCGATAGCGGCAGGAGAAGAGGAGATAGAGAAATGTTTAGAAAAATTAGATCTACCATCGATAGGGAAGGAACAGAATGAAATATTAAACACAGAGATTACAGAACAGGAAGTGGGGAATGCGATCAGTAAAGCAAAGAACAGTAAGTCACCGGGTAGCGACGGATTCCCCTCTGAATTCTACAAAACTTTTAGACAAGAACTGAGCCCCATATTAGAAGCAGCATTCAGACACACGATGAAAGAAGGCACAATGCCACCTTCATGGAAAGAAGCCATAATTACTACAATTCCAAAAGAAGGGAAAGATAGAGAACTATGTAGCAGTTTCAGACCAGTGTCCATACTTAATGTAGATTACAAGATGTATACATCAATAATATCCAAAAGATTTGAGACATTTATGACAGATATTATAGATGAAGACCAGACCGGATTCATTAAAGGAAGACAGACACAGGATAACATAAGGAAGACGGTGCAGATAGTAGAGGAGATACAAAAGGAAGGAGGAAGTGCAGTATTAGTTAGCCTAGATGCAGAAAAAGCATTCGACAGTGTAAGCTGGATATTTCTATATAAAGTATTGGAGAAATTTGGATTAGACAAAAATGCTATGAAAACAATTAGGGCATTATATAGAGAACCGACGGCAAGGATTAAGGTAAATGGCAGTCTGACGGACAGGATTAAACTAGAGAGAGCTACCAGGGTTGTTGTCTTTCGCTGACGCTCTTCGATGTATTCATTGAACCACTGGCTCAACTAATTAGACAGACCAAAGACATCAAAGGGGTGGAGATAAGGGGAACAGAACATAAATTGGGACTGTTCGCAGACGACGTGATAGTATATATGAGACAACCAGACACAAGCTTTCCGACACTGATGGATTTACTGACAGAATATGGATATTACTCAGGGTATAGACTCAACGTGACGAAGACACAGACCTTAGCACTGAACTACGATAGAGATAGAGATCAAAGAAAAATTCAAAATTAAATGGGACATGGACAGGATCAAGTACTTAGGGGTGAACATTACAAGAGGGGTGGAGGGGTTATACGAGGCAAACTATACACAGATTAATCACAGATTAAAATCAAGAGAAACCTAGAAAGATGGACATTAATGCCCCTAGATTTCAGCTCAAGGATTGAAATCATTAAGATGAACATATTACCAAGGTTATTATACCTATCTCAGTCTTTACCTATATTAATACCACAAAAACAATTCAGGGAATGGGATAGACAGATATCAAGATTAATTGGGGGGGGGGGGGACCAAGGATCAGATATGTGACTCTACAACTACCAAAGGAGAAAGGAGGAATGGCAGTACCCAGTTTAGAAGGCTATTACTATGCAGCACAGCTTAGGACAGTAGCATGCTGGTGCAATGAGAATTATGAAGCCAAATGGAAAGATATAGAAACCAAAAGAGAGGCATTCAGAGTGCAGGCACTAATAGGAGATAGGAAGCTGTTCAGAAGACAGGAACAACTACTAGACCCAATTACCAAATTCACTATAAACATATGGAACACAATAGTAAAGAAATACAAGCTAGAAAAAGAATCCAAGATACTGAGATGGATAACACACGACAACAAATTCAAACCAGGGATAGACGACGATGGGTTCAAAAGATGGGAACGGGGGGGGGGGGGGGGATAACAGCAATATGTACAATGATAGAAGGAGGGGAGATGCAGACTCTACACAAATTGAAGGAAAGATTCGGACTAGAGAATAGAGACCACTTTAGATATTTACAGATTAGAGATTACTATAACAAAGAAATAAAACAAGACAGAGACAAAGAACATAATGGGGTAATGAAGGAAGGGTTATATCAGCACTATATCAGGCAATAATGGACAGTAAGGATATTACAACCTTGTATATAAAAGAAAAGTGGGAGAAAGAATTAGAAATAGAGATAACAGAGGAGGAATGGTATAACACATGTAAGATACAACAATCAACCACAGGATCAAGGATATGGAGGGAGTTTGGGTGGAAAAACATAATTAGATTCTTTATAACACCAGAAATACAGGGCAATTACATGCCAACACAAAAGCCATGTTGGAGAAAATGTGGGCAAGAAGTAGCGAACCACACACACATATTCTGGGAGTGTCAGAAAATAAGAAACTATTGGGAAGAGATAGGAGAGATAATAAATGAAATAGTAGGATATGAAATACCCCAGACAGGTCTAGTACTATACCTAGGGAACTTGTCACAGAAAGACATTCAGGGAGAAGACAAATATTTTATTAAGATACTATTAGTAGCAGCCAAGAAAGCATTGACTAAACTGTGGTACAGGGTAGAAGCGCAGGCGAAGGAACAATGGACAGAGATAATAGAGGGGATACAGGAAATGGAGAGAATCACACATATGCTGAGGCTGCAAGATGAGAAATTTGAGTCAAAATGGGAAAAGTGGGAGGAATATAAGAAGAAAAGGAACGACATCACAGAAGAATGAAAAGGAAACAAGAAAATAAATGGAAATGTAAATAAACAATGTAAAAATAGAATGGACCGAAGGACCCATGTCACCCTTTTTTCTTTTAGCATTTTTGTCTATTTGTTTTTTATTTGTATTTCTTTTTGATATTATATCTTTATAGTTTTGTATGTTGAAGTGTATTGTCTATGTTGTTTCAAAACAAAAAAAAAAATTTTAAGTAAAAAAAAAAAAAAATCCACATGAGAATGGATAAAAATGATTAAAAATCTGAAATGTTACAGTACGTTACAAACACAGGAGGGACAAACGTTGGGTATTTGATGCGCACGGCGATGCACACAAAGGGGCCTGGCACAGATAATATGCAACGTTACTCACATACGGTGTAGTTATGAGAAAAAACTAATTGACGATGTCATGAAGTCAGGTTATAATATAGCCATACTTTAAAACATGCATTGAATATGTCATGAAGTCGGGTTACCATACTTTAAATAAAGTACTTATCAACCACCGGAAAAAGGTACAATATTGTACGTTATGCTATAGCCATAAGTAATATATTGACATATATTACGAAAAGGTACAATGTGGCGCGGCCAGGTAGCGCAGCGGACTAAGCGTCTGTCTACCACCACAGAGATACTGGTATCGAATCCGGCTGTCAGCGGTACCTCCGGCTTGGTCGGTCGTCATACTGACACAATTGGCAGTGTCAGCGGGTGGGAAGCCAGTGGGTTGTAACCTGGTCGTTGTAGACAGTGACTCCTACAGGTCGGTCAGGGCGCCTGCACA